>NC_134353.1:434416302-434738552 GCF_048569485.1 Anomaloglossus baeobatrachus
CCATTATACTAGCAAACACTGAGTGAACTTAGTGTCATCCTAAACGTGGCTGTTGGACTTTTGTATAGTCCCAGTAGTGCACAGATATTTGCAGCACGTCTGCCTGCATTGCACACTCAAACTGATAGTTACTAAGCCATTATACTAGCAAACACTGAGTGAACTTAGTGTCATCCTAAACGTGGCTGTTGGACTTCTGTATAGTCCCAGTAGTGCACAGATATTTGCAGCACCTCTGCCTGCATTGCACACTCCAACTCATTATAACTAAGCCATTATACTAGCAAACACTGAGTGAACTTAGTGTCATCCTAAGCGTGGCTCTTGGACTTCTGTATAGTCCCAGTAGTGCACAGATATTTGAAGCACGTCTGCCTGCATTGCACACTCAAACTGATAGTTACTAAGCCATTATACTAGCAAACACTGAGTGTACCTAGTGGCATCCTAAACGTGGCTGTTGGACTTCTGTATAGTCCCAATAGTGCACAGATATTTGCAGCACGTCTGCCTGCATTGCACACTCAAACTGATAGTTACTAAGCCATTATACTAGCAAACACTGAGTGTACCTAGTGGCATCCTAAACGTGGCTGTTGGACTTCTGTATAGTCCCAGTAGTGCACAGATATTTGCAGCACCTCTGCCTGCATTGCACACTCAAACTGATAGTTACTAAGCAATTATACTAGCAAACACTGAGTGAACTTAGTGTCATCCTAAACGTGGCTGTTGGACGTCTGTATAGTCCCAGTAGTGCACAGATATTTGCAGCACGTCTGCCTGCATTGCACACTCAAACTGATAGTTACTAAGCCATTATACTAGCAAACACTGAGTGAACTTAGTGTTATCCTAAACGTGGCTGTTGGACTTCTGTATAGTCCTAGTAGTGCACAGATATTTGCAGCACGTCTGCCTGCATTGCACACTCAAACTGATGGTTACTAAGCCATTATACTAGCAAACACTGAGTGAACTTAGTGTCATCCTAAACGTGGCTGTTGGACTTCTGTATAGTCCCAGTAGTGCACAGATATTTGCAGCACGTCTGCCTGCATTGCACACTCAAACTGATAGTTACTAAGCCATTATACTAGCAAACACTGAGTGAACTTAGTGTCATCCTAAACGTGGCTGTTGGACTTCTGTATAGTCCCAGTAGTGCACAGATATTTGCAGCATGTCTGACTGCATTGCACACTCAAACTAATAGTTACTAAGCCATTATACTAGCAAACACTGAGTGAACTTAGTGTCATCCTAAACGTGGCTGTTGGACTTCTGTATAGTCCCAGTAGTGCACAGATATTTGCAGCACCTCTGCCTGCATTGCACACTCAAACTGATAGTTACTAAGCCATTATACTAGCAAACACTGAGTGAACTTAGTGACATCCTAAACATGGCTGTTGGACTTCTGTATAGTCCCAGTAGTGCCCAGATATTTGCAGCACGTCTGCCTGCATTGCACACTCAAACTGATAGTTACTAAGCCATTATACTAGCAAACACTGAGTGAACTTACTGTCATCCTAAACGTGGCTGTTGGACTTCTGTATAGTCCCAGTAGTGCACAGATATTTGCAGCACGTCTGCCTGCATTGCACACTCCAACTCATTATAACTAAGCCATTATACTAGCAAACACTGAGTGAACTTAGTGTCATCCTAAACGTGGCTGTTGGACTTCTGTATAGTCCCAGTAGTGCACAGATATTTGCAGCACGTCTGCCTGCATTGCACACTCAAACTGATAGTTACTAAGCCATTATACTAGCAAACACTGAGTGAACTTAGTGTCATCCTAAACGTGGCTGTTGGACTTTTGTATAGTCCCAGTAGTGCACAGATATTTGCAGCACGTCTGCCTGCATTGCACACTCAAACTGATAGTTACTAAGCCATTATACTAGCAAACACTGAGTGAACTTCGTGTCATCCTAAACCTGGCTGTTGGACTTCTGTATAGTCCCAGTAGTGCACAGATATTTGCAGCACGTCTGCCTGCATTGCACACTCAAACTGATAGTTACTAAGCCAATTATACTAGCAAACACTGAGTGAACTTAGTGTCATCCTAAACGTGGCTGTTGGACTTCTGTATAGTCCCAGTAGTGCACAGATATTTGCAGCACGTCTGCCTGCATTGCACACTCAAACTGATAGTTACTAAGCCATTATACTAGCAAACATTGAGTGAACTTAGTGTCATCCTAAATGTGGCTGTTGGACTTCTGTATAGTCCCAGTAGTGCACAGATATGTGCAGCACGTCTGCCTGCATTGCACACTCAAACTGATAGTTACTAAGCCATTATACTAGCAAACATTGAGTGAACTTAGTGTCATCCTAAATGTGGCTGTTGGACTTCTGTATAGTCCCAGTAGTGCACAGATATGTGCAGCACGTCTGCCTGCATTGCACACTCAAACTGATAGTTACTAAGCCATTATACTAGCAAACACTGAGTGAACTTAGTGTCATCCTAAACGTGGCTGTTGGACTTCTGTATAGTCCCAGTAGTGCACAGATATTTGCAGCACCTCTGCCTGCATTGCACACTCAAACTGATAGTTACTAAGCCATTATACTAGCTGAACTTAGTGTCATCCTAAACGTGGCTGTTGGACTTCTGTATAGTCCCAGTAGTGCACAGATATTTGCAGCACGTCTGCCTGCATTGCACACTCAAACTGATAGTTACTAAGCCATTATACTAGCAAACACTGAGTGAACTTAGTGTCATCCTAAACGTGGCTGTTGGACTTCTGTATAGTCCCAGTAGTGCACAGATATTTGCAGCACCTCTGCCTGCAATGCACACTCAAACTGATGGTTACTAAGCCATTATACTATCAAACACTGAGTGAACTTAGTGTCATCCTAAACGTGGCTGTTGGACTTCTGTATAGTCCCAGTAGTGCACAGATATTTTCAGCACGTCTGCCTGCATTGCACACTCAAACTGATAGTTACTAAGCCATTATACTAGCAAACACTGAGTGAACTTAGTGTCATCCTAAACGTGGCTGTTGGACTTCTGTATAGTCCCAGTAGTGCAGAGATATTTGCAGCACGTCTGCCTGCATTGCACACTCAAACTGATAGCTACTAAGCCATTATACTAGCAAACACTGAGTGAACTTAGTGTCATCCTAAACGTGGCTGTTGGACTTCTGTATAGTTCCAGTAGTGCACAGATATTTGCAGCACGTCTGCCTGCATTGCACACTCAAACTGGTAGTTACTAAGCCATTATACTAGCAAACACTGAGTGAACTTAGTGTCATCCTAAACGTGGCTGTTGGACTTCTGTATAGTCCCAGTAGTGCACAGATATTTGCAGCACCTCTGCCTGCATTGCACACTCAAACTGATAGTTACTAAGCCATTATACTAGCAAACACTGAGTGAACTTAGTGTCATCTTAAGCGTGGCTGTTGGATTTCTGTATAGTCCCAGTAGTGCACAGATATTTGCAGCACGTCTGCCTGCATTGCACACTCAAACTGATAGTTACTAAGCCATTATACTAGCAAACACTGAGTGAACTTACTGTCATCCTAAACGTGGCTGTTGGACTTCTGTATAGTCCCAGTAGTGCACAGCTATTTGCAGCACGTCTGCCTGCATTGCACACTCCAACTCATTGTTACTAAGCCATTATACTAGCAAACACTGAGTGAACTTAGTGTCATCCTAAACGTGGCTGTTGGACTTCTGTATAGTCCCAGTAGTGCACAGATATTTGCAGCACGTCTGCCTGCATTGCACACTCAAACTGATAGTTACTAAGCCATTATACTAGCAAACACTGAGTGAACTTACTGTCATCCTAAACGTGGCTGTTGGACTTCTGTATAGTCCCAGTAGTGCACAGATATTTGCAGCACGTCTGCCTGCATTGCACACTCCAACTCATTATAACTAAGCCATTATACTAGCAAACACTGAGTGAACTTAGTGTCATCCTAAACGTGGCTGTTGGACTTCTGTATAGTCCCAGTAGTGCACAGATATTTGCAGCACGTCTGCCTGCATTGCACACTCAAACTGATAGTTACTAAGCCATTATACTAGCAAACACTGAGTGAACTTAGTGTCATCCTAAACGTGGCTGTTGGACTTTTGTATAGTCCCAGTAGTGCACAGATATTTGCAGCACGTCTGCCTGCATTGCACACTCAAACTGATAGTTACTAAGCCATTATACTAGCAAACACTGAGTGAACTTCGTGTCATCCTAAACCTGGCTGTTGGACTTCTGTATAGTCCCAGTAGTGCACAGATATTTGCAGCACGTCTGCCTGCATTGCACACTCAAACTGATAGTTACTAAGCCAATTATACTAGCAAACACTGAGTGAACTTAGTGTCATCCTAAACGTGGCTGTTGGACTTCTGTATAGTCCCAGTAGTGCACAGATATTTGCAGCACGTCTGCCTGCATTGCACACTCAAACTGATAGTTACTAAGCCATTATACTAGCAAACATTGAGTGAACTTAGTGTCATCCTAAATGTGGCTGTTGGACTTCTGTATAGTCCCAGTAGTGCACAGATATGTGCAGCACGTCTGCCTGCATTGCACACTCAAACTGATAGTTACTAAGCCATTATACTAGCAAACACTGAGTGAACTTAGTGTCATCCTAAACGTGGCTGTTGGACTTCTGTATAGTCCCAGTAGTGCACAGATATTTGCAGCACCTCTGCCTGCATTGCACACTCAAACTGATAGTTACTAAGCCATTATACTAGCTGAACTTAGTGTCATCCTAAACGTGGCTGTTGGACTTCTGTATAGTCCCAGTAGTGCACAGATATTTGCAGCACGTCTGCCTGCATTGCACACTCAAACTGATAGTTACTAAGCCATTATACTAGCAAACACTGAGTGAACTTAGTGTCATCCTAAACGTGGCTGTTGGACTTCTGTATAGTCCCAGTAGTGCACAGATATTTGCAGCACCTCTGCCTGCAATGCACACTCAAACTGATGGTTACTAAGCCATTATACTATCAAACACTGAGTGAACTTAGTGTCATCCTAAACGTGGCTGTTGGACTTCTGTATAGTCCCAGTAGTGCACAGATATTTTCAGCACGTCTGCCTGCATTGCACACTCAAACTGATAGTTACTAAGCCATTATACTAGCAAACACTGAGTGAACTTAGTGTCATCCTAAACGTGGCTGTTGGACTTCTGTATAGTCCCAGTAGTGCAGAGATATTTGCAGCACGTCTGCCTGCATTGCACACTCAAACTGATAGCTACTAAGCCATTATACTAGCAAACACTGAGTGAACTTAGTGTCATCCTAAACGTGGCTGTTGGACTTCTGTATAGTCCCAGTAGTGCACAGATATTTGCAGCACGTCTGCCTGCATTGCACACTCAAACTGGTAGTTACTAAGCCATTATACTAGCAAACACTGAGTGAACTTAGTGTCATCCTAAACGTGGCTGTTGGACTTCTGTATAGTCCCAGTAGTGCACAGATATTTGCAGCACCTCTGCCTGCATTGCACACTCAAACTGATAGTTACTAAGCCATTATACTAGCAAACACTGAGTGAACTTAGTGTCATCTTAAGCGTGGCTGTTGGATTTCTGTATAGTCCCAGTAGTGCACAGATATTTGCAGCACGTCTGCCTGCATTGCACACTCCAACTCATTGTTACTAAGCCATTATACTAGCAAACACTGAGTGAACTTAGTGTCATCCTAAACGTGGCTGTTGGACTTCTGTATAGTCCCAGTAGTGCACAGATATTTGCAGCACGTCTGCCTGCATTGCACACTCAAACTGATAGTTACTAAGCCATTATACTAGCAAACACTGAGTGAACTTAGTGACATTCTAAACGTGGCTGTTGGACTTCTGTATAGTCCCAGTAGTGCACAGCTATTTGCAGCACGTCTGCCTGCATTGCACACTCAAACTGATAGTTACTAAGCCATTATACTAGCAAACACTGAGTGAACTTAGTGTCATCCTAAACGTGGCTGTTGGACTTCTGTATAGTCCCAGTAGTGCACAGATATTTGCAGCACCTCTGCCTGCATTGCACACTCAAACTGATAGATACTAAGCCATTATACTAGCAAACACTGAGTGAACTTAGTGTCATCCTAAACGTGGCTGTTGGACTTCTGTATAGTCCCAGTAGTGCACAGATATTTGCAGCATGTCTGACTGCATTGCACACTCAAACTGATAGTTACTAAGCCATTATACTAGCAAACCCTGAGTGAACTTAGTGTCATCCTAAACGTGGCTGTTGGACTTCTGTATAGTCCCAGTAGTGCACAGATATTTGCAGCACGTCTGCCTGCATTGCACACTCAAACTGATAGTTACTAAGCCATTATACTAGCAAACACTGAGTGAACTTAGTGTCATCCTAAACGTGGCTGTTGGACTTCTGTATAGTCCCAGTAGTGCACAGATATTTGCAGCACCTCTGCCTGCATTGCACACTCCAACTCATTATAACTAAGCCATTATACTAGCAAACACTGAGTGAACTTAGTGTCATCCTAAGCGTGGCTCTTGGACTTCTGTATAGTCCCAGTAGTGCACAGATATTTGAAGCACGTCTGCCTGCATTGCACACTCAAACTGATAGTTACTAAGCCATTATACTAGCAAACACTGAGTGTACCTAGTGGCATCCTAAACGTGGCTGTTGGACTTCTGTATAGTCCCAATAGTGCACAGATATTTGCAGCACGTCTGCCTGCATTGCACACTCAAACTGATAGTTACTAAGCCATTATACTAGCAAACACTGAGTGTACCTAGTGGCATCCTAAACGTGGCTGTTGGACTTCTGTATAGTCCCAGTAGTGCACAGATATTTGCAGCACCTCTGCCTGCATTGCACACTCAAACTGATAGTTACTAAGCAATTATACTAGCAAACACTGAGTGAACTTAGTGTCATCCTAAACGTGGCTGTTGGACGTCTGTATAGTCCCAGTAGTGCACAGATATTTGCAGCACGTCTGCCTGCATTGCACACTCAAACTGATAGTTACTAAGCCATTATACTAGCAAACACTGAGTGAACTTAGTGTTATCCTAAACGTGGCTGTTGGACTTCTGTATAGTCCCAGTAGTGCACAGATATTTGCAGCACGTCTGCCTGCATTGCACACTCAAACTGATGGTTACTAAGCCATTATACTAGCAAACACTGAGTGAACTTAGTGTCATCCTAAACGTGGCTGTTGGACTTCTGTATAGTCCCTGTAGTGCACAGATATTTGCAGCACGTCTGCCTGCATTGCACACTCAAACTGATAGTTACTAAGCCATTATACTAGCAAACACTGAGTGAACTTAGTGTCATCCTAAACGTGGCTGTTGGACTTCTGTATAGTCCCAGTAGAGCACAGATATTTGCAGCACGTCTGCCTGCATTGCACACTCAAACTGATAGTTACTAAGCCATTATACTAGCAAACACTGAGTGAACTTAGTGTCATCCTAAACGTGGCTGTTGGACTTCTGTATAGTCCCAGTAGTGCACAGATATTTGCAGCACGTCTGCCTGCATTGCACACTCAAACTGATAGTTACTAAGCCATTATACTAGCAAACACTGAGTGAACTTAGTGTCATCCTAAACGTGGCTGTTGGACTTCTGTATAGTCCCAGTAAAGCACAGATATTTGCAGCACCTCTGCCTGCATTGCACACTCCAACTCATTATAACTAAGCCATTATACTAGCAAACACTAAGTGAACTTAGTGTCATCCTAAACGTGGCTGTTGGACTTCTGTATAGTCCCTGTAGTGCACAGATATTTGCAGCACGTCTGCCTTCATTGCACACTCAAACTGATAGTTACTAAGCCATTATACTAGCAAACACTGAGTGAACTTAGTGTCATCCTAAACGTGGCTGTTTGACTTCTGTATAGTCCCAGTAGTGCACAGATATTTGCAGCACGTCTGCCTGCATTGCACACTCAAACTGATAGTTACTAAGCCATTATACTAGCAAACACTGAGTGAACTTACTGTCATCCTAAACGTGGCTGTTGGACTTCTGTATAGTCCCAGTAGTGCACAGATATTTGCAGCACCTCTGCCTGCATTGCACACTCAAACTGATAGTTACTAAGCCATTATACTAGCAATTTATGCTGCCAGTTTAAGGGCCGTAGTTGCATTGTCAGGGATATTTATTCTTTATTATTCTGCTGTTAATAAAGCTAGACCACCGCTGCAATCTACACCACCTCTCAATTTTTACTACCACATTTTCAGTGCACAATTTTGTCGCAATCAACATGAGTGGCAAAGTGACAGATGCTGGTGGAAAGGGGAAGAGGCGTGGTGGAAAAGGAAAAAAAGGGTTTGTCCGTGGGGAAGGTGGCAAAGCTCCATTATCATCTGCTGAAGATAGACCATCTACCAGCAAAAGTAAGATGTCTACTACTTACCGTGGACAATCCGATGTGCTCCCTTTTTTACGGACACGAACAACAGGAACAAAGGTAGATGATGGCCAAAAAAGGAAAATGCTTGAATGGATCTCAAGTGGTCCAACAAGTGCCCTCTCAGCCACTTCAAGTACCGCATCCAAAAAACACCAGTCCTCTGAGTTGTCATCCCAATCAAACTTGCTTTCTCCCAGCTCTGAAGTCTCCATCAGCCCTGCACAGTATGGTGGAACTGAGATGGCTGAGTCTGCAGAGCTGTTCAGTCACACTATAGCCTGGGAATCAGAGGTCTGCTCCCAAGCTACAGTGAGTACAGAAAAGGAAATGGTCTGCAGTGATGCCCAGAACCTTTGTGACTCTGATTCAGGCCGTGAGGACCAAGTTTCTGAGCATAATGTTGACCCTTTGTCACAAACTGTAACACCTGTGGTTATAGACAATGAGGAACATACTGATGAAGATGAGATGCAGATACCCGATTGGGATGACAACTTAAATATTCGGTCAGGGCAAGAAGAGGCTCGGTCTGAGGGTGAGGGGAGTGCAAACACAACAATTGATGATGAAGTTCTAGATCCCACCTACTGTCAACCCACAGTCAGGCACTCGAGGAGGTCAACAGAGGTGGTGGAGGAGGATGCAACTGATGACGAAGTTACCTTGCGCCTTCCTGGACAGAGTCGGAGTACTGGTAGCATGTCTACAACTGCATCCTCAGCCACCACTCTGCCTCTGAGCACTAGTCGGGGTGGATCAACCGGTCGCATGCCCTCTAAGCCTTGCCTAGCCTGGTCCTTTTTTGACATAGCAAAAGATCGCCCAAATTATGTGATCTGTAAAATTTGTCATGGTTCTCTTAGTAGAGGTCAAAACATCAGCAATTTGACAACTTCTTCCATGAATCGTCACATGAATAAATATCATATGTCCCGGTGGGAAGCTCACCGTGCTGCAATGCGGCCTAGCGGAGCGAACCATCCACTGCCTGCCCCTTCCAATGCATCCGCGCGCTCTTCATCTTCTAGGACTGTGGGGACAGCTGTCACACCTGTTTTTCCACGCACAACTTCCACCACTGTAACCGCAACAGGCAGTTTGCTTGGTAGGTCGTCAGTTGGTTTGGAAGGGGAAACAAGTGAGTGTGTACAGCTCTCTCAGACATCGATAGCACCAACGTTGGATGAAGGCAACATCATGTCTCCGCCTGCACTTTCCTCACAAACCTGCATTTTTCCAGGGACACCCTACTCAACACCGTCTACACACAGCAGCCAGATCTCTGTCCCTCAGATGTGGTCAAATAAAAGGCCACATCCTGCGACCCATGACAAAGCTAAGAGGTTGACTCTATCCCTCTGTAAGCTCTTGGCTACCAAAATGCTGCCTTTCCGCCTAGTGGGCACACAGGATTTTAGAGACCTTATGTCTGTCGCTGTGCCCCAGTACCAGATGCCTAGTCGCCACTACTTCTCTAAGAAAGGTGTGCCCGCGCTACACCAGCATGTCGCACACAACATCACCGCTTCTTTGAGAAACTCTGTGTGTCAACGGGTGCATTTCACCACCGATACTTGGACCAGTAAGCATGGACAGGGACGTTACATGTCGCTGACTGGGCACTGGGTAACTATGGTGATAGATGGTGAAGGGTCTGCTGCACAAGTCTTGCCGTCCCCACGACTTGTGTGTCAATCCTCTGTCTGTCCAAGTTCCGCCACTGCTTCTGCCTCCTCCACCTCATCTGGGTCCTCCACCTCTGACCCAAGCCTGCCTGGTCAGGCCACCAGCGTTCTCACTGCGCAGAAGGAATCACGCACCCCTCATTACTATGCTGGCAGCAGAGCGCAACGGCATCAGGCGGTCTTTAGCTTGACATGTCTTGGGAAAAAGAGTCACACAGTTGAGGAGTTGTGGTCAGCTCTGCGGTCCGAGTTTAATAAATGGTAGTCTCCACTCAACCTGCAGCCTGGTAAGGCCGTGTGCGACAATGCTGCAAACCTGGGTACGGCCCTTCGCCTGGGCAAGGTGACACACGTACCTTGTATGGCTCACGTGTTGAACCTTGTCGTGCAGCAATTTTTAACACACTATCCCGGCCTAGATGGCCTTCTGACCAGGGCACGAAAACTGTCTGCTCACTTCCGCCGTTCAAGCGCCGCAGCTGAGCGACTTGCATCGCTCCAGAAGTCTTTCGGCCTGCCGGTTCATCGCCTGAAATGCGATGTGGCGACACGCTGGAATTCAACTCTCCACATGTTACAGCGACTGTGGCAGCACCGCCGAGCCCTGGTGCAATACGTCATGACGTATAGCCTGGGCCAACGAGATGCAGAGGTGGGGCAGATCACCCTGATGGAGTGGTCTCAGATCAAGGACCTATGCACCCTTCTGCACAGTTTCGACATGGCGACGAATATGTTTAGCGCTGACAATGCCATTATCAGCATGACAATTCCAGTCATTTACATGCTGGAGCACACGCTAAACACTATTCGGAGTCAGGGGGTGGGACAACAGGAAGGGGATGAACTACAGGAGGATTCATATGCGCAAGACACAACAACATCACCAAGGTCCAGACGTTCATCATCACCAAGGCGGCAGGCATGGGACCATGGGGGACAGGGATCAACAAGGGCACATGGTAGCAGGAGAGATGTTGAGGAAGGTGCAGGAGAACATGAAGAAATGGAGGACGAACTGTCCATGGACATGGAAGACTCAGCAGATGAGGGAGACCTTGGTCAAATTTCAGTTGAAAGAGGTTGGGGGGAGATGTCAGAGGAAGAAAGAATGGTTAGCACTTCTATGCCACAAACACAGCGTGGACTTGGTCCGCATGTCTGCGCAAGACACATGAGTGCCTTCTTGTTGCACTACCTCCAACATGACCCTCGTATTGTCAAAATTAGAAGTGATGATGACTACTGGATTGCCACACTATTAGATCCCCCGTACAAGTCCAAATTTTGTGACATAATTCCAGCCATAGAAAGGGACGCACGTATGCAGGAGTATCAGCAGAAGCTGTTACTCGATCTTAGCTCGGCTTTTCCACCAAACAACCGTGCAGGTGCAGGGAGTGATTCTCACAGTTGTAACTTGACAAAGATGGGACGGTCTCGTCATCTTCAACAGTCTACCCGTACCAGTAGGACCGTATCTGGTGCTGGTAACAGCAATTTTATGGAATCTTTTCATAATTTTTTTAGACCCTCCTTTGCAAGACCACCAGAGACAACAAGTCTGACACATAGTCAACGGCTGGAGAGGATGATACAGGAGTATCTCCAAATGAACATCGATGCCATGACTTTGCAAATGGAGCCTTGCTCCTTTTGGGCTTCAAATCTAGAAAAATGGCCAGAGCTCTCCAGTTACGCCTTGGAGATTTTGTCGTGTCCAGCTGCCAGCGTTGTCTCTGAACGTGTCTTCAGTGCTGCTGGGTGTGTGCTGACAGATAAGCGCACGCGTCTGTCCAGTGACAATGTGGACAGACTGACGTTCATCAAAATGAACAAGTCATGGATCCAGAAGGAATTTTCTACCCCTGTGTCATCCTGGGGAGAGTAAATGCTTGTGGATTTGGAATGTGCTTGATGCAAATCAAAACATCCTGTTTGCAACTAGGGCACAAGTGCTGCCAGTGATAAGGTGTCTGTGTGGGGCCCAATTTTTGGAAAAAAGGGAGGCTCCGCTTGGAGTAACCCTTGCTTACATTGTTTTTAAAAGAAGCCAAGATGAACAGAGCTGGGATCAGGAAAGACTTTGCTACCAACCCCGGTGTCATCCTGGGGACGGTTAAGAATAGCGTATTTTTGAATGTGCTTGATGCAAATCTAGCTGTGAATTGTACAACTGGGGCACAACTGCTGCCACTGAAGGGGTGGGTGTGTGTGGGGCCCAATTTTTGGAAAAAAGGGAGACTCCGCTTGGAGTATCCCTTGCTTACATTGTTTTTAAAAGAAGCCAAGATGAACAGAACTGGGATCAGGAAAGACTTTGCTACCTACCCCGTTTTCATCCTGGGGACAGTTAAGAATAGCGTATTTTTGAATGTGCTTGATGCAAATGAAAACATCCTGTTTGCAACTAGGGCACAAGTGCTGCCACTGATAAGGTGTCTGTGTGGGGCCCAATTTTTGGAAAAAAAGGGAGGCTCCGCTTGGCGTAACCCTTGCTTACATTGTTTTTAAAAGAAGCCAAGATGAAAAAGTCATGGTTCAGCAAAGACTTTGCTACCTACCCCGTTGTCATCCTAGGGACGGTTAAGAATAGCGTATTTTTGAATGTGCTTGATGCAAATCAAAACATCCTGTTTGCAACTAGGGCACAAGTGCTGCCACTGATAAGGTGTCTGTGTGGGGCCCAATTTTTGGAAAAAAAGGGAGACTCCGCTTGGAGTAACCCTTGCTTGCTGTGTTTTTTAAAAATGATCCAAGATGAACAGAGCTGGGATCAGGAAAGACTTTGCTACCAACCCCGGTGTCATCCTGGGGACAGTTAAGAATAGCGTATTTTTGAATGTGCTTGATGCAAATCAAAACATCCTGTTTGCAACTAGGGCACAAGTGCTGCCACTGATAAGGTGTCTGTGTGGGGCCCAATTTTTGGAAAAAAGGGAGACTCCGCTTGGAGTAACCCTTGCTTGCTGTGTTTTTTAAAAATGATCCAAGATGAACAGAGCTGGGATCAGGAAAGACTTTGCTACCTACCCCGGTTTCATCCTGGGGACAGTTAAGAATAGCGTATTTTTGAATGTGCTTGATGCAAATCTAGCTGTGAATTGTACAACTGGGGCACAACTGCTGCCACTGAAGGGGTGGGTGTGTGTGTTGCCCAATTTTTGGAAAAAAGGAAGACTCCGCTTGGAGTAACCCTTGCTTACATTGTTTTTAAAAGAAGCCAAGATGAACAGAGCTGAGATTAGGAAAGACTTTGCTACCAACCCCGGTGTCATCCTGGGGACGGTTAAGAATAGCGTATTTTTGAATGTGCTTGATGCAAATCTAGCTGTGAATTGTACAACTGGGGCACAACTGCTGCCACTGAAGGGGTGGGTGTGTGTGGGGCCCAATTTTTGGAAAAAAGGGAGACTCCGCTTGGAGTAACCCTTGCTTGCTGTGTTTTTTAAAAATGATCCAAGATGAACAGAGCTGGGATCAGGAAAGACTTTGCTACCAACCCCGGTGTCATCCTGGGGACGGTTAAGAATAGCGTATTTTTGAATGTGTTTGATGCAAATCTAGCTGTGAAGTGTACAACTAGGGCACAAGTTCTGCACTGAATGGGTGGGTGTGTGTGGGGCCCAATTTTTGGAAAAAAAGGGAGACTCCGCTTGGAGTCACCTTGCGGTGTTTTACATGATTTTAGAAGGGTGTGCCATGCCTATATCTGTGTGTCCTCCTCTTTTTCCTTGTCCAGCTGTTTTGTTTTCGCATGAGTATATGTCCTTGTCACTTTCCCATGTGTTTGTGTTGTGTTATGAGTTGTTTGTCACCTTTTGGACACCTTTGAGGGTGTTTTTTAGGTGTTTTTATGTGTTTGTGATTGCCTGCCATTGTTTCCTATGCAGTTCGAGTTCGGTTCGTCGAACGTTCGACGAGCCGAACTCGAACGGGACGTCCGTTCGGCGAACCGACCTCGAGCCGAACCGCGACCGGTTCGCTCATTTCTACCTATAACCTTGTTCGCATCCAGGAGGGGGATGAGTGGAAAACGGCATTTCTCACCTCTGAAGGATTGTTTGAGAACCTAGTAATGCCCAATCGGTCTAACAAACGCTCCAGCTGTATTTCAGAATTTCATGAATGACGTATCTTATGATTTCATTGGGCATTTTGCGGTGGTGTACTTGGATGATATTCTCATTTTTTCAACCGGAAAAGAGTCCCACATTGGTCATATCCGTGCTTTATTCACTAGGTTGCAGGAGAATTCCCTGTTTGCGAAACCCAAGAAATGTATCTTTTGTGTTCAAGAACTTTCTTTTCTAGGATTTATTCTCTCAGCCGAGGGGTTTTGTATGGATCCTGGAAAGGTACAAGCTATTGTTAATTGGGTACAACCCAGACCTCAAGGGCTTCCAACATTTTCTTGGTTTTGCCAATTATTACAGAAAGTTTATTAGGAGGTTCTCTCAAGTGGTCAAGCCATTCACTGATCTCACCCGCAAGGGAGCTGATGTTAAGGTTTAGTCGTCTCTGGCAGTTGAAGCATTTGGAAGCTAAAAAAAATGTTTTATGACCGCCGCTGTGCTTGTTCATTCTGATCTCTCGGAACCGTTCATTGTAGAGGTAGACGCTTCAGAGGTGGGAGTGGGTGCGGTGCTGTCTCAGGAACCCACTTCACTAACCAATCTGAGACCTTGTGCGTTTTTCTCCAAAAAGTTTTCCTCCGCAGAAAGGAATTATGATGTGAGGAATCGGGAGTAATTTGCCATAAACGTAGCTTTTGAAGAATGGAGGTACTTTTAGGAGGGGGCTGTTAATCAGATTACAGTGATTACAGACCATAAAAACCTGTCTTATATCGAGTCTGCTATGAGTTTAACTCCCAGACAGGCTAGGTGGTCACTTTTTTTTTTTTCAAGTTTCCATTTCTTCATCACTTTTAGATACGGTTCCAAGAATGTTAAAGCAGATGCTTTATCTGATAGCTTGAATCCGATATCACCTCCCGAACCTCCTTCCTCCTTTCTTCCGCATGGAGTTGTTGTGGCAAGACTGTTGTCTGGGTAGTGGTGGACAGATTTAGTAAACAGGTGCATTTTGTCCCCTTAGCAGTATTACCTAATGCAGAAACACTGTCCAAATTGTTTATTGAGCATATTGTACGGCTGCATGGTGTGTCTTTGAACATGGTGTCCCACAGCGGAGTGCAATTCGTCTCTAAATTTTGGAGGGCATTTTGCAAGAGATTAGGTATCAAATTGACCTTCTTTTCTATTTACCAACCCGAGACCAACGGGCAGACAGAGAGAACCAATCAGTCGCTGGAACAGATTTTATAGCCTATAGCTGAATGTACATTCAAAACCGTATTAATCAATCCACTGGCACAACTCCATTTTTCTGTAATTACGGTTACCACCCCCATTTGGTGAATTTTCCAGACTGGATTCAGGGTGCATGGGAGTTGATTCGGTGGTCCAACGGTTGGGGGAGGTTTGGAGGGAGGTACAGAAGAACATTGGGGTGGCCCAAGGCAGACAGAAGCGCTTTGCTGATAAGCGTCGATCTGTAGAACCTTCTTTTCTGGTGGGGGACCAAGTGTGGTTGTCTACAAAAAACATCCATCTGAGACTTCCCTCTGCTAAGCTAGGTCCCAAGTTTATTGGTCCTTACGAGATCATCGAGGTTGTCAACCCAGCTGCCTTTCATCTGCGCTTACCATAGTCATTTCGCATACCCAATGTGTTTCACAAGTCCCTTCTCAAAATCGTTTGTTCCCTCCTCTGCTGAGCCTCCATCTCCTCCTCCTCCTGTTTCTGTTGATGGGAAGATGGAATATGAAGTTGAGAGTATTATTGACTCCCGGATGATCCGCAGCGCGCTTCAGTACATTGGAAGGGTTACGGACCGGAGGATCGGTCCTGGGTCCCGGCACGATCTGTCCATGCCAGTCAACTGGTTCATGCCTTCCATGTTTCCTAGGAAACCTGGGGGTCTAGTGGCCCCCCTTGAGAGAGGGGTACTGTCATGATCCAGGCCCAGTATTCTCCACTCCAGAGTTTCACAGACCTGGTCATGTCAGGGGTTAACTCCCATCAGCCTCATTCTGGTTTCAGGAGACACTATATATGGTCTCTGAACCTGCAGTCCTGTGCTGGTTATAGTTTTGCTCTGCAGCCTGTGACTTGCTCTGGTGAGAATTCCTATTTGATCTGACTCCTTGTTACCATGCCCTGACCTATACCCTCCCCGTCGGTCTCTGTTGTTTGTATTTCACTCTGCATACCTGATCTCCCGGCTTCCGACTCGGTTATGTTTTCTGGCATGATTTTTATCCTCCCTTTGCTATGACTTAACTCTCCTGGCTAGACCCTGACTGTTTGACTACTCTATTATCCCCTGGTAGTTTGCCTGTTAACTGCCTGCTGAAGTTGCTCATCTGTACTTCAGCTGCCTTTCTGTTACAGTGTTACTTTGACTCTCCTTCACTACTCTGCTGCCAGCTAGTGGGGAATACATTGTGCTATGTCTCACTTGTCCTTTGTACAGCATGACAGTCAGACTGAGAGGAAAACCAAACAGGTATCGGTCACGTCTGTAGTGATACGTCAGACCGAGAGGTAACCCAGTTAGCGTCACTGGGAAACTGATGACATAGATGCTGAACCGGTCACGTGTGTAGGGAGCACGAAAGACTGGTAGGATAGCCTGATTAGCGTATACAAATCTGCCACAGGCATTGCAGACTACCGGTCACGTGAGTACGGGGCACGTCAGATCGCTTGGGCTACCCAGTTAGCGTCACTAGGTACCCGGGGATTGGTACACATGTAACGGTGTGATCGGGGGCGCCTCTTTTGTAGTTGTGGCACTCGCCCGCAGGGTGGCAGGCTCACCCCTGACCCAGCCATCACAGACAAATCTGGGACACATGGAGCACATGGGAGATGTAGCATAGAGATATTAGTACAGTCCCATAACACAGCACCTGTCAAATCCGGGCCTTTCCTCTGCTGGTGAAGTTCAGCGTTGTCCCTGGCAACAGGAAAGAGTCCAAGACAGCCATATAACTCAACAAGTTCTTCTTTATTATATAACAAGTCTGCAGCACATCTATCAATTGAAATCATTCTCTCCTTCAGGTTACACTTTCAGTCAAATGTACAGTAGTTACTCTCAGGGCTCTGTTACTTAGCCCTCAGCTTACACCACCACGCAGTTGTTGATCCAGACTTCCAAGAAATAGTACACTTGAGCACTGGATCACCTTCCTGTCCTCTAAAGGGGCTCATAAAACCTATCCTCTGGTTGTTGCACTGTTCCCGGGCTCGCCAATACCTAACTCCAAGGTACTTCTCAGGCCTTCCTCAGGAACCTGTGCCAGCCTCCGGCTACGGTAAGAAGCATTAATATGGAAGCTTTTATCTGCGATTCCCTCTCTCTTCAGCTTAACTACATTACAGATGTTCCTCAGCTTTCTACCTCCGTCTCTTTCTTCTCTGCTGCTTCAACTCCCTGTCAGGTCTGTGGCTCAAACTAGACTAGACTGGTTTCACTTCTGTCACAACTGTAACTGCCACCGACTCCTTCCCCTAGCCAATCACCGGCAGTTTTCCTAGTGAGTGTCCTACTCCTGGGTGACATCTAGTGGTGAAACTACCAAACAGCATTACAATATACATAAAACTCTAATACATCTTTATAACACACTATAAAGATTAATAACCACATTATAGAAACATGTGATGTCTTCTGGGGGGTTTCATCTCCCAGGGGGCTTGGCCACCCCCTTACACACACACACACACACACACAAGTCTGCCACTGACACTGCAGACTACCGGTCACGTGTGTAAGGGGCATGTCAGACCAAGTGGGCTACCTAGCTAGCATTACTGGTTGCCTGAGGACTGATAGGACAGAGACTGACCCTCACCATGCCAAGACAATGGTGTAACAAGATACGAATACCTGGTACCGGCGCCTAGCCCTGATTAACTCTGTACTATCACACACACTTGCCACAAGCACTGCAGGAAAGATGACACTGGAACCCAAGCATACAAGCAGCACAGTATGCTCACTGAGCCACAGCAATAGACAATGATGCTCACGCGTCGATGGGCGTGGCTACTGTGACGCCCTGGACTCCCAGGGGTCACAGGTCACTACACACACCACATACACCCCCACCCCAGTAAGGTACGTAAGGTAAGGTAAGTCAACAAAGGCCTGATTGCCTCCCTCAGAGTCAGACAGGCACACCAGGTGGGCGGAGTCAGGCAGATAGACACGCCCCCCGATGAGTCTGCTGGCCTGAGGCAGGAGAGACAAGGGAGGAGTTTTGAGTTGAGAGAGAGAGGAGCACAGTTCTGCTAGGGGCCTGGGTTGGAGCCTAGGACCCCCGATCAGTCAGGCAGGCAGACGGTAGTGGCCGCCTGCAGGAGACCGGGAATACGACCGGTGGAACCGTAAGGGACCGGGACAGGGTAGTGGCCCGCCGGAACCTAACCGGGGAGCCAACTGGATACCAGAGCACCAGGCAGGGTACTCAGACCCCGAACTAGGCTATAAGCCACCACCATAGTCAAATCAACTGATTGCGGTCTGGACCTCAGGGGTTCATTCCCACCTAAGTCCCGATTGAAGGCAACAGCCCAACCTGTCCGGATAGGTGCCACCGCCAAAGGCTAGAGATCCAAGTGGCCACCGTCTGTGGGCAAATGGGCTCCTACGACACTTACCCGCCGGGGAGCGGACTACCAGTGCCTAGGCACAGGAGTCAAGATTCACATACAGGTGCAGGAGAAAGGCGGACATTACCAACCTAACTGGAAAAGCTGCAGCTGGCTGAGGGCTCCGTTCATCACTCCGTTTGGTTTACCAGCGACTCCAGTGTCTTGTATCAGAGTGAGTACACCAGTGCCATCAGGCACCGCACCGCGCTGCACCGCAACACTGCGCCCTGCACCCCGGCCCTCACCAACCGGGCCCCGGGACCAATATCCCCTACCCACGGAGCACGGAGAGGTCAACACCTAGCTGCGGCACTACACCGCTCCCGGGAGTCCCCTTACCTTCACCGCAGAGGTGGTGTCCACAATTACCACAACCCATGGGTGGCGTCACGAACTATCATCCCAAAACCAAACACCCCACATCCCTGCGTGTAGCGCCATCTGCCTTGCAGAGCGACGTGACCCCCGGGTCAGTGAGAGGCTCGAGCCACCACCCGTAGAACGCGAGCACAGATCCAAGCGGCTCAGCGGCCGCAGCCGAGGTCACGGGGCGGTACACTACAAGCCTTTTATAGTCTCCTTGCTGCCTCAGGCCAAATGGCATGAGGTAATGGCGCTGGTTGCAGCCATCAAGTGGCCGCTAAGTCCCCGCTGGCGTCATGCTGACCAATTAGCGACCGCCGCACCACTGGTGACGGCACTGACGGCCTATCAGTGGCCACCGCATCACCGCTGACATCACGCGCATGTGGGATAGAGGTAATCTCGCACTTAGTGCCTGGAAAGGCTGCAGGAACTCGTGCATGCATGGTAGCGCTAAATGAGCACTTAGGCCGGCGTCACATGGTACGATCTATCATGCGATCGCACGAGCGATCGTACCCACCCCCGTCGTTTGTGCGTCACGGGCAATTAGTTGCCCATGGCGCACAAAGTCATTAACCCCCTGTCCCACGCACTTACCTCCTGGACGCTGTGGGCGGCAAACATCCTCTTCATGAAGGGGGAGGGACGTTCGGCGTCACAGCGACGTCACACAGCGGCCGGCCAATAAAAGCGGAGGGGCGGTGATGAGCAGGATGTAACATCCCGCCCACCTCCTTCCTTCCTCATTGCCAGCGGGACGCAGGTAAGCTGTATTCGTCGTTCCCGGGGTGTCACACGGAGCGATGTGTGCTGCCTTGGGAATGACGAACAACCGGCGCGCAGAAGGAAGAACGACTTTATGAAAATGAGTGACGTGTCAACAAGCAACGATAAGATGAGTATTTTTGCTCGTACACAGTCGTTTGTAGCTGTCACACGCTACGATATGTCTAACAATGCCGGATGTGCGTCACGGAATCCGTGACCCTGACGACATATCGCCCGTTATATCATAGCGTGTGACGCCGGCCTTAGAGTCAGACCGGTGAATGACTCTAGCTACCTGATGCCTCTTAGCCAGTTGCCTTGAGCGATGGACAGGTGGTGCTGCGGAGTCAGTCGAACCCGGTATAGGAGATATAGATGGGTCGGTTCGAGGCTCAGGGGAACCCCGAACCGTAAAATGACCCCTCGTCTAGGCTCCCCCCCCACTCCGACACTTGAACGCTGCCACCAGGTCGGGCAGAACCGTCATGGCCAACAAACAGGTCCAGTGCTCTGGACCAAAGCCCTCCCAGTCCACCAGGTACTGAAGTCTCCTTCAGACTTGTTTGGATCCAACCACCACGCAAGCGGATCGCTCCCTAAATGGGGAGTTGGAACTAGTCAGAAGGTCGCCGGAGAACCTGGTAATACGGACCGGTTTCAGGAGGGACACGTGAAACGTGTCAGCTATGCGGAGGTGAGCCGGTATGGCCAACCGTGTTAATTTGCTCCAGGACCTGATAAGGACCCAGGTACCAGGGAGCAAAATTAGCAGACTCGACCTGGAGTTTTATATTCCATGACGATAACCAGACCCTATCCCTGGGAGCAAAGGAAGGGGCTGCATGGCGATATCTATCGGCTGTTGTCTGCATCCTCTCTTTGGAGACCTGTATTGCATCCTGCATTTGGTCCCATACTTCTTGGGCCTGGACTTCCCAATTCGCCATTGAAGGAGACGTGGTGGACACCGGTATGGGGACAGGGACACGGGGGTGCTGACCATTGTTCAGGACAAGCGGGGTTTGTCCGGTCACCTCTGCCACAGTTATGGATGGCAAACTCTGCCCAGGGTAACAAGGATGACCACTCATCATGATGCGCTGAGACAAAATGATGTAAATATGTCAGTATCGACTGGTTCATCCTCTCGACAAGACTGTTAGTCTCTGGATGATAGAGCTGAATCTCTCCACCTCCTATCTCTAGTAAAGAGCAGAGATCTCTCCAAAACCAAGAGGCAAATTGGGGCCCCTGGTCGCTAACGTTCTTGTCTAGCATTCCATGCAAGCGGAAGACATACTTGATGAAGAGGGATGCCAGTACCCTGGATGATGGAATACGTGGCAGAGGGATGAAGTGGACCATCCTGGAAAAATGGTCAGTCAACTCCCATATAATCCTGTTCCCCTTAGACAGGGTAGATCTCCAACAAAGTCCATGCCCACCATCTCCCAAGGGCGGTCGGGCACCAGGTGCGGATGCAATAGGCTAGCGGGTCTCTGCCTGGAAGGGCAATTTGTGGCACATGACAGGCACGCCTGGACATATTCACGCACGTCCTGTGCAAGTCGTGGCCACCAAAACGCTCTTACGATCAGCTCCTGTATCCTTTTTACCCCTAAATGACCTCTTATCTTGGACATATGAGCCTAAGCTACCACCTCCACTTGCTGATCAGGAGGTACAAATGTCTTTCCAAATGTACTTGGCCCAAAGACACAGGAGACACCGTCCTCAGGCTGTCCGGAGGGACAATGAGGCGAAGTTCCTCCTCCTCATCCTCTATATACACAGACCTTGATAGCGCGTCCGCACGTGCGTTCTTCTCTCCCAATAGGAAATGGAGGACAAAATTTAATCAAGAGAAGAAAAGGGACAATCTAGCCTATCTGGGGTTCAGGCGTTGCTAGACTACAGGTATAACAGGTTTTTGTGGAAGTTTTTCAAAATAAAGATTTGCAAATGCAAAAATTTTTTTAATATATATCTGCATCCTCAAATTTGTCCGCTGGAGTTATAAAGTTTTTTCATTTGGATTTCCCGTGGCTGGCTCCTGCTCTGGTTTTCCGTGCGGACTATCTTCTGGATTGATACTGGAATCCACACACAGGAGTATACGGGTAAGCTGGCTTTGAAAACTATTTAGTTTTTTGTATGTTTAAAAAATATATGGTTCAACAATATGGAGGTACGCTTACGCGTTGCGGACTAGAGAGTCCTTACTCATAGCTTGACAACATACAAACAACCATGTACTTATAAATACTTGATAGCTGAAGAGAAGTGGGAGGGAGATGAGATGGGCGGTGGAGAAAAAAACAACAAAAAACCCAGTAATAATGGGAAAGGAAGGAAAAAACATTCCACTCTAATGGCAATGCAAATAGTTAATTCTGCACATGGAGAAGAAAACAGCACAATATTAATCATAGATATATAGAAGGTCTGACTTTATATTCATGCCTGCAGGATATTGTGTTTTCAACTTAAAAATCCACATGGCTTCTTTTCATTGCAATTCTTTTTTTCTATCACCTCCCCTCTTGGGGTTTGGAATAGTTTCTATAACATTAACTCTACATGTGCTGACATCTCCTCCATGTGCAGAAATAAAATGATGGGAGGCTCCCGAGGGACTCCTCGTACCTTTATTGCATGAATCATAGAGATGTTCAGAAATTCTTCTTCCTAATGGCTGAGTGTTATTTCCTACATTTTGAGTACAACATGACTCACATGTAATTAAATAGACGGCATATGTAGAACTACAGTTTGCAAACATATTTATGGAATATTCTTTTTTTGTAGCCGTGGATTTAAATTTGGTTGTATTATACATACAGTCATATGAAAAAGTTTGGGCACCCCTATTAATGTTAACCTTTTTTCTTTACAACAATTTGGGTTTTTGCAACAGCTATTTCAGTTTCATATATCTAATAACTGATGGACTCAGTAATAGTTTTAAATTGAAATGAGGTTTATTGTACTAACAGAAAATGTGCAATCCGCATTTAAACAAAATTTGACCGGTGCAAAAGTATGGGCACCTCAACATAAAAGTGACATTAATATTTTGTAGATCCTTCTTTTGCGAAAATAACAGCCTCTTGTCGCTTCCTGTAGCTTTTAATGAGTTCCTGGATCCTGGATGAAGGTATATTTGACCATTCCTGTTTACAAAACAATTCCAGTTCAGTTAAGTTTAATGGTCGCCGAGCATGGACAGCACGCTTCAAATCATCCCACAGATGTTCAATGATATTCAGGTCTGGGGACTGGGATGGCCATTCCAGAACATTGTAATTGTTCCTCTGCATGAATGCCTGAGTAGATTTGGAGAAGTGTTTTGGATCATTGTCTGGCTGAAATATCCATCCCCTGCGTAACTTCAACTTTGTCACTGATTCTTGCACATTATTGTCAAGAATCTGCTGATACTGAGTTGAATCCATGTGACCCTCAACTTTAACAAGATTCCCAGTGCCGGCATTGGCCACACAGCCCCAAAGCATGATGGAACCTCCACCAAATTTTACTGTGGGTAGCAAGCGCTTTTCTTGGAATGTCATGTTTTTTTGCCTCCATGCATAACGCCTTTTTGTATGAGCAAACAACTCAATTTTTGTTTCATCAGTCCACAGGACCTTCTTCCAAAATGTAACTGGCTTGTCCAAATGTGCTTTTGCATACCTCAGGCGACTCTGTTTGTGGCATGCTTGCAGAAATGGCTTCTTTCGCATCACTCTCCCATACAGCTTCTCCTTATGCAAAGTGTGCTGTATTGTTGACCAATGCACATTGACACCATCTGCAGCAAGATGATGCTGCAAGTCTTTGGAGGTGGTCTGTGGATTGTCCTTGACTGCTCTCACCATTCTTCTTCTCTGCCTTTCTGATATTTTTCTTGGCCTACCACTTCTGGGCTTAACAAGAACTGTACCTGTGTTCTTCCATTTCCTTACTATGTTCCTCACAGTGGAAACTGACAGTTTAAATCTCTGAGACAACTTTTTTTATCCTTCCCCTGAACAACTATGTTGAATAATCTTTGTTTTCAGATCATTTGAGAGTTGTTTTGAGGAGCCCATGATGCCACTCTTCATAGGAGAGTCAAATAGGAGAACTACTTGCAAGTGGCAACCTTAAATACCTTTTCTCATGATTGCATACACCTGACTATGAAGTTCAAAGCTCAATGAGGTTACAAACCAATTTAGTGCTTTAGTAAGTCAGTAAAAAGTAGTTAGGAGTGTTCAAATCAAGAAATTGATAAGGGTGCCCATACTTTTGCATCGGTCAAATTTTGTTTAAATGCGGATTGCGCATTTTCTGTTAGTACAATAAACCTCATTTCAATCCAGAAATATTACTAAGTCCATCAGTTATTAGATATATGAAACTGAAATAGCTGTTGCAAAAACCCAAATTGTTGTAAAGAAAAAAGGTTAACATTAATAGGGGTGCCCAAACATTTTCATATGACTGTATATTTATATAAACCACACAATTTCAAACCACAATGATAACTACCAGAAATGGACAGCCAGCTTGAATTTTTTTGATCATGTGAAAAACGCAAAGTGTGATCACTGGGTGATAGAATGTTGGTAATTGTATTTCCTTTCTTAGGGATAAAATTGCAGCCTTTATTAAGTATAATTTTTAAGATTGGATCTACCTGCAAAATAGATAAATTAGATTTAATAATTTCAGTTATTTGCCTGAATTGATCACTATATTTAGTAATAAAACATGGCTTTTCTTCATATTTGCTCTGTTTTGGTCTTATTTCCAAATAATCATCTTGAGTTTTTCTATCAGCTGCAATCTTACCCCTATCAATTTGGTATCTGCGATAACCTCTGGATTTTAATCTTTCATTTATTTCTCCACACTCTTGTCTGTAAAATACCTCAGTTGTGCAGCACCTTTTGGCGTGCACAAATTCACCTACCGGTAAATTATCTATTACCTATTTAGGATGATTGCTACTAATATGTAATAATGAATTCCCTGCTTGTGATTTCCTATATAGACATACTTCCACCTTAGAATCAACTTCATTTCCAATCAGCATCATATCTAGAAAAGCAATTTGTTCCTCATGTGTGTGATACGTAAATCTCAGATTATGGTTGTTGTTGTTAAGTAAATTTATAATTTTTTTTATGTTATTTGCATCATCTTTCCATATTATTATAAGATCATCAATAAATCTTCCAAAAAATTCTATATGATCCGCATATACATTTTCCTGATCATATATTTTTGCATATGGAGGAGATGTCAGCACAAGTATAATTAACCCTAGAACGCATTTTGGGGGCCTTTTAGGCCCCCATGCTTACATTTTGGCTATTATCTCCAAAATTACTTTAGTTAGAATTTTGAAACTCCAGGTATTCCTCAAGTATGTTGTTGTTGATAATATCCAGTTGTTCATATAATTTTTTTCATAGGCATTATGGTGTAACAATGCTTGTTTGGTGAAAACTACATCTGTATGAATTGGGGGCCTTTTAGGCCCCCGCTGTTTTTATCATGTTCTTAGAAGTGTTTGTGTCTCAAGTTACTTTATTTGTACTCTAATAATAGTAATGCTGGTGGAGGGGCCAGGGTGTGGATAATAACATGTGAGGATGTCATGTGATTTTTGGAGGGAGTGATAAGGCCATGACTTCACCTCAGGTCCTCTGAACACAGTAATGAGCTGTGTATAGAGTACTGAGGACAGTATACACTGTGAGCTAATTGCTGAAGGACCTGTGATAAGATAAGCTGTTGAGAGGAAATCTGATTCATTTTCAGTTTCTGTTTCTAAGAAGCTTGCAAAGGCTAGAGCTTGTGAGCCACAAAAATCCAGAGAATTGTACACCACCTAAAAGTATAAAAGGTAAGAGCTGCTGAGGGTGAGAGGAAGAAGGGGGGACATTACACTTACAGTGTGTCACACACAAGCAAAGAGTGGACAACTCTGATTGTGTTCATTGTTTTTTCTTTTAGTTTGCTAACATCTAGTCAGCAATGGCACAGTCTTCCTCCAAGTGTCTGACTGACCAAGAGATTGAAGCGATTATGTTTCAAAGCGATGATGAAAGTGAACTATCTTTGTCTGATGAAGAATATCTGCCACCAGCTAATCAAACATCATCATCCAGTGATTCTTCTGATGATGAAGTGAATCTAGCGGATCCTCAATAAGTGATAAGTAGAACATCCAAAATGAATGTTTTTTGGGACAGTAATCCTACATTAGTCGGACGTACTCCAATACACAATATTGTGAGACAGGCTCAAGGAGCTGTGGGAAGTCCCAGTTACTTTACCCCTAAAGATGTATTCTGTACTTATTTTTCTGACAATATTGCAGAAGAGGTCCTATTATGTTCAAACCTAGAAGGAAGACGTATCGCTTCTGCAAAAAATAAGTCCTGGAAAAATATCTCAAAAGAGGAACTTTATGCATATATTGGACTTTTACTGCTGGCAGGGAGTCAAAAATCATATTTTGTCTCAATACGAGAATTATTTCTGGACCCACTTTCTGATCCACACTATAAGGCGACAATGTCAGTGGGCAGATATGAGGAAATTAGAAGAATCATTCGCTTTGATGATAAGCGAACTTGTGCAGCGAGGTTTGAAACAGACAAATTAGCCCCTATCAGTTATATCTGGAACATATTTATCAAAAATTGCACAAAACTTTACAATCCTAGTACTAATGTTACTGTAGATGAGCAACTTGTACTGTTCAGAGGACGCTGCAAATTCATACAATACATGCCCAGCAAGCCAGCCAAGTACGGAATAAAAATCTTCTGGATGTGTGATTCTGGAAATTATTATGGCATAAATGGTGTAATCTACTGTTGCAAAGAGGTTGGTGCACTAGTACAGAAGGATCTGGGGTCTGAAATAGTCAAAACTCTTGCTGTTCCAATATTCAATTCAGGTAGAAACATCACCATGGACAATTATTTCACCAATGTTGAACTAGGCAATTTTCTGCTTGCAAAAGCTATTACACTTGTTGGTACTATAAAGCAAAACAGCCGAGAAATTCCAGCAGCACTCAAAGACAATCGTCAGCGAGCACTTTATGAGAATGTCTTTGGATTCAATAACAAAGCGACTTTGGTATCTTACAAGGCAAAGAAGGAGAAATCTGTAATTTTACTCAGTACCATGCATCACGATTGCAGTGTTGACAGCAATAACCAAAAATTGAAACCAGAAATCATCCTGCATTACAATACAACAAAAGGAGGTGTAGATAAAATAGATGAGATGGTGGGAGAATATTCGTGTAAGAGGCAAACAAAACGATGGCCTGTAGTACTATTTTCAAATATGCTTGATGTAGCAGCCCTAAAGTCATTCATTATTTATACAGAAACTCATCCAGAATTTCATGCACAGAGGAAGGACAGGAGACACATATTCTTGAAGGACCTTTGTCATGAACTTGTAATGCCTCACATGATAGAGCGAAGCGACTTGAAATGCTTGCCAAAGCAAACTAAAGAAGCAATGAAATGGTGTGGCGTACAGTTTCAGATTATTCCAGAGCCAGGAGAAAGAAAACGAAAGCGTTGTTTCATGTGTCCAAGAAACATAGAGAGGATAACTGAGCGATATTGTTCCACTTGTAAGGAAACTGTTTGCAAAGAACACTCTTCTGAAAAAATAATATGTCAGAATTGTTTTGAAGACTAATATAATATAATAGAAAGTTAGAATAAAAATGTAGCTGCAGCTAGTTTGCTATAGATTTTTATGCGTTTTTGTGTGTTTTCATGTCTTTGCGTGAAATTTGGGAAAAAAAGATTTTTTGGTGTTTTCTGTGAAAAATTATAATTAAAATTTTGTCCACTATTCATATTTTATTGAGCAATTTTGAAATAAACTTGTGAAAGTTATTTAAGTGTGTTTTTCTACATTATGTGCATGGGGGCCTAAAAGGCCCCCAATACGTTAATATGTATATTTTTAACGTCATGCGTTCTAGGGTTCATGTAATAGAAACTATTCCAAACCCCAAGAGGGGAGGTGATAGAAAAAAAGAATTGCAACGAAAAGAAGCCATGTGTCCTACAGGCATGAATATAAAGTCAGACCTTCTATATATCTATGATTAATATTGTGCTGTTTTCTTCTCCATGTGCAGAATTAACTATTTGCATTGCCATTAGAGTGGAATGTTTTTCCTTCCTTTCCTCTTATTCCCTTATTACTAGGTTTTGGTTATTTTTTCTCCCCCGCCCATCTCATCTCCCTCCCACTTCTCTTCAGCTATCAAGTGTATATAAGTACATGGTTGTTTGTATGTTGTCAAGCTATGAGTAAGGACTCTCTAGTCCGAAACGTGTAAGCGTACCTCCATATTGGTGAACCATATGTTTTTTAAGCATGTTACTCTATTTTAAATTAATGGAATAAAAGTTTTTGATTTTTACAAGTCCTTAGTCGAGTTGCCGGAATACTAACCAATGAGAGGTAACCCAGTTGACGTCACTCGGAAACCGATGACATAGATGCTGAACCGGTCTGCATAGCGAGCATGATAGACTGGTAAAATAGCCCGGTTAGTGTACACAAGTTTTCCACAGGCACTGCAGACTACCGGTCACGTGTGTTCAAGGCACGTCATACCACGTGGGCTACCCAGTTAGCGTCACTGGGTACCTGGGGATTGGTACATACACACACAAGTCTGTCACTGGCACTGTAGACTACCGGTCATGTGCGTAAGGGTCATGGCAGACCGAGTGGGCTACCCAGCTAGTGTTACTGGTTGTTTGAGGACTAATAGGACAGAGACTGACCCTCACCGTGCCAAGACACAGGTGTACCGAGCTACAAATACCTGGTACCAGTGCCTAGCCCTGATTAACTCTGTCCTATTGCACACACACACCTGCCACAATCACTGCAGGAAAGATGGTGCTGGAACCCACGCATACATGCAGCACAGTCTGCTTACTGAGCTATAGCAATAGACAATAATGCTCGCGCCTGGATGGGCGTGGCTACGAGCCTTTCATAGTCTTCTTCCTGCCTCAGGCCACATGGCATGAGGTAATGGCGCCGGTTGCGGCCATTCCACGGCCGCCACGTCACCGCTGACATCATGCCGACCAATCATCGGTCGCCGCGTCACCGCTGACGTCACTGACGGCCAATGCGCAATAGCAGTAATCCCGCACTTAGTGCCTGGAAAGGCTGCAGGAACCCGCGCATGTGTGGTAGAGCTAAATGAGCACTTAGAGTCAGATCGGTGAATAGCCACCATATGCCTCTCAACCAGACAACTCGAGCGACAGACAGATGGTACTGTGGAGTCTGCCGAACCCGGTACAGGAGATATAGAGGGGAACGGATCGGTTCGAGGCTCAGGGGAACCCCGAACCGTAACACAACCATTTTTAGTTTCTTCACATTAAATTGTTTTTTTTCTTCTCCTATTAAGAGCCATAGCATTTATTTTTCTGTCAACATAGGCGTATTTTCATTATTTCTGCAATAAGTGTTACTCTTTGGATATGTACTGTGCAAAGCAAATGAGGATTGCACCCTGACAAGCTACATGACAGATGGTGTGTGAACCTGTGCAGGAGGGGGGTATGTCCCTACAAGCCACTTGTTGCCATTAATTTAGGCTGGCCAGGACCGGATGCTACTTCTTTCACTGAAGGAGACCACGAGTTTATAAAACAGTCTTTTACTTAGCACATGTTTTATAACAACTATACCTACATATCTTCTAATATGTTTTGTTATCAACACAGAGCATTTTCAAACACAGTCTCTTCCATAGTCCTGAATTTTTCACCACCACCCACTTCAGCATCACAGCACAGTCCATGAAAGTCAGCTTCTTTTCCTTGTGGTTCTGCATCCTCTCCCTCTGAAGGATAATGCCAATATGGGCTGGCTAAACTCATCACCTACTGATGCTTCAGGAATTCTAGACAAGGACACTTATCTAATCCCATGTCCTATTCTGTTTTGGCCCGTTTACCTTTAAGGAGCTTTAAGCTACTTGGGGCCGTACTACTGAACGTCCTATTTAAGGATCCATCTCACTCATTTTCTCGGTAAGTCCGCTGACCAAACTCTGTTGAAGCATTCCGTGTTACAGACAACTCTTTCTTGCTCTCCACACTGGATCACACTATCCTTGGCTTCAGTCTCCTCTAGCTAAAGGGACCCACACATCATGCTGCCCTTTCAGCTAACCAAACCTTAGGTCTGTTCTAGTTACAGTCTGGGTCCTATCTGATGTTCCACAGGAAACTGTCACTTTCCCTGCATCCTACCGACTCCCACTATGATCTAGTCCCAACTGTTAACTATCTCTGACTCTACTGTCCGCATAACCATATCCAATCACTATAACATAATTCAACACTACTACACATCACAATTCACATGACACATTACTTCCATAAAAACCGCATGCAATAATTCACAATACATTACATGACAATAATGCGATTGGTGTCTTCAGGGGAATGCGACAAGAAGTCCATCTCCTTACATGCTTACAGAGGCTGCAGTGCTGAAATTATAGGGTGTCCTGTAATTACTACAAAGTGCTCAGGAAGCCTGAAATTACTCTAAAGGCCGAGGGGGAGAAATAAATCTCATTCACCTGGTAAAGAAGGTTCTGTAGCAGTTTTTGAGGGGCCTTACAGATTTAACATCTGTAGCCTGTCAATTGAGGCTAAGAGGTACTTTGCACGCTGCGACATCGCAGGCCGATGCTGCGATGCCGAGCGCGATAGTACCCGCCCCCGTCGCAGCAGCGATTTCCTTGTGATAGCTGCCGTAGCGAACATTATCGCTACGGCAGCTTCACATGGACTCACCTGTCCTGCGACCGTCGCTCTGGCCGGTGACCCGCCTCCTTGTTAAGGGGGCGGGTCGTGCGGCGTCATAGCGACGTCACACGCCAGGCGGCCAATCGGAGCGGAGGGGCGGAGATGAGTGGAATGTAAACATTCCGCCCATCTCCTTCCTTCCGCATATCCTACGGAAGCCGCAGTGACGCCAGTAGGAGATGTTCCTCGCTCCTGCGGCTTCACACACAACGATGTGTGCTGCCGCAGGAGCGAGGAACGACATCGGACTGTCGCGTCAGCGTAATCATGGATTACGCCGACGCTGCACCGATGATACGATTACGACGCTTTTGCGCTCGTTAATCGTATCATCGAGCCTTTACACACTACGATGTCGCATGCGATGCCGGAAGTGCGTCATTTTCAATTTGACCCCACCGACATCGCACCTGCGATGTCGTAGTGTGCAAAGCCCGGCTAAGGCATTTTTTACTACAGATTTCACTCTCTGTAATACATAGGACATACACACATACTTTGAGAACCTCTCAGCAAGATTTTTTAATGTAAAGTAAAAACATGGCAATAAGGATGCTGCAATATTAATTAAATTGATGTATTTGGTGAAGAAATCCACATAGTAGTTCTTCTTTAACCAGCGTTTGAGGTTTATTGCTAATTGGATTTCAGTGCACATGAGCTGGGCTGTACACTGGGTTTTATCCTCCCTATCTGTGATTTACCAACCCCAGTGTACAGTACCCTGTTTACTGAAATCTACTTAGCAAAAAAGTTCAAATGGTGATTAAAGAACCACAAAGAGGATTTCTTCACCAAGGGTATCAATGTAATCTGTATTACTGCACCATTACAGTCATGTCTTTACATTAAAAAATCTTGCTGCCAGGTTCTCTTTAAATACTATCCACACAACTGTAACTTGTCTCTGAGAGATTTCAGCATGCAAAACTAGATGTACTGTACATTTCTGATTTCTGTTTACAGGTTTGCGTATAAGTATCATTATCAGTACAGCATTGATATGAAGCAATTACTGTATGAGTGAATATTTTTTTTTTATATGTGCATTACTTCTTTAACAAAATACAGATATTTTATTAAATGTTTTTCTTGCTATTGCTGTTGATAACCTCGCTGAGGCTGAAAATCTTACATCAGCACAAAAAGCAAAGGCAGAGGAACGGAAAAGAAAAAAAATGGCAAGGTAGGATATTCATATGAAAGCTTTTTGTTATTTTCTTACTATTTTTACTAGTTATTACTATATATGTTTAGTTGGGACACATTCTGTGCTGCCTGTGAACTATCTAAACTCAAACTACAAGTAAGATTGTGAAGGTTATGATGAGGAATATGACCTTCATATGTCAGTCAGCTGTCAATGTTCATTTACACACACCCTGCCCTGCAACAAGGAATTCCCCAGACCTGGTTGCCAAATGACCAAGTGGAAAATCTAATTAAGACTAAAGAAGAAACTGTAGCCAGCAACCCCCCTGCTAACAAGGTATTCAGCCAGAAAGTCGGGCAGGCAACTTCAGGTCTTATAAGCAGCTTCAAACAAGAATCGTACACTTTAAAGCTGCCATATAAAAGCTACAATATCGGGGAGCGTGTCACTCCCACAAATAGGGCAGGTATATTTCGGGCTTCACGACGGCAAGACGCACGTCACATATTTTGTATCAATAGTGTGAAGTGCGAATTGTCCCAAAATTAATAACTTGCTGAGGAAAGCCAAAAGACACTTCATGCTTCCTGTCTATGGATAGATCAAATCATAACTAGGAAATTGATGGTCATATCTTCCGTGTGGGATACTCATCGGTGGAGTTATGGGGAAACTGCCAATTCATAGCTTTCTGGAAACTAGATGCACGGCCCATGTTCAGCCCAGTCTTAGGTCACAAGGTGGGATGGGACATGGAAGGTATATAGATGCTTTAATATGAAAGTAGACATTTTGTGAGTGTGCTTCGCTAAGAAGTGATGTGCAGTCTACATGTCAGGAGTCCCAGGAAAACCCATGGCTCCACAGTGCCTTCCCTGTGCAAGCCAGCACCAGGCCTAATCATAAAGGAACATCTCTGTATCTATTTGCAGCCATTAATTATCTGTAACTGTACTTCTGATACACTAGCTGTAAATCCCATCTTGTATATAGTGTATTATTAGTGTGCCCTTAAGGCAATTAAATATTAAATTTAATCTTGGATGATTGGTTTTATCTTGATCCCCAAACCCCACGTCCATGAGTTTGGCTTAACATTAAATGCTACCTGGGCTGGTTTTTGGCTCAATATAGTCCTATATCTAACAAGAAACTGGTGGCAGTCCACTGTACAGACCGGCAGAATCCTGTTTCACTGGGGCAACAAAAAGTTTCTGTCGGCCTGTTGGGGTTGTGGGAAAGCTAGGTGCCGTGCCAGAGGTTGCATGGCCTGCTGTGTCTCCCTCCCCATGCATCCCTGTGCCCACGGGGACAGGAGGTATCAGTAATAACATTGTGCCAAGCAGTCCTCACATACCCCTTGTGAGTACGAAACGTCACGTGTTGGCGGAGGTGACGAGGTCATATCGTGTGACCCCGATGTATTAGAGATGTCAGGGTGGGGCTGTGAGGGGAGGTTTTGTCACAGATTGACAGGTCCAGGACCGAGTGGAGGGATGTCTTTGTGACCCCCGCAGCCCGATTTGTGACAAAGATCATTTAAAATTACCAATGGTAAGGCCCCATACACATGAGACTACAAGACTACAAGATACCAAGACTAATTTGAAATATCAATAATATGAGACCATTATTAAGATAAATAATTGGCAACATATATATAATACATATTAATGGGGATTTTTGTATAAAATGTATTATTAATAAGCAAATGTTCATATTATTATAAATCAGAAAAGTATATACATGTATAATATCAGCAACTGCTTTATAATAGAGCAATAATTAAACATGTTGGCCACTACTTAAACATTGATGACTTACCCTTAGGACAGGTCATCGATGTTTGATCGGTCGGGTTCTGACACCCCGCACCTCCGCCGATCAGGTGTCCTCATTGCCGGCGGTGGCAGAAGGAGGCTGGAAATGCAGACCAAAAGCGCACAATAGTATAAGCCAGCAAAGGAATGTACTGTATATAAAGAGTATCCAGCAAAGTACACGACAATGAAAAGTGTACTACTTAGATAGCCAAAAGCAAAATTAATCACAAAGATGTTTGCACACTCTGAGATGGTGCTTTTGCCAATGTGGGTTTTATTTGAAAACTTCATCAGTTTAGCAAATAGGCTAGAGTGCTTACGTGAGATAACAGTGTCAAGTGTACACAGCTCCTATGTCATAATGTAATGGCAAAATCTATTAAAACATTGTTTAATCATAACTTAGCAAGAAAATAAGAGCTAGCACTGTAAAATACATCTAACTACATGAACAGGTTATTGAACTGGTACATCTGATGGCTATGAAGTATGAGGTCTGTAAATACCAAAAGCTGAAAAGCAACAAATGTATCACCTCTGGAGTCAGCTTTGCTTTACTTCAAAGGACTGCAATCGGATGTTTGGAGCCAGTGGCATAACTAGAGTTTGATGGGCCCCGGTGCAAAGTTTGGACCTGGGCCCCCCCTCCATGTAGACTGACACTTGGGGTACGGGATAATGACACTGATACTCAGGGTATAGGATAATGATACTGACACTTGACTCTTACCCTCTGCACCCAGATTTCCCATGATCTAAAATCCATCTATCAGCACCCAGCTTTCCTATGTTCTGATATCCATCTTGCCTTCGGCACTCAGCTTTCCCATGCTCTACTATACATCTTTCCTTCAGCACCCAGCTTTCCCATATCAGAGTATGGGAAAGCTGGGTGCTGAGAGAAGATGTATAGCAGAGCATGGGAAAGCTGGGTGCTGAGGGAAAGAGCCTTTTTCCCCCTTCATATATAGCTCTACAAATACTATAATGCCCCACATAACCCTTCATGTATTAGAATGCATCCCCCTAGTCCTCCGTGTATAATGCAGCCCCATAGAGCTCCGTGTATAATGCAGCCGCATAGACCTCCATGTATAATGCAGACCCATAGACCTCCATGTATAATTCACCCCTATAGTCCATGTATGAGGTGTCCTTCATGTTGTATTATGCAGCCCTTTAGGCCTCCATGTATAATGCAGCCCCCCTAGGTCTCCATGAAAAATGCAGCTCCCTCTAGGCCTCCATGTATAATGCAGCACCCCCAGGCCTCGCCTCCATGTATAATGCAGCACCCCCAGGCCTCCATGTATAATGCAGCACCCCCAGGCCTCCATGTATAAAGCAGCACCCCCAGGCCTCCATGTATAATGCAGCCCCTCAGGCCTTCATGTATCATGCAGCCCCCAGGCCTCTATGTATAATGTAGCACCCCCAGGCCTCCATGTATAATGCAGCACCCCAAGGCCTCCATGTATAATGCAGCCCCCCAAAGCCTCCATGTATAATGCAGCCCCCCCAGGTCTCCATGTATAATGTAGCCCCCCAGGCCTCCATGTATAATGCAGCCCCCTAAGCCTCCATGTAAAATGCAGCACCCCCAGGCCTCCATGTATAATTCAGCCCCCCAGGTCTCCATGTAAAATGTAGCCTGTTATGATCTGGTCACCATGGATGATCACAAAAATCCCATAAGCAGAAAAAACACAAGAGTAGTTGGAACCTGAGCTGACCGCAATCCCATATCTGTCAGACCACACTAGAAGTAGCCGTTGAGCATTCCTAAACACACCTAGATGCCACGTCACAGCTGGAGAAACTTGCTACACCTCACAGATAGAAATGAGGAAACCTATCTTGCCTCAGAGTAGTCCCCAAAGGAATAGCAAGCCCCCAACATATAAAGGCAACGGTGATGTAAGAAAACACAATACAGATAGGAAATATAGATTAGCAAAGGCGAGTCCCGACTTCCTAGATAAGAAAAAACAGATAATTGATTGCGGTCAGTGAAAAGCCTGCGGAAAAATACCAATCTCCTGATAACAAAAATACTGAGACCACACGGACTCTTCCCCACTATATCAGGTACTCTTGTAAATAATGGGAAAAACAAAATACCAAAAATAACACAAGAAATACAAAAGTGCAAATAATCAAATAGAACAGGGAGAATCTCCCTTTTCTTGCAGTGGGACCTACAAAGGGGGAGCCCCCATGCTCATCAAAACAGAAAGACAATTCCTGTCCTGCAAGAAAACAGACTTTAAGCAAAATAAAAAGAAAAACAAACACCCTTAAGTGTGGATCAGGCAATAAAGCAAATAACTTGAAACTTATCTGGAATTGGACAGGCACAGGATAAATGGAAGGACAACTCCAAGCCAATTCAGAGACAGAGGAACAACATCTATAACCGGCCCCAGCCAGCAGACACTGCTCTACTATATAACCCAGGCTGATCTGCAATTGGGCTTCCCAAACTCCCAAATAACTCCCACACCTGTTGAGGCACAGTCAGCTTCACCCCTAGTCCTGAACACCAGAGGGAGCTCCAAACCATCACCTCCTCGGATGACATTCACAACAGTACCCCCCCTTGAGGAGGGGTCACCGAACCCTCACCAGAACCACCGGATCTGTCAGGATGGGCATGATGGAAGGCACGAACCAATCTGTCAGTGTGAATATCAGAAGCAAAAACCCAAGAATTGTCCTCCTGACCATAACCCTTCCACTTAATAAGGTACTGAACCTTTGTCTATTAAGATGGGAATCCAAAATTTTCTCAACTTCATACTCCAGATCTCCTTCTACCAACACAGGGTCCGGGGGCGCTGCCATGGGAACTACTGGCTCCACATGCTTCTTCAACAAAGACTTATGAAAAACATTGTGAATTTTAAATGACTCAGGAAAAGCCAAACAAAAAGATACAGAATTAATGATCTCCGAAATCTTATAGGCTCCAATAAATCTTGGCTTATATTTAGGAGAAGAAACTCTCATAGGAACATTCCTGGAGGACAACCAAACCATGTAACCCACTTTAAACATGGAACCAACATTCCTATGCCGGTTGGCAAACCTTTGAGCATTCTCCTGGAACTGAAACAATTTGTCCAATACTTGCCCCCAAATATGCTGCATTTTCTCCACTACAGAATTAACTCTCAGACAGGCCGAAGCCTCAACCTACCCTGAAGAGAACCTAGGATGAAACCCAAAATTGCAGAAAAAAGGAGACATCAAAGTAGCAGAGCTAGCCCTATTATTGAGAGCAAACTCTGCCAATGGTAAAAAAGAAACCCATTCGTCCTGATCCACAGATACAAAACATCTCAAAAAAGTTTCCACGGTCTGATTTGCTCTCTCAGTCTGACCATTGGTCTGGGGATGAAAAGCAGAATGTTACGTCTCCACCAAAGTCTGCTCCAGCGACTTCTACTTCGATCACCAGGCGGTGCCATGTTCCTGCCGTGGATAGTGCTGGTGATGGGAGAGGAGTCAATGCCAGCAGCTCTTGTGGGCGCAGGCTCCACTCATCCACTGGGCTGGGTTTCCTTGGGATCTGCAGTACCACTGGCTGACTGTAGGTGGAGTGTGTCTTCCAGCTGGAGTTACCATCATTCAGCTACAACTAATGGGAAGACACCACACCCTTCTTATTCCCCTCCTGTCTGTTCACCTCTGCCAGAGATAGTTCTGAATTCGTGGTTCCTGTTCCACTCTGTTCTGTTTAGTGATTCTGGTGTTCTGACTTCTGCTTGTTCCTGACTATCCTCCTGCCTGCTTTTTAGGTACCCTGCTGCCGGATCCAGATTTGACCTTTGCTTTGTTTGCTGATTACGTCCTTGCCAGATGATTCTGTCCCTGTTTTGCATTTCCAGGTTCGACCCTGCCTGACTACTACACTCATCGGACTGCAGCCTTCCACAGGTAGTGATGACCTTGGGCCCTGTGTAATCCCAAATCCCTGTATAGGTGTTAAAAGGTTTCAGGGTTCTAGGGGTTCTGCTTGGTGAGTGGCTTCCCTCTAGCCTGTCCATTACAGCCCGTCTGAGTCTGTGGATCCATGCAGGCGTTACATAGCAGAAAAAGACAGCTCAATTCAATTTAGAACAAAATGCTCTCCAAAATCTGGACACAAACTGCACTCCTCTGTCTGACACAATATTCTCACAAATACCATGTAAACGAACCACCTGTTGAAAAAACAAGGGCACCAACTCTGAAGAAGACGGCAACTTCGACAATGGTATCAAATGGACTATCTTAGAGAATCTATTACAAATAACCCAAATAACCGTCATCCTCTGAGATACAGGAAGATCCAAAATAAAATCCATGGCGATATGAGTCCAAGGTCTCTTAGGCACAGGCAATAGCAACAACAACCCACTAGAACATGAACAACAAGGCTTGGATCTTGAACAAATCCCACAGGATTGCACAAAACTCCTGACATCACGAGATAAAGAAGGCCACCAAAAAGACCTACTCACAAGATCCCTAGTACCAAAAATCCCAGGATGACCAGCCAATATGGAACAATGAATCTCAGACATAACTCTAGTCCTCCATTGATCAGGAATATACAGTTTCCTCACAGGACATCTCACAGTTTTGTCCCCCTGAAATCTCTCAAATGCTAACCTCAAATCGGGCGAAATAGCAGAGAGGACCACACCTTCATTCAAGATGATAGATGGCTCCGCAACATCAAGAGAATCAGCAAAGAAACTTCTAGAGAGGGCATCAGCTTTAATATTCTTGTTGCCCGGAAGAAAAGAGACCACAAAATTGAAACATGTAAAAAATAGAGCCCACCTAGCTTGCCTAGGATTCAGTCTCTTGGCAGATTCAAGGTAGATCAGATGCTTATGATCGGTGAGCACCACAACTTGATGTCTCACCCCCTCCAGCCAGTGTCTCCATTCTTCAAAGGCCCAATTCATAGCCAATAATTCTCGATTACCCACATCATAATTTTGTTCGGATGGAGAAAACTTCTGAGAAAAGAAGGCACAAGACTTCAGCTTGAAAGTTCTAGTATCTCTTTGAGAGAAAACAGCTTCTGCTCCAATCTTGAGGCATCTATCTCCACATGAAACGGAAGAGAAACATCAGATTGCTGCAGGACTGGGGCAGAAGTGAACCTCTTTTTAAGCTCTTGAAAGGCCATAACTGCCGCTGGAGTCCAATTCTCCATGTCAGGTCCCTTTTTGGTCAAATCAGTCAAAGGCTTAACAAAACTAGAGAAATTGCCTATAAATTTACGGCAGAAATTAGCAAAGCCCAAAAATTTCTGAAGGGATTTCAAAGAAGTTGGCTGAACCAGTCATGAATGGCCTGAACCTTGATTGGATCCATTTCAATAGAAGACGGGGACAAAATAAACCCCAAAAAGGAAATTCTTTGCACGCTAAAGAGCCATTTCAATCCCTTAACGTACAATGCATTTTCCTTAAGTACCTGAAAAACTGTCCAAACTTGCTCAACATGAGCATCCCAATCATCAGAAAAAAATCAAAATATCATCCAAAAAGACAATCAGGTCCCGAAAAATATTATTCATAAACAATTGAAAGACGGAGAGGGCATTAGTGAGCCCAAAAGGCATCACTAGGTACTCAAATTCCCCTCAGAGGTATTAAAGGCCATCTTCCATTCATCACCCTCCTTAATTCGAATGAGATTGTATGCCCCCTTAAGATCAAGTTTCGTAAACCACTTAGCCCCCTTTACTGGAAAACAGGTTTGTCATCAGAGGCAAAGGATGCTGAAATTTAACAGTGATTTTATTAAGGAGACGATGGTCAATACAAGGTCTCAATGACCCATCCTTCTTGGACACATAGAAAAAAACAGCACCCAAAGGTGACGAGGATGGTCTAATATGACCTTTTTCCAATGACTCCTTAATATAGGTTCTCATGGCATCGTGTTCAGGCACAGATAGATTGAAAATCCATCCCTTAGGAAATTTGCAAGCTGGCACTAATTGAATGGCACAATCACACTCCCTGTGGGGAGGCAAGGAATCAGAACCAGTCTCATTAAACACCTCAAGGAAATCTGACAAATATTCAGGTACATTGTGTGACTGAGAAGAAATAGACAACACAGAAAGATCATTATGGACACATTGACAACCCCAACTAACCACAGACAAGGATTTTCAATCTAGAACTGGATTATGGGTCTGCAGCTACAAGGGAATCCCAGTACCAAAATATCATGCAAGTTGTGTAATACTAAAAATTTACAATTCTCCTGATGAGCTGGTGCAACCGTCATAGTCACCTGGGTCCAAAATTGGGGTTTATTCTTAGCTAAGGGAGTAGCATAAATGCCCCTTAAAGGAATAGGAGTTTGCAAAGGCACCATAGGATAACCTCAATTCTTAGCAAACCCAAAATCCATCAAGTTCAGGGTGGCCACTGAACGAAGAAAGGCCATAGCCGAAAATTAGGTTGCACAGTACCCAAAGTAAACGAACGAGCAAATCTTTTTTCCCATTTAGGGCAGACAGAAATATTGTGAGACGCGTCTCCACAATAGAAACACAACTTGTTCTTCCATCTAAAACCCTGCTGCTCAGCATTAGAGAGAACCCTATTACAGTCCATAGGCTCTGAAGACTGTTCCGCAAGCAATACATCAGCACGTATTGTTTTGCGTTTGCGTAAACGTCTATCAATCTGAATGGCTGAAGTCTTTGAGGAATCAAGACCAGAAAAGATAGGAAATAACACCATAACATCAGAATCCTGACCTTGGATCAAAGCCAACAAGGCCTTCTCAGCTTGATCAATCACATTGGGTTCATCATACAACAATTCAAGGGCCTGAAAAAAGGAATCCACAGTAGCAAGAATCGGATCATCAGGAGCTATAGAAAAGGCCCAGTCCTGAGGGTCACCACGCAACAAGTAGATGACAATCCTAACCTGCTGCATGGGACTCCTTGGGGACTTAGGTCTTAAGGCAAAAAGTAATTTACAATTATTTTTAAAGTTCAGGAATTTAGACCTATCCCCCGAGAACAATTCAGGAACAGGAATTTTAGGTTCTTAAACAGGTGTCTGTCTAAGATAAGCTGATATTGCCTGAACTTCAGAGGAGAGATGCTCAACACGCTCAGCCAACTGTTTAGTATCCATACCAGCAGAAGATCTTCCATGGAACCCCAAAAAAAGAGGAAAAATATATAGAATAAAAAAAAAATAATAATTTTTCCTTTTTTTGAGTATCTGGTTTTTTTTTGTTGGCCGGTTATACTGTTATAATCTGGTCACCATGGATGATCACAAAAATCCCATAAGCAGAAAAAACACAAGAGTAGTTGGAGCCTGAGCTGACCGCAATCCCATATCTGTCAGACCACACTAGAAGTAGCCATGGAGCATTCCTAAACACACCTAGACGCCACGTCACAGCTGGAGAAACTTGCTACACCTCACAGATAGAAATGAGGAAACCTATCTTGCCTCAGAGTAGTCCCCAAAGGAATAGCAAGCCCCCAACATATAAAGGCAATGGCGATTGTAAGAAAACACAATACACAGATAGGAAATATAGATTAGCAAAGGCAAGGCCTGACTTCCTAGATAGGACAGGACAGATAACTGATTGCAGTCAGTGAAAACCCTGCGGAAAAATACCAATCTCCTGATAAGAAAAATACTGAGACCACACGGACTCTTATTCACTATATCAGGTACTCTTGTAAATAATGGGAGAAACAAAATACCAAAAATAACACATGAAATACAAAAGTGCAAATAATCAAATAGAACAGGGAGAATCTCCCTTTTCTTGCAGTGGGACCTGCAAAGGAGGAGCCCCCATGCTCATCAAAACAGAAAGACAATTCCTCTCCTGCAAGAAAACAGACTTTAGGCAAGACAAAAAGAAAAACAAACACCCTTAGGTGTGGATCAGGCAATAAAGCAAATAACTTGAACCTTATCTGGAATGGAACAGGCACAGGATAAATGGAAGGATAACTCCAAACCAATTCAGAGATGGAGGAACAAAATCTATAACTGGCCCCAGCCAGCAGACACAGATCTACTATATAACCCGGGCTGATCTGCAATTGGGCTTCCTAAATCCCAATTAACTCCACCACACCTGTTGAGGCACAGTCAGCTTCACCCCCAGTCCTGACCACCAGGTGAGCTCCAAACCATCACCCCCTTGGATGATATTCACAACAGTAGCCCCCTAGGCCTCCAAGTATAATGCAGATCTCTGGCCACCATGTACTCATTGATTTAAAAAAAAAACAAAAAAACAAGAGGTACTTCTGACGACATGGATTCTGTCAGTGCCTAGCATGGGTTAAATTTCTTAAAATTCAGCCAGACATGAAGATAGTTTGTTTATAGACGGGGGATAAGCCCCTCATTGTTTCTACAAGACTCTTGTTGACTCATGTAATTGCCTTGGCTAATGAAGGTCAGACACCCAGATAAATCAATTATGCAAACTTCCCATTGTATTACTAAGTGAATTGCTAGATGTGATGTAACTTACCTGTCTCTCCCTCATCTCTGGATATTTTGCATATGGCTTGAAATCTAGCCAATAAGAGCCTAGTCTTATCCACCAATCGTGAAAACCCCAATGGTCTGAATGGAGAGCTCAGGGGTATAAGAAGGACGACTGTCCATTGCACGGGTAGACTCTTGCTACATGATACCAATCTAGGACCTGCGGATCCGATTGGCAAGTCATAACCGAACCTGGATTATAATACTATATGGACTTCAGCATCGAATGCAAGGATTCGGCTGAGATATCAAAGACTACTTAAGGAAGGAATCCAGTTTGGGACAATCCAGTCACCTGACTACAGGCTTCGCGGTCCTCCAGACAGCTTCCTAAATCTGGCGTTTTTCCATTCTTGGTGAGTGCCCACCGAAAGCGGGGTGCTGCTGGTTTGGAGTGAGTAGCCCTGGAAGCTCTGAGGCACGGACATTGTAATCCCTGGTGAGCCAGCTGAAGGGTGAGAAACTGTTGCCAGTTACATTTTGTGGTTTTGCTGGTTATGTGCTATGTGCTGTTAATTGTTTGGGGATCCAATAAAGTCTTAATATTGTGATTCCCTCACCCTGTGTTCCACCCACGGTTAAGGAGGTCGGGCGTTCAGTTGGGATGAGCCATGGGCAATGCTGTCTTTCTAAAGGTGGACGGGCCAGTGGACAAAAGCACCCACTGACCCCCATGTCTCCACAGTACTCACCTCTTCTCTCCTCGTTCTACCATTGCTCTGTCATCACTTCTCTCCTCTGTTCCCCTGCTGCTCTGGTCAGCGTCCTCCCATCTTGCGCTCTGCATGCCTCAGCAGAGCAGTCGCACAGGAGTGACATCACTGCGCAGGCACAGTGGGAGAATGATGGAGCATGGAGCGCCGCTTGATGCTTTATCATTGCTGTGTGCGATGACAGGGGAGGGGAGCACAGTGCCGCCACCGCTGACACCAGGCCGGGGGCCGGGGCATCGGATCATATAGTGGCCGCGTAGTCTGCGACAGAACAGCGCAGCTCCTCTCTCACAGAAAGAAGCTGGCTGCTGATCTCCAGGGCAGCCGCTGGGCTCCTAACCTGCCGGGCCCAGTCGCAGTGGTGACCTCTGCAACCGTTGTCGTTACGCCCCTGTTTGGAGCTGAAGTCCAGTTATGAATATTGAGGTTCTTGTTCTTGCGGCAGACTTAGTTATGGGAGATATTTGAGACATCATGATGAATTGGAGAACATTATGCACATACCTCAAATCACTGTTATGCATGCCTATGAGCTCCAAATTAAAATTGGGCAGATAGATGACTATGTCTGTGCCATATTTCTTATCTATGGAAAGCTAAATATCATGATAGGAAATGTGGCATTAACATCTTCCACCTGGGACCTCCATGGGTAAAGATATCCTGAAATTTGGGGCTCTTTTAATTTTCTAAAGACCAGAGCCACATCTTATGCCCAGACCCATAGGAGATCAGCAAAGGGAGGTATGTGGGAGTGACTGTTGTTTAATAAATAGAGATTCTGAGTTGGCGCCTTTGTTCAATGCTGGAAGTTACAGGTCTCTGTAGAATTGTTTCATGTTTTCTAAAAGGAGAGATTCCCTCAGCTACAATCTTCAGCATTTCCATGACACAGGTTTAGTACTTTTCTTATGTTTATTATTTTTATTTTATGCAACTGTATATACTGTATTGTTTCTTCCACTTTGTAGCATATTTTGTATATTTTTATTTACACTGCCTACTTTTTGGATAAAACATATAACATTTATTAGCTTCATTCCTATTACTCTATAAACCACATCCCTGAAGCCTCATGCGGACAAACATTGGTGGAGGCAGCTAGTTTTTATTGGGTTATTGCGGAGCTTGGCAGTGACCATACTGAAATATATCCAGTCATGGCCTAAAATGTTGGTACCCTTGAAATTGTTCCAGAAAATGAAATATTTCTCCCAGAAAATTATTGCAATAACACATTTTGTTATGCACAGGTTTATTTCCTTGGTATGTATTATAACAACACAAAAAAATCTATAATAATAATAACAACATAATTTCACACAAATCTCCAAAAATGGGCCAGAGAAAATTGTTGGCAGCCTCATCTTATTATTTGGTTGCACACCCTTTAGAATTAATAACTGCAATCAATAGCTTCCTATAACCACAACCTTCTCATACCCCTCAAATGAAAATTTTGGATGACCCTTCTTTTGCAAACTGCTCCAGGTCACTCATATTTGAAGAAATACTATTTCCAACAGCAATTTTAAAATCTCTCCACGGGTGTTCAATGGTATTTAGATTTGGACTTATTGCAGGCCATTTGGATGCAAACCCAGCTTTATGACACTCAGCACTACATTGTGACCCAAAATCCTTTGGTAATCTTCAGATGATGTCTTGCACAATGTCAAGGCACACAGTGCAAGAGGCAGCAAAACGACCCCAAAACATTTTTGAACCTCCACTATATTTAACTGTAGGGAGTGTGTTCTTTTCTTTGTAGGCTTCATTCCATTTTTATCAAAAAGCTCTACCTTGGTCTCATCTGTCCACAAGACGCATTCCCAGAAGAATTTTGGCTTACTGACATACATTTTGATAAACTTCAGTCTAGCTTTTTTATGCCTTTGTGTCAGCAGTTGGGTCCTTCTGGGTCTAGTGCAATAGCATTTAATTTCATTCAAATATTGATGGAATAGTTTGCACTGACACTGATACACCCTGGGCCTGCAGGACAGCTTGAATTTCTTTTGAACTTGATTGAGGTTGCATATCCAGCAATCAGGCTTTCCTGCGTTGCAACCTTTCCTTGATTTTCTTTCTTTTTTTTTTTCTGCAGTCCCCATCCAGGGAGATTAGCTACAGTGCCGTGGGTTGTAATTAAACTCTTGATTATGTTAATCACCAAGAAGAAAGGATAATCACGAGCTCCGTAGATGGACTTGTAACCTTGAGATCGTTGTTTGTTTTTTTTTCAACAATTTTGGTTCTCAACTTTTCAGACAAGTTCTCTTCTCTTTCTGTTCTTCATGCTTAGTGTGGCACACGCTGACATACAGTGCAAAAAAAGAGTCCTCTCCCTTTTTTTCTGGTTTCAGGTGTGGTTCTCATATTGCTCACACTGGTTACTTGTCACAAGTGAGTTTGAACGAGCAACACATGCTTTGAATAAAGTTGTTTGCCCACAATTGTGGAATGGAGCCAACAATTTTGTCCTGACCATTTTTGGGGTTTTGTGTGAAATTATGTCCAATTTGCCTTCATTTCTCAGGTTTTTTTGTGCTGATCCAATACACACAATGGAAATAAACACGTGTATAACAAATTAACACCCAATTTGTGTCAACAAAAGAGATATTAAGAACTTATATCCAGTAGTGACAATGTGTCGCCCAGGGATAAGGAGTACTCAGAGCCGGGCCACGGGGTCACTTCTGTGGGTATCACGGTGGCGTGACCCGGTCTGTGATCCCAGGCTCCACAGTAAGAAGGGGATTAGGTAAGGGAGATTGTCCGTGACGCCACCCGTGGTGTGCAGTGAGGTAACGGAGCACCGCCGCTGCCGGTAAATGGTTCCCGGGGATGGTGGTGGGCAGCAAGGTGGTGATTTCCCTCCATGGGTAGGGTGTTGGTGTCCCGGGATCCCGGTGAGGTGATGCAGGGAGGAGATGGAGACCGTCTGAGAGCTGTGCGCCCGGTTGGACCGGGGGATGTTGTTACTCACAGTTTGCTTTGCAAGAAAATTCACACAGAGTCAGGAATTAACCAGAAATTACCAGAGTCCACAGCCTTCGGTACGGAAGGTGTTTAAGTCCCACACAAGGTGCAGCAGCCCCTGTTCTTTCCCTGCAGCCAGGTGCCTCTTTCTCCACTCTTTCTCTTTCTTTCCTCCTCAGCCGGGAACGGGGAGTCCACTCCCCTGCAGTGATCCGGGATCTCTTTCAATACCGGCGGGCCACTACCCTGCCCCGGTAACCTCAAATCCCTTCCTCACTAACAGCCTGTCCCGGCCCTTTTGGAGCACGCTTCTGTAGCAGCCCGGGAGCTACAACTCTGGGCTCCTCTCCTCTCCCTCTCTCCACACACTCTGCTCAGCCCCTCCCCTACTGCTCTGTTTTGCTCTTACACTGGGGGGGGGTGTCTGTCCTGCTGCACTGGTGTGGGATCAGGTTACCAAGGAGGAGAATGACCTGCATTTTGTTGGATTTCTGCAGGTCTGTGACACCCTGATTTTGCCAGGGCGTCACAACAACGCACCACCAATATCTCTCAATTATATAAATGGAAGAGTGGCTATTAAATGCCAATAACAAGCCCTATCAAGAGAATAGCCGATACCAAAGAATAAAATCTAAAATTTATTAGTATATAAAGTTAAAAAGGCAAGGTAGACAGTAATGAAAACCTGCGTTATGCACTTGAAGTATACAGATAATGAAGTATACAATGAAGTATACAGATAATCCATAAAGTGCATATAAAAACATAGTGTATTACATCTCAAAATGTATACAAAATATGTAAATCAGAAACTCCCAAGCTGATATATGTCTTATGACTATGGAATATTTTGACGCCCCTGGACTATTCAGGTTGTCACAGGGTACTGCACAAACTGCCCTCCCCGTGCAGTATTCAACCCCCCCATGGTTCTGGGTCTCTATCCTACAGTACTGCCTCCAACAGCATTCACAAATCCTAGACAAACCTTGCACCACACCTGTCAGGCACACCAGTGGACTGCTTAAGCAGGAATAGGGCCTCCCACCTAGGGGTAGGACAGGGAGGTGGGAGGTGTCAAGTGAGTTGAGTGGTAGCCCTCGAGCTGTGAGGAGCTCTGAGGAAGCTGGGAGTTGGAGCTTCCAGGGGAGAAGTAAACTAGGTCGCAGACGGTGGTAGAGGAGTCTGATCCCTGGTCACAGGGGATTGAGGCTAGGTGTCTGGGACCCATCATGGAGGACGGTCAGCAGTCTGGTCCTATTACCGGTCCGGGACCGAAGGCACGACAGGGTACACTGACCCTAGGTCAGGGAGAAGCTTCAGGCGACCCAGCAATTAACCTGCGGAGAACAGGGCCTTTATGGACTGTTCCCACCAGCTCAGAGATCAGGGGCACTAGCGCAATGAGGGGGATAGGATTTTCCTAGCAAGCAGCCCACTGAAATCCCAAGTGTGAGCTCCTGAGAGCAGGCTCCTCCACTTAGCCACAGTGGGGAGCGGGGCCCGGACAGTTCCAAGCTACTGGCCACAACGGACAATGTAAAACTTAGTGCCAGGAGGCAGGTTACGGACCACCGGCAGTACTGTAGGGGTTGGGACCTGGAAGAGCTCCCCTCGAGAGGCAACGGCGTTCAGAGACTTGGTTTACCCTGCTGTCAGCGTCTGCTTCATTGCTGAGTGAGTACCTGACTGACCCCTATACTGTGTCCCCGCATCATCACCGGAGTCCCGGGGCCTACCCCTATCCATTGATGGCAACGTCACCTAGCTGCCCCAACTCCATCACCCCGGGTACTCCCAACGGCAGTGGCGGTACTCCTAATTACCGTACACCACGGATGGCGTCACAAACCATACCAAATCCCCTGTAAATACTACCTTTCCATTTGAGTGTGGCCCCTAAGCTCCTGGGTCCGGAGACCCTCGAGCCCCGAATGATCACCACCCCCAGATCCGAGCGGTTCAATCCGCTGCTGGGGCGGCACACCTCAAATTTCTGGCATCACGAACAGGATACGAACTGGGCCCACTAACCTGGGTGACGTGCGCCTTGAAAAGCAAAGCTGCATGTCAAAAATCCCTTTCTCGACATTTTCCGACATTTTCCGCTATCTTTAGCGCCAAAACGCCATCTTCCAAACCAAAACAGCGCAAGCCCCGCCTTTCATCCTGAGCGTTTGCAAGGAACCGGAAGTTCCCAGAAGGCCCCAGTGCGACAGGTAGTGGCTGGCGAAAACTGAGGGGGCGTGACGTCTTGTAGCAGCGGAAGTAGTGCAGGGACACCAGGACTCTGCCATAACGTTCCTGGGTACCGCAGAGGCAAGATGGCGGCTGCACGAGACTGGTCACCGGAGCACCCTGCTCCTGGGACCGTGACCTGGATCGAGCAAGAGACTGAACAGCTCTGCAGGAGGATGCGGACGCAGTTCCTCTTTATCCTGGACCATTGGAGGGAAGAGATGAGGAGCTTGGCAATGGCAATGAGAACCCGTGAGATCAAAGTCCCACGTGAGGAGCGGGTATGCAGCTACCCAACCCCGGTTCACCTGGCCTATATGGCTACAGGGTCTGGTCTGCCCCCGCCCGTTGCAAGCGCTCCGTCACCATCACCCTCGTCCTCGGCGGACGGCGAGCTGCCTGCTCCTATTCCGGCAGCGGAACCTCCAGTGCCCATCTGTAAAGAGGAAGCTGCAGAGTCTCAGACCCAACTACCCGACCAGGCCATGACAGCGGTTACCCCAACACCGGCCTGACCAGACTCGGCCACATCATCGGGCCCATACCTTGATACAGAGCACCCGGCTGCAGAGCAGTCGGTTCTTTTACCTGCCATGGCGGAGCCTGTTGAGATGCCAGCTCCGCCACTGCACGGCGTCCCAGCACCTGCTGGGGCCGCAGAAGTGTACCTATGACCCATACCAGTAAGGGAGGGGAGGCCGGACGCTGACTCACCCTACTGGGAACGACAACAACATAAGCTACACCTGGAGATGACAACACAAGATCAGCAACGACGGGAGATTGCTGTCCATACCCAAAGAGAGAAGGCGCATTTGAGGAAAGCTACCTTCTGCGTCAGAGGGCCGCGGCACCGGGACCATGTGAGGCGCTTTGACCCTGATAAAGGGTGGGGGTTCATAATGGAAGCAGGTCTTACAGAGGAGGTGTTTGTCTCCCGGAGAAATGTAGAGGAGCATCTCCCGAGGGGGCACCCGGGCCGTAACCTGGAGCTGGGAGAGGTGATTGCATACACCGGCCATTGTGGAGAGCGGGGCTGGTATGCCTTGGATGGGAAAAAACCTTGTTATGATGGATGAGCAGGTCATGCCAGCCTCCGCTGTAGGTTACAAGCATTGATGGTAGCGGTACCAGGCTATCTAGAGTTAAAAATGTTAGAAATCTGTGTGTTCTTTTATTGTTTTTATTAATTTGTTATTTTTCTTGAGAAATGATAAGTGCTGTTGTTATATAAAGAATGAAGATTACCGGGTTTAATCAACTGAGTACTTTACCTGATTGAGAAAGTTTATATGATGTTTGCACCTGGTGCATGGACTCCATTTCCTTTTTATATATATTTTAGTAGTAAAAATGTACCATGGCTGCGGGACTGGTTGTGGCCAGCACGGACTTGTGCTCATTGTAAATAAGTTGCACCTCCTGTGCCTACCAGAGTCATCCTTTAAAATCCGGGACTTTAATCCTGTCATGGACCCCAAGTAGGAATGCAGCGGGTCAGGTTTGTTTGGGTGGTGGGTTAATGGGATCCGGGATGTTGGAACTGGACAGTCGCAGGAAGGGGCTGCAACGAAGCAGGTTGAGCCCCCGCTAACAATAAAACTGGTAGCGTTCCATAGTTTATAAAGGATGAACTCCAGGAGTTTGACGAAACGTTTAAGCAAATGTGCCTCCCTTATGTGGGGTGAAAACTGAAAATGTTAATAAAAATGTTATTCCTTTTTACCTTTGTATCTTTGTAAGTTTGTGCAGGGTACTGCACAAACTGCCCTCTCCGTGCAGTATTCAACCCCGTATGGTTCTGGGTCTCTATCCTACAGTACTGCCTCCATCAGCATTCACAAATCCTAGATACACCTTACACCACACCTGTCAGGCACACCAGTGGGCTGCTTAAGCAGGAATAGGGCCACCCACCAAGGGGTCAGACAGGGAGGTGGGAGGTGTCAAGTGAGTTGAGTGGTAGCCCTCGAGCTGTGAGGAGCTCTGAGGAAGTTGGGAGTTGGAACTTCCAGGGGAGAAGTAAACTAGGTCGCAGACGGTGGTCTGGACCTAGAGGAGTTAGATCCCCGACCTTGACTGGAGACTGCCCTTCCCGAGGATGTTCCTTCTCGGTGAAAGACCTGGCTAGTTTCCTGCCATCGTTGAGAAACATGTGATGGTGTCTCCGCGGCATTCTTGTTTTGCATATTTTCCCAGGGGGCCTTGTTCTAGTGTAACTGCGTTGAGAAACACGTGATGGTGTCTCCGCGGTGTTAGATGTTTATCTCCAAGAGGTCAACCATCCTTACCTATGTAGTCTTCTACTAGGTTTTGCTCCCACTAGCCAGTTTCCTACTCCACACTGATGAGGGTCAAATACCCCGAAACAGCTGTCTGTGGATGGATACCATGTTTTAGTATAGGCGGTTTCCTTGACTGGAGACTGCCCTTCCTGTGGTTATTCCTTCCCGGTGAAAGACCTGGCTAGTTTCCTGCCAGCGTTGAGAAACATGTGATGGTGTCTCCGCAGCATTTTTGTTTCCCACCAGCTCAGAGATCGGGGGCGCTAGCACAACGAGGGGGATAGGGCTTTCCTAGCAAGCAGCCCACTGAAATCCCAAGTATGAGCTCCTGAGAGCAGGCTCCTCCACTTAGCCACAGTGGGGGAGTGGGGCCCGGAAAGCTCCAAGTTACTGGCCACAACGAACAATCTAAAACTTAGTGCCAGGAGGCAGGTTACGGACCACCGGCAGTACTGTAGGGGACGGGACCCGGACGAGCTCCCCTCGAGAGGCAACGGCGTTCAGAGACTTGGTTTACCCTGCTGTCAGCGTCGGCTTCATTGCTAAGTGAGTACCTGACTGACCCCTGCACTGCGTCCCCGCATCATCAACAGAGTCCTGGGGCCTACCCCTACCCGTGGAGGGCAACGTCACCTAGCTGCCCTACTCCATCACCCCGGGTACTCCCAATGGCAGCGGCGGTACTGCCAATTACAGTACACTACGGGTGGCGTCACGAACTATACCTAATCCCCTGTAAATACTCCCTTTCCATTTGAGTGTGGCCCCTAAGCCCCTGGGTCCAGAGACCCTCGAGCCACGAACGATCACAACCCCCGCATCCGAGCGGTTCGATCCGCTTCTGGGGTGGCACACCTCGTTTAACCTGAAAACAAATGGGGTGCTCAAGGCGTGTGCCGACACCAGAGCCCTACACGTGTTTTGGCGTGTAGCCTTTGTCAGGGCTCTGGTGTCGGCAGAGCAGCGGTGGATCATGTCCTCAGGTATATGTACCGCCCCGCGGCTTCGGCTGCAGCCGCCGAGCCGCTCGGGTCCAGGCTCGCGTGTCGGTGGCTCGAGCGCCTCCGGACCCGGGGGTCACGTCGCTCTTGAAGGGTGTAGTGGCGGTGCATGCAGGGGTTTGGGGTGGTTGTTTGGTTAAAGTTTGTGACACCACCCACGGGTTGTGGTGATAGTAGGATGGACACCACCGCTGCCGTTGACTAGGCCTCCCGGTGACGGTGTTATGCAGCACGGTGTTAACCCCTCCATGGGCAGGGGGCGATGGTCCCGGGGGCCTGCGGGGAGACTGTAATGAAGGCCGGGGTGCAGGGTGCAGTGTAGCGGTGGCGCCCGGTGCGGTGTACTCACTCTGACACAAGATAACGGAGTCTCTGGTAAACCAAATGGCAGAATGGATGGGGCCCACAGGTGACTGCAGTGTTCTCCCTGGACAGGTTGGTGATGGCTGTAATTTCCCTGCACCTGTAATATATAGTTTTGACTCCCGTGCCTGGACACCGGTAGTCCGCTCCCCGTCGTGTATGTGTCGTAGGAGCCCGTTTCCCCGCAGGCGCTGGCCCTTTGGATCTCTTGCCTTTGGCAGGGGCACTTATCCGGGATGGTTGGGCTGTTGCCTTCAGTCGGGACTTGGTTGGGAATGAACCCCTGAGGCCCAGACCGCAATCAGTAAATTTGACTATTAGGGCGGCTTCTAGTCTAGTCGGGGTCTGACTACCCTGCCTGGTGCTTGGCTCCAATCGGCTACCCGGTGCGGTACCGGCGGGCCACCGCCCGACCCCGGTCCTACGGTTCCACCGACCGTTCACCAACTCCTGCAGATGGCCACCACCATCTGCCGACCTTGCTGGAGGTGACTGGGCTCCGACCCAGACACCTAGACAGTCCGTGGCAGGCCTGGTCCCAGGTCTGCCCTTGACCTCTCACCTCACTCCTTCCACTCTCCTCTACTACTACTGACCAACTGTGTTTTCCCGCCTCCAGGCCTGTGAACTCCTCAGTGGGCGGGGTCAACTGCCTGGCTCCGCCCCACCTGGTGTGGACATCAGACCCTGGAGGGTGGCAAAAAGGATTTCTGTTTGACTGCTGGACCCTGTCCGGGGAAGGGGTGTGTTTGGTGTTGTGTCTGTGACTACCTGACTAGTCCGGGGTGTCACATATACACCCTTGTTTTTCACACATTGTCTTTTTTATCATGGTGCGCTGCCTATTCTAATTTTCTGCCATGTCCACTCCTTGAGCAGCCCATTTGTTTTCAGGTTAAACATATTCCATAGTCATAAGACTTAAGCCCACTTTACACGCTTCAATATATCTCACAATCCGTCGTTGGGGTCAAGTTGTAAGTGACGCACATCCGGCATCGTTTGTGAGGTATCTGCGTGTGACATCTACCTGCGATCAGGATTGAACGCAAAACCGTTGATCGCAAACACATCGTATCTTTGTCTAGAATTGAACGTTTTGTTGCACAAACCTAGTCAATTGAAACGTGTGACATCCCTCATACGATTTTGATGTCTGTGGCTATGTGTGCAGGTGTGCGCTCTGCACCGCAGCTTAAAAAAGGTCCGCTTCAGAGCGCAGCTGAAAAGCTGCATTCTGAAGCGCCTCACAATATCTGTCATTCACTAATCTCTGTCAGTCGGTCACTATCTCTGTCCCTCTCTCTCTGTCCATGTCAGTCTATCCCTCTTACCCCCCTCTCTCATACTCACCGATCCCCGATCCCCGGCGCCACGCTGCACGGCATTCACACTGCTCCGGCGGCTTTTACTATTTTGAAAAAGCTGGCCGCCCATTAAACAATCTCGTATTCCCTGCTTTCCCCGCCCACCGGCGCCTATGATTGGTTACAGTGAGACACGCCCCACGCTGAGTGACAGGTGTCACACTGCACCCAATCACAGCAGCCGGTGGGCGTGTCTATACTGTGCAGTGAAATAAATAATTAAATAATTTAAAAAAACGGCGTACGGTCCCCCCCAATTTTAAAACTAGCCAAATAAAGCCATACGGCTGAAGGCTGGTATTCTCAGGATGGGGAGCTCCACGTTATGGGGAGCCCCCCACCCTAACAATATCAGTCAGCAGCCGCCCAGAATAGCTGCATACATTAGATGCGACTGTTCTGGGACTGTACCCGGCTCTTCCCGATTTGCCCTGGTGCGTTGGCAAATCGGGGTAATAAGGAGTTATTGGCAGCCCATAGCTGCCAATAAGTCCTAGATTAATCATGTCAGGCGTCTCCCCGAGATACCTTCCATGATTAATCTGTAAATTACAGTAAATAAACACACACACCCGAAAAAATCCTTTATTAGAAATAAAAAACACAAACATATACCCTGGTTAACCACTTTAATCAGCCCAAAAAAGCCCTCCATGTCCGAAGTAATCCAGGATGCTCCAGCGTCGCTTCCAGCGCTGCTGCATGGAGGTGATCAGAGCTGCAGCAGACACAGCCGCTCCTGTCACCTCCACACAGCAACTGAAGACAGCCGCGTGATCAGCTGAGCTGTCACTGAGGTTATCCGCTGTCACTGGATACAGCGGTGGCCGCGGGTAACCTCAGTGACGGCTCAGCTGATCGCGCTACTCACCTCAGTTGCTGCGTGGAGGTGAGAGGAGCGGCGGTGAGTAGCGCGATCAGCTGAGCTGTCACTGAGGTTACCCGCGGCCACCGCTGTATCCAGTGACAGCGGGTAACCTCAGTGACAGCTCAGCTGATCGCGCGGCTGTCTTCAGTTGCTGTGTGGAGGTGACAGGAGCGACTGTGTCTGCTGCAGCTCCGGTCACCTCCATGCAGCAGCGCTGGAAGCGACGCTGGAGCATCCTGGATTACTTCGGACATGGAGGGCTTTTTTGGGCTGATTAAAGTGGTTAACCAGGGTATATGTTTGTGTTTTTTATTTCTAATAAAGGATTTTTCGTGTGTGTGTGTTTATTTACTGTAATTTACAGATTAATCATGGAAGGTATCTCGGGGAGACGCCTGACATGATTAATCTAGGACTTATTGGTAGCTATGGGCTGCCAATAACTCCTTATTACCCCGATTTGCCAACGCACCAGGGCAAATCGGGAAGAGCCGGGTACAGTCCCAGAACTGTCGCATCTAATGTATGCGGCTATTCTGGGTGGCTGTTGGCTGATATTGTTAGGCTAGGGGGCTCCCCATAACGTGGAGCTCCCCATCCTGAGAATACCAGCCTTCAGCTGTATGGCTTTATCTGGCTGGTTTTAAAATTGGGGGGGACCGCACGCCGTTTTTTTTAATTATTTAATTATTTATTTCACTGCACAGTATAGACACGCCCACCGGCTGCTGTGATTGGGTGCAGTGTGACACCTGTCACTAAGCGTGGGGGCGTGTCTCACTGTAACCAATCATAGGCACCGATGGGCGGGGAAAGCAGGGAATACGAGATTGTTTAATGGGCGGCCGGCTTTTTCAAAATAGTAAAAGCCGCCGGAGCAGTGTGAATGCCGTGCAGCGCCGCGCCGGGGATTGGGGATCGGTGAGTATATGAGAGAGGGCTGCTCAATTCAGTTACACAGGAGTTTAGTGGTCACCAGTGAGCCCTTCACAGGTGACCGCTAATCAGGGCGCGACACAGACAGAGCCGCAGCATGACAATGAAGTTGGGTGAAGTTCACCCGAATTCATTCTGACAGTGCGCTCTGTCTGTGTCTGCTGTCATCTGCCATTTAGCTCTTCTACATGGCTGTCTGTGTCTGCTGTCAGCGGCCATGTAGCAGAGCTGAATGGCAGATGACATAGTAAAAACGCATCCCTACTAGAGTTGAGCGCGGTTCGTGGTTCGTGGTTCTCCAGTTCTAGGCTCGAGTGATTTTTGGGCTGTTCGAGATCGAACTAGAACTCGAGCTTTTTGCTAAAAGCTCGATAGTTCTAGATACGTTCGAGAACGGTTCTAGCAGCAAAAAGCAGGGCTTTTTACAGCTACAGTGAGCAGGAGCCATCGCTGGCAGCCTGCCACAAGCTGGTAACCAAGATAAACATCGGGTATCCAAGCTTTGGTTAGTAACCCGATGTTTATCTTAGTTACGTGCAGGAAGCCCACACTTTCCCGCTCAGCTCGCTCCACCCCCTCCTGCCCGCGGCATGTACACATACATACACATACACAAACACACACACACACACACACACATCCACCCCCCCCCCCCCGCCCGCCCGCCCGCTCGCTCGCTCGCTCGGCTTACCTGCGGTGATGAAGTCCCGCCATCCCGACCTCAGCGCTGTCACTGTCCTCCATGGCCGCCGCTTGTCACATCACCTATCGCTTCCGACCCGAGACTGACACTGGCGGTGACGTCACGGACCTCTCGCGATACTTGATGTGAAGGCGCCGGTCATTGACCTCAGTGACAGGGGCTGTCAGTGTGCTGGAGATCAGCGCAGGTAATGTACCTCACTGACAGCAGCACTTGTCACCCCCCTGCAGTGACCTGGGCTGACCCATTGATGTTAGCTCAGGTCACTGCACTGCTCTCCCAGCCAATGGGGAACATCCTGCTCTTCATTGACTGGGACAGTGTGCATCGTCATGGCAACCCCTTGGATTACACCAGACTTGGATTTGTTTTTCAATCTAATAAATTGGTTAAAGAGGGAATGTTTTGGGGAGTGTTTTTTCAAATAAAAATGTGTTTGTCGTGTATTTTTTTTTTATTACTGACTGGGTTGGTGATGTCGGGTATCTGATAGACGCCTGACCTCACCAACCCCAGGGCTTGATGCCAGGTGACATTACACATCTGGTATTAACCCCAAATATTACCCCGTTTGCCACCGCACCAGGGCGCGGGATGAGCTGGGGCGAAGCACCAGGATTGGCGCATCTAATGGATGCGCCACTTCTGGGGCGGCTGCGGCCTGCTATTTTTAGGCTGGGGAGATTCCAATAACCATGGACCTCCCTAGTCTGAGAATATCAGGCCCCAGCTGTCTGCTTTACCTTGGCTGGTGATCCAATTTTGGGGGACCCCTACGTGTTTTTTTTTTTAATTATTTATTTAATTTAAAATAACAGCGTGGGGTGCCCTCAGTTTTGGATTACCAGCCAAGGTGAGGTTGCCAGCTGTGGTCTGCAGGCTGCAGCCGTCTGCTTTACCCTAGTTGGCTACAAAACTAGGGGGAACCCTATGTCATTTTTTTTTTCATTTTTTTGGCTAAATACAAAGCTAAGCACCCCTTAGTGCCACATGAAAGGTACCAAAGGGTGCTCCACTTTTTCTCCATTTTTTTCTCCACTTTCTCTCCACTTTTTCTCCACTTTTTCTCCATTTTTTTCTCCACTTATTCTCCACTTTTTCTCCTCTTATTCTCCACTTTTTCTCCACTTTTTCTCCACTTTTTCTCCTCTTATTCTCCACTTTTTCTCCACTTTTTCTCCACTTTTTCTCCATTTTTTTCTCCACTTTCTCCACTTTTTCTCCACTTTTTTCTCCACTTTTTCTCCTCTTATGCTCCACTTTTTCTCCTCTTAATCTCCACTTTTTCTCCACTTTTTCTCCACTTTTTCTCCACTTTTTTCTCCACTTTTTCTCTTCTTATGCTCCACTTTTTCTCCACTTTTTCTCCACTTTTTCTCCACTTTTTCTCCACTTTTTCTCCTCTTAATCTCCACTTTTTCTCCTCTTATGCTCCACTTTTTCTCCACTTTTTCTCCACGTTTTCTCCACTTTTTTCTCCACTTTTTCTCCTCTTATGCTCCACTTTTTCTCCACTTTTTCTCCACTTTTTCTCCACGTTTTCTCCACGTTTTCTCCACTTTTTTCTCCACTTTTTCTCCTCTTATGCTCCACTTTTTCTCCACTTTTTCTCCACTTTTTCTCCTCTTAATCTCCACTTTTTCTCCACTTTTTCTCCACTTTTTCTCCACTTTTTCTCCACTTTTTCTCCACTTTTTTCTCCACTTTTTCTCCACTTTTTCTCCTCTTATGCTCCACTTTTTCTCCACTTTTTCTCCACTTTTCTCCACTTTTTCTCCTCTTATGCTCCACTTTTTCTCCACTTTTTCTCCACTTTTTCTCCTCTCATGCTCCACTTTTTCTCCACTTTTTCTCCACTTTTTTCTCCACTTTTTCTCCTCTTATGCTCCACTTTTTCTCCACTTTTTCTCCACTTTTTCTCCACTTTTTCTCCTCTTATGCTCCACTTTTTCTCCACTTTTTCTCCATTTTTTTCTCCACTTATTCTCCACTTTTTCTCCTCTTATTCTCCACTTTTTCTCCACTTTTTCTCCACTTTTTCTCCTCTTATTCTCCACTTTTTCTCCACTTTTTCTTCACTTTTTCTCCATTTTTTTCTCCACTTTCTCCACTTTTTTCTCCACTTTTTCTCCTCTTATGCTCCACTTTTTCTCCTCTTAATCTCCACTTTTTCTCCACTTTTTCTCCACTTTTTTCTCCACTTTTTCTCCTCTTATGCTCCACTTTTTCTCCACTTTTTCTCCACTTTTTCTCCACTTTTTCTCCACTTTTTCTCCTCTTAATCTCCACTTTTTCTCCTCTTATGCTCCACTTTTTCTCCACTTTTTCTCCACTTTTTCTCCACGTTTTCTCCACTTTTTTCTCCACTTTTTCTCCTCTTATGCTCCACTTTTTCTCCACTTTTTCTCCACTTTTTCTCCACTTTTTCTCCACGTTTTCTCCACGTTTTCTCCACTTTTTTCTCCACTTTTTCTCCTCTTATGCTCCACTTTTTCTCCACTTTTTCTCCACTTTTTCTCCTCTTAATCTCCACTTTTTCTCCACTTTTTCTCCACTTTTTCTCCACTTTTTTCTCCACTTTTTTCTCCACTTTTTCTCCACTTTTTCTCCTCTTATGCTCCACTTTTTCTCCACTTTTTCTCCACTTTTTCTCCACGTTTTCTCCACGTTTTCTCCACTTTTTTCTACACTTTTTCTCCTCTTATGCTCCACTTTTTCTCCACTTTTTCTCCACTTTTTCTCCTCTTAATCTCCACTTTTTCTCCACTTTTTCTCCACTTTTTCTCCACTTTTTCTCCACTTTTTCTCCACTTTTTTCTCCACTTTTTCTCCACTTTTTCTCCTCTTATGCTCCACTTTTTCTCCACTTTTTCTCCACTTTTTCTCCACTTTTTCTCCTCTTATGCTCCACTTTTTCTCCACTTTTTCTCCTCTTACGCTCCACTTTTTCTCCACTTTTTCTCCACTTTTTCTCCATTTTTTTCTCCACTTATTCTCCACTTTTTCTCCTCTTATTCTCCACTTTTTCTCCACTTTTTCTCCACTTTTTCTCCTCTTATTCTCCACTTTTTCTCCACTTTTTCTCCACTTTTTCTCCATTTTTTTCTCCACTTTCTCCACTTTTTCTCCACTTTTTTCTCCACTTATTCTCCACTTTTTCTCCTCTTATTCTCCACTTTTTCTCCACTTTTTCTCCACTTTTTCTCCTCTTATTCTCCACTTTTTCTCCACTTTTTCTCCACTTTTTCTCCATTTTTTTCTCCACTTTCTCCACTTTTTCTCCACTTTTTCTCCACTTATTCTCCACTTTTTCTCCTCTTATTCTCCACTTTTTCTCCTCTTATGCTCCACTTTTTCTCCTCTTAATCTCCACTTTTTCTCCACTTTTTCTCTACTTTTTCTCCACTTTTTCTCCTCTTATGCTCCACTTTTTCTCCACTTTTTCTCCACTTTTTCTCCACTTTTTCTCCACTTTTTCTCCTCTTAATCTCCACTTTTTCTCCTCTTATGCTCCACTTTTTCTCCACTTTTTCTCCACTTTTTCTCCACTTTTTCTCCACTTTTTCTCCTCTTATGCTCCACTTTTTCTCCACTTTTTCTCCACTTTTTCTCCACTTATGCTCCACTTTTTCTCCACTTTTTCTCCACTTTTTTCTCCACTTTTTCTCCTCTTAATCTCCACTTTTTCTCCACTTTTTCTCCACTTTTTCTCCACTTTTTCTCCACTTTTTCTCCACTTTTTTCTCCACTTTTTCTCCACTTTTTCTCCTCTTATGTTCCACTTATTCTCCACTTTTTCTCCACTTTTTCTCTACTTTTTCTATGGTCGGTCTACCCATTAGCTCTGCCATGCATAGTGTAGCTCTACACCTACTGCACATGTTACTTTATGATTGACATCTCTTTCGTACCAGAGCTGTCTAAGTCTACTCTGACCCCATATTTGTCATTACTATATTGTCCTTGTACTGTATTATGACATTTGTATCATGTGTTTCATTTCTTGCTGTGTTGCAATTTTTTTGCTGCATCCCAATTGTACCTCTACATTGTTCGAGTTTATGTTATTGTTCTCTCACTCTTATGTGATACTGATTATTGTCATTTTTCATGATTACATGCAGATAAGTCCAATCTGACGAAGGCTCAGGCCGAAACGTCATTTGTAACTTGTTTTGGACAAAAACATATATGCTTATGAAAAAAAAATTTTCTTAATACGGACCAATAAAGAGTGATTTTGCATTACTATCCGTTGTGACTTACTGACTTAGTCTGGGAGATATAGAGTGCCGAGGTTACTCACTAATTTTATCTATTATTACCTCTGAGCACCTATATACCAGTGAGCAGAGCTTCCTCTACAGTAGTTCTCCTGATTAGGCATGCCCTTACCTCATGAGCAGGGCATTGCAGCTTTGGTAGCAACCATTACGACATGGACTCTGCTGCTGTGGACCCGGGGAGAGTGAGTGCAGATTCATTGCACCCACACTCCTCACATGAAGGGTCCGCACTCCTAGAAAATGGGGGATACGTTCCCTGAGTGTCTCCCCCCCATATTCTAGACGGTCCAGAGTCGTCGTGGGACCCCTTTATTTTTTTTCTTACAATAAATTGGTGAAAGAGGAAATGTTTTGGGGACTGTTTTTTCAAATAAATTTCTTTTGTCGATTTTTTGTTTTTGTTAGTACTGACAGTTTATGATGTTGGGTATCTAATAGACGCCATGACATCACAAACTGCTGGGCTTGATCTCAGGTGACTTTACAGCTAGTATCAACCCGATTTATTACCCCGTTTGCCACTGCACCAGGGCACGGGATGAGCTGGGGTGAAGCGCCAGGATTGGCGCATCTAGTGGATGCGCCACGTCTGGGGTGCCTGCGGCCTGCTATTTTTAGGCTGTGAAGGCCCAATAACTATGGACCTTCCCACCCTGAGAATACCAGACCACAGCTGTCCGCTTTACCTTGGCTGGTGATCCAATTTGGGGGGTCCCCTACTTTTATTGTGTAATTATTAATATTTATAAAATAATTATAAAAAAGAGCCTGAGGGGACCTCCACATTGGATCCCCAACCACGGTAAAGCTGCCAGCTGTGGTTTTCAGGCTACAGCCGTCTGCTTTACCCTAGCTGGCTATCAAAAATGGGGGGACCCAACGTAATTTTTTTTTTTTAACTATTTTTTAAATAGAAAAAATTAATGGGCTTCCCTGTATTTTGATTGCCAACCAAGGTAACGGCAGGCAGATGGGGGTGGCAACCCATAGCTGTCTGCTTTATCTGCGCTGAGAATCAAAAATACCGCGGAGCGCTACGTCATTTTTTTAAAGATTTATTTTTACAGCACTGTGATGTCCAGCAATCAAAATACAGGGAAGCCCATTTTATTTTTAGTTATTTAAATAAATAATTAAAAAAAATATATGTTAGCTCCCACTGCATTTTTTGTATTGCTAGCTAAGGGTAATCCAAGCAGCTACTGGCTGCTAACCCCCACTGCTTGGTGTTACCTTCACTGGCAATGGAAAATCCAGGGAAGCATTTTTTTTTTTTTTTGCCAAAAAGCTACAAAAAAAGGACGTGAGCTTCGCCATATTTTTGTATGCTAGCCAGGTATAGCAGGCAGGTGCTGGAAGAGTTGGATACAGCGCCAGAAGATGGCGCTTCTATGAAAATGCCATTTTCTGAGGTGGCTGCAGACTGCAATTCGCAGCAGTGGGGCCCAGAAAGCTCAGGCCAACCGGTGGTGCGGATTCCAATCCCAGCTGCCTAGTTGTACCTGGCTGGACACAAAAATGGGGCAAAGCCTACGTCATTTGTTTTCTAATTATTTCATGAAATTCATGAAATAATAAAAAAAGGGCTTCCCTTTATTTTTGGTTCCCAGCCGGGTACAAATAGGCAACTGGGGGTTGGGGGCAGCCGTACCTGCCTGCTGTACCTGGCTAGCATACAAAAATATGGCGAAGCCACATAATTTTTTCAGGGGGCAAAAAACTTCTGCATACAGTCCTGAATGGAGTATGCTGAGCCTTGTAGTTCTGCAGCTGCTGTCTGTCTGTATGGAGAAGAGCAGACAGCAGCTGCAGAACTACAAGGCTCAGCATACTCCATCCAGGACTGTATGCAGAAGTTTTTTGCCCACCAAAAAAATGACGTGGGCTTCGCCATATTTTTGTATGCTAGCCAGGTACAGCTGGCAGCCACGGGCTGCCTCCAACCCCCAGTTGCCTATTTGTACCCGGCTGGGAACCAAAAATATAGGGAAGCCCGTTTTTTTTAATTATTTCACTTATTTCATGAAATAATTAAAAAACAAATGACGTGGGCTTCGCCCTATTTTTGTGTCCAGCCGGGTACAACTAGGCAGCTGGGGATTGGAATCCGCAGCACAGGTTAGCCCGAGGTTTGTGGGCGCCTCTGCTGCGGATTTCAGTCCGCAGCCGTCCCAGAAAATGGCGCTCTCATAGAAGCGCCATCATCTGGCGCTGTATCCAACTCTTCCAACAGCCCTGGAGCCGGGTGGCTTGTTGGGTAATCATGAGTTAATACTGGCTTTGTTTTACCAGCCAGTATTAAGCCAGAGATTCTTAATGTCAGGCACGTTTGACCCGGCCATTAAGAATCTCCAATAAAGGGTTAAAAAAAGACACCACACAGAGAAAAAATACTTTAATAGAAATAAATACACAGACACATTAGAGACTCCATCTTTATTACCCCTGTCAGCCCTCCACGATCCTGCTCTTCTGTCTTCTTTCTTTCTAGTGTAGTAGTAGTGACGATTGTAGTGAGGGGCATCACTTGGGGCTGGGGAACCTCCATCCTAACTACAATGCTCACTACAATCGGGAAGCAGCGTGCAGCCTTCACTACGTGAGTGATCACTGCTGGCTGCTAGCGGTAACGCTGACAGACGCGTTACCATAGCAACGGTGCTCCCGGAGCCGCGGTTAGCGGTGACGTCACCGCTAACTGCGTTGCTATGGCAACGGTGATCTCCGTTAATGACCGGCTGTGTCAGCCGGTCCCTAACGGAACGGGGAGTCGACCGTGTGCTAGAGCATGTCGCCGGTACACGGCGATACACATATGTGCACCGTGTACCGGAGAGATGCACTCGCAGGTCCTACATGACGTGTCATAGTCATGTGACCAGTCTGTAGCCAATGAGATAATAGCCACGTGACTGGTCACATGGCTATTTTGACGTCACGATAGGTCCTGCTTCTCTGCTGGCAGTGCAGGTCACCGGGAGGATTCAGCGATCATCGGATGGAATAGCGGCAGGAGACAGAGTGCAGAAGGGATCGCGAGGACCGGTAAGTGTTATGGCAATGTTTATTAACTGTTTGTGTACATTTATAATGCATTTTTATGTGTTTGTGATTGCCTCCCATTATAGCCTATACGTTCGAGTTCGGTTCGTCGAACGTTCGACGAACCGAACTCGAACGGGACCCCCGTTCGGCGAACCGGCCTCGAGCCGAACCGGGACTGGTTCGCTCATCTCTAATCCCTACACATTACACACGCTTGTCAAGTCAATAAATTAAAAAAAAAAAGGGTGCCCAATGCATACGTCACAGAACACATGATCTAAAGGATCGCACACAAAATTGATCAATTTAACATAGACTACTAACGCTCGTGTGATAGCAAATGAACGACCTACGTGCAATCTCATAAGATCCCGTATGCAACCTGGGCGTGTCACATCGCAAATGCGATTGTACAACTAATTGCAACGTGTAAAGCAGGCTTTATATATCAGCTTGGGAGTTTCTGATTTACATATTTTGTATACATTTTCAGATATAAGAGCTATGTTCTTTATATGCACTTTTTGGATTATCTGTATACCTCATTTGGGACACTATCCATAGTCATAGTTCTCTGTATACTTTTTTGTATACTTTTTTGTACAATTATTTGTCTCATATTTATTCAGTCACTCCTTTCTGCAACCATCTTGCAATTGCATTTTTCTGCAATTTGTTTTCCCTGAACAAACAATCTTTCATATCACTGTATGGTTTAATATATAGTGGCTATATTTTGTATGCACTTTATGGCCATTTTTTACATCCATTGGTATTTTGCTCATAGCCACATTGTGTCATGTGATTGATATTCATATACTGATTCTATATCTTGGTTGCTGCTCCTTTTTCTGCTGTGTTGTTTTTGTGTGCATAATGCACTTTTTCATTACTGTCTACCTTGCCTTTTTAACTTTAGAAACTAATACATTTTGAATTGTATTCTTTGGTATCAGCTATTCTCTTGATAGGACGTGTATAACAAAGCATATGTACTTGCAGTAATTTTCTGGGAGAGATACCGTATTTTTCATTTTATAAGATGCACCCCAAATTCAGAAATAAAAAAAGGGAAAAAAAAAACTATGAGGTCCGTCTCATATTCTGGTGGTGTCTTATCGGAGTGGGGTGGCAGTGGAAATTGAGTGGGGTCACAGAAGACGAGGCAGTGCTGGAGTAGGGCGATGCTGCAGGCGTTGCGGTGCTGGCTGTGGGCGCCATGCTGGCTGTGTGGAGCAGGGCAGTGTGACGAGTGTCACAGATGCTCTGTCGGCGGTGCGGGCCAAAGAAATAGTGCCCAGAGTCGGAGAGTGCGCAGATGGAGCTCTCAGCTCAATGACAAACCAAGATCTCATCTGTGCACGCCCCACCTCACGGTGCCATTATCCTTAAGTCCACTGCCGAGAGATCAATGGGCCGGAGGCGAGGCGTGCACATATAAGATCTTGAGCCAAGAGCTCCATCTGTGCACACACCAACTCTAGGCGCCATTATTTGAAGCCCGCACCACCGAGAGAACATCTACTCCACACAGCCCCCACAGCAACCAGCCCAGCGCCCATTCTCCACCTCACGGTAAGCTACATTTGCATTATAAGATGCACCCCTCATTTTCCTCCCAAATTTGTAGGAGGAAAAGTGCATCGTATAATCCAAAAAATATGGTATTTCATTTTCTGCAGCAATGTAAAAGGTGCCAACACTTTTGGCCATAACTGTATATTCAATCCATGCGTTGAAATAAAGTGTGTATATACTAATAGTACATGTTCACTGTGAAAGAGCCCAGTAATCATCATAGTAGCAAAAGCAGCTGTCGCCTCATTCATCGGTCATCCGTCAATTGCATATTGTCCAGATAATTGGAGGAAGCGAAGCGCTACTCATGACAAATAGTTGGAAGAGGTGGGATATCTGCAGGATCTCCCAGGCTGTCTGTGTAACAAATTGATGCCAGCAGTGAGATATCTGCATGATCTCCCAAGCTGTTGCCTTGTCGCTTTGGTGGCAGCGATGGTATATCTGCTATGATCTCCCAGGCTGTTCCCATGACACCTTACATCATTAGAATGTTATTGGTACTTAAGGTGGTTTATATAGTGTTTTTATTTTACATATGGCACAGTTGATAATATAAAGGGGTAATTCACTACTTTATAACATTGCTTAATAAAAAACACCACCAAACGTACTGAAAAACATTGTATTAAAACTGCTCAAAATTCATGGTGTTTCGGGGTTTGTTTTTTCTTAAAGTACTTTAATGACAATGCTGTATGAAAAAGTGAGACTGAAGGAGCCCAAAAGTTGTTTGCTAGTTAACTACTGCTCTTTATATACACAACATTTTGTATACTTTTTATACTTCTAATTTTATATAGATTTTCTTGGTGACAATCAGCTGTGGTTCTTTTCAGAACACAACCAGATAAGTCAGAAGAAGAAAAGCTTTTACTAGCAAAGAAATTAGAACAAAAAGCCAAGCAGGAAGGAATACCAACGACGGCTAAGGTAAGAAAATATTATCAAGTTTATCTCCAGATTAAAAAACAAGATCAGAGCTTATATGAATTTATATATACTGTACATGTGTAACACCCCGGGGTCGAGGGGGTTATTTCACCCGACATATCGTTGGGCCGGGGGTGCAGATGCTCTGTATCATCACAGGCTGGCCTGGCCTAGTTTCGTGACTCCGAGACGTACAAGAGGGAGAGGAAGGAGGTGTACGAGAGGAAGGATGGAGGATGGGGGTGGTAGTGATGGTGAGGAAAGACTTTTTAGATCATTACGCCACCTGTGGTCCGCGGCCAGGGTTGGGCCGCCGCTGCAGGTGCTGTTCTTCGGGGCTGATGGTAATGGTCACAGCCGGGATGATGTCGCTCCCCACAGGCGGAGCGAGATTACCCCGGGGAGGATGATGGAGGTCAGACAGGGATGGTGATAGTGCCCGTTGACATCGCAACGCTGGGCGACGGTGCCGGTAAAGGAAAGGCAGAGGCAGGGGCTGCGGTTCTAGGTCTTTTACTCATAGGTAGTTCAGGCACTGCCCCAGAGTACCGATCTCTGCCACTATGGGCTCCAGCCTTTCGCAGATAGTCGGCGGTCACCACCAGTGCCCGTGAAAGTCTTTCTAGTGAAGTGTAAGTTGCTATCCGGAACCTGGGCTGAGCCTCCAGCTCCAAGCCACGGGCCCTAGTAGAGAGAGGAATTCTCAACTACCGTTGTCTGTGTCAGATGTTAGCCCAAGCTGTGCCTGGGAAAGACTCCTCTAGTGAGATGGTTGTGCGTCCTTCTTACCCCAAGTGGTGCCCGCCCCAAATGATTGTCCTAGCAACTGGGGAAGTTCCATGTTTTGTGATAGCTAACTACCCTGTCTGCCCTAGTCCACCCCCTGTGGGAAGCACCTTATTGTTTTGTGTCTGTGGTTTTGTGAAGGCACCAACAGTTAACCCCCTCCTAATCCGGGATGGATATTACCCCTTAAAAAGGGGTGTAGTACCCTGTGGCACCTGAAGTCCAGGGGCACCACATTCCCCGGTGACAAATGGCAGAACTCCGGGGTTGCAAAATTTTACAGGAATCACCGCATTTTGTTATGCATTAAACCAAACAATATTTCTTCCCTTTTTGGGAGACACAGCAAATAAAGCATTTCCAACATTTCAACTTTTTCAAACAGGTCAGCAGGTTATCAAAACATTTCAGGTCAGAAATTATCAGCAATGTGAAAACATTCTGCATATAGAAAACATCAACAATTATTCTTGCTTGGTCGCTGGTGTTTCCAGGGGGATGCTCCCAGCCCGCTGGTGCCAGTTACTTATAAGACATCTTCGCGTAAAATGTCCAGCTCTCTTACAGCAACGACAGGTAGGTAGCAAAACGTCCACCGTACCAGGGGTAGACTCTCTCTCAGGGACTGCTCCAGGATAATCTTCCATAGTAGTCTTTGGCAGTGGTTGGATCGCTACTACCTCCGGCTACTTTTTATCACGGCGCTCCGAGTGATAGAGCTGCCAAAACCGGATCCCTCCAGGGCTCGGGAAAACTGAAGGCATCATCTTTACTGCCGCAGCCAAGTGGGATGCCACAGACAGGTCACAGGGCCCATCCACATCTTCACCCCGTGGGTACAGTGTCAGCAAATTTTTATCTTTTTCCTTCCTGGTGGCATCCAGTTTCACAGACGGCAGGGCTGCAGGGGCTGCAACAACCTGATCCCCCGCATCAATTGCTAGATACTCCTCCTCAGCGGACAGATTACTTGTGGTATTTGTTCACTGACTGGTTCTGCAGCGGAACTCCTTTTCGCACCCTTTTCTGTGGACTCCACCTATAACAGCATGCTCTCTCTGTTCCCACTCTTTGCAGTTAATGGCGTCTGCTGATTTTGTTAATACGCCACACACAGTTCATAAACAGAAAGTTCAATAGGCGCACAGTACCCGGTTGTTGCGGGCACGAAGATCCTATTCATTACACCAAATGTAACACCCCGGGGTCGAGAAGGTTATTTTACCGACACGTGGCCGGGGGTGCAGATGCTCTGCGTCATCACGGGCTGGCTTGGTCCGGTTTCGTGACACCGAGAAGTACAGGAGGGAGAGGACCACCTGTGGTCTGCGGCCAGGGATGGCCAGCCGCTGCGGGTGCTGCTCTCCGGGGCTGATGGCAATGGTCACAGCTGGGATGGTGTCGCTCACCACAGGCAGAGCAGGATTGCCATGGGGAGGATGACTAAAGACAGATGTGGCTGGTGGTAGTCCCCGTCGGTGCCGCAGCGCTGGGTGACGGCATCGGTAAAGGAGAGGCAGGGGCTGCGGTTCTAGGTCTTTTACTCACAGGTAGTTCAGGCCCCAGAGTACCGATCTCACCATGATGGGCTCCAGCCTATCCTAGATAGTCGGCGGTCACCACCAGTGCCCGTGAAAGTCTTTCTAGTGAAGTGTCCCTCGGTTGCTATCTGGAACCTGGGCTGAGCCTCCAGCTCCAAGCCACGGGCCCTAGTAGAAAGAGGAACATTCAACTTCCGTTGTCTGTGACGGATGTTAGCCCAAGCTGTTCAAGGAAAAGACTCCTCTAGTGAGATGGTTTTGCCTTCTTCTTACCCCAAGTGGTGCCCGCCCCAAATAGGTGTCCTAGCAACTGGGGAAGTCCCATGCTTCGTGATGGCTAACTACCTTCTCTGCCCTAGTCCACCCCCTGTGGGAAGCACCTTATTGTTTTGTGTCTGTGGTTTTGTGAAGGCACCAACAGTTAACCCCCTCCTAATCCGGGATGGATATTACCCCTTAAAAAGGGGTGTAATACCCTGTGGCGCCTAAAGTCCAGGGGCACCACACATATAATATGCAGGGCAACATTTAACATGAAAATAATTCAGCATCTTGGATCCGCACTAGCCCTCGTCTGGTTTTGTAATGTTGGCTGCAATATGTCAACCTTGATGTTACGGGGGGACTGGCAGATTAGGATAAGGTGGTGTATCTCCCAATCACCAGTCGGGGTCCATGGTGCTCCCAGATGGTAAAGTAGCTACTGGCGACCCATAGGTCAGGCGGATAATAAAGAGCGTGGTGGCTCTGAAATAATATGAACCTGACTCAAGTTAAATGTCACTCGGATCAAGCTAAACTGTGAACCCTGTTCACACCACAGGGTCCACACACCCCAGACAGGAACTCCCCTGCTAGCACCACAGAAGTCCTGGGGCACACTGTCCCTGCGTGTAGGGGGCACACCTAGACAGTCGGCGCAGCAGCCACAGCCCAGTTAACTCCACTGGGCTGCCGAAGCAGGACTAGATGGTAGAACAGGAGCATAAAAGCTGACCTTGTGTGTGCTGAGTAGAGATGAGCCACCCTCTAGAGGCTCGAGTTCGGTTCGGTTCGTCGAAAGGAGGTCACGATCGAGTTCGATTCGGCGAGCCGTTCGACGAACCTCTCGAGCCCTATTGAAACTAATGGGAGGCAAACACATAAAACCACATTATAAATGTACACATACAGTTAATAAACATTGCCATAACACTTACCTGTCCCCTCGATGCGTCCTGCACTCTGTCTCCCGCCACTTTTCCTTCCGATAATCGCTGCGTCCTCCTGGTAACCTGCACTGATGATAGGACCTTCCGTGACGTCAAAAAAAGCATGTGACCAGTCACGTGTCTATTATCTCATTGGCTACAGACTGGTCACATGGCTTTGACGTCATGCTAGGTCCTGTCAGTGCAACTCTCCAGTACGCGGTGATCGTTCGTGTATCTCCGTATACCGGCAACATGCTCTGGCACATGATCGACTTCCCGTTCTGCTTCCCCGTTCTGTTATTCACCGGATGCCACAGCTGGTCAATAACGGAGATCACCATTGCTATAGCAACGCGCCTGTCAGCGGTAACGTCACCGCTCACAGGCAGCAGCTTCTGGTCACTCACGGAGTGAAAAGACTGCACCGGAACAGCAGCGTCTTCCTCTATTGCAGCGCTGCTGATGTAGCAGAGCTGCATGGGTTGAAGGAGAAAGAAGATAGAAGAGCAGGATCGTGGAGGGATAAGAGGGAGTAATAAACATGGAGTCTCTAAGTGTGTCTGTGTATTTATTTCTATTAAAGTATTTTTTCTCTTTGTGGTGTCTTTTTTTTAACCCTTTATTTGAGATTCTTAATGGCTGGGTCAAACTTGCCTGACATTAAGAATCTCTGACTTAATACTATCTAGTAAAACAAAGCTAGTATTAACTCATAATTACCCAGCAAGCCACCCGGCTCCAGGGCTGTTGGAAAAGTTGGATACAGCGCCAGATGATGGCGCTTCTATGAAAGCGCCATTTTCTGGGACGGCTGCGGATTGCAATTCGCAGCAGAGGGGCCCAGAAAGCTCGGGCCAACCTGTGCTGCGGATTCCAATCCCCAGCAGCCTAGTTGTATCTGGCTAGACACAAAAATGGGGCAAAGCCCACATCATTTGTTTTTTAATTATTTCTTGAAATTCGTGAAATAATTAAAAAAAGGGCTTCCCTAAATTTTTTGTTCCCAGCCGGGTACAAATAGGCAGCTGGGGGTTGGGGGCAGCCGTACCCGCCTGCTGTACCTGGCTAGCATACAAAAATATGGCGAAGCTCATGTCATTTTTTTGGTGGGCAAAAAACTCCCGCATACAGTCCTGGATGGAGTATGGTGAGCCTTGTAGTTCTGTAGCTGCTGTCTGCTCTCCGGCATACACTAGTGATTGGAGCATGCTGAGCCTTGTCGTTCTGCATCTGCTGTCTGCTCTGCTCCATACAGACAGACAGCAGCTGCTGAACTACAAGGCTCAGCATACTCCATCCAGGACTGTATGCAGGAGTTTTTTCCCCCCCAAAAAAATTATGTGGGCTTCGCCATGTTTTTGTATGCTAGCCAGGTACAGCAGGCAGCTACGGGCTGCCCCCAACCCCCAGCTGCCTATTTGTACCCGGCTGGGAACAAAAAATATAGGGAAGCCCTTTTTTATTAATTATTTCACGAATTTCATGAAATAATTAAAAAACAAATGACGTGGGCTTCGCCATGTTTTTATATGCTAGCCAGGTACAGCAGGCACCTACGGACTGCCCCCAACCCCCTGCTGCCTATTTGTACCGGCTGGGAACCAAAAATATAGAGAAGCCCGTTTTTTTTAATTATTTCACTTATTACATAAAATAATTAAAAAACAAATGACATGGGATTCGCCATATTTTTGTGTCCAGCCAGCTACAACTAGGCAGCTGGGGATTGGAATCCACAGCACAGGTTGGCCTGAGCTTTCTGGGCCTCTCTGCTGCGAATTGCAGTCCGCAGCCGCCCCAGAATAGGGCGCTTTCAGAGAAGCACCATCTTCTGGCGCTATATCCAACTCCTCCAGCTGCCCTGGTGACGGGTGGCTTGCTGGGTAATAATGGGGTTGGGGCTAGCTGTATATTATCAACTGGCCCTAAGCCCAAAATTCATGGTGTCACGCCAATATTAGACATGGCCACCATGAATTTCTAGTAAAGATAAAAAAATACAACACACAGAAAAATATTTTTATTATAAATAAAACACAACACAATTAGTGACTCCATCTTTATTGAAATAAAGAACCTTCCTCCGCAGTAATCCTGGGTCAAGGGTCCCGCGCCGTCCAATCCGGATCCAATATCATCTCATCGGTTTGCTGGAAGGCAAAGCGATCAGATGATGTGTCAGGTTCAAGGGCCTGAATCACATGACACAGCAGCTGATTGTATAAATGGCTTTTATACAATCAGCTGATGTATCAGTGCAAAAAAAAAACCCTAAACTACACACTTCAGTGCAGACTCCTGTCCGACGGCATCAGCTGATAGTTTAGCCGGCCAGGCGGTAAAAAGCCGGCCTCACCGCTCGACTTATAGTGTCAGCTGTTTCCGTTAGGTGACCACATCAGCTGATAATCGCCAGGTCTGAGAAAGAGAGAGAGAGAAATAAGAGAGAGAGAAAGAGAGAAAGAAGAGAGAGAAAGAGAGAGAGAGAAAGAAGAGAGAAAGAAGAGAGAGAAAGAGAGAAAGAGAGAGAAAGAAGAGAGAGAGAGAAAGAAGAGAGAGAGAGAAAGAAGAGAGAGAGAAAAAAGAAAGAGAGAAAGGAGAGAAATAAAGGTGAGAGAGAAAGGAGAGAGAGAAATAAAGGAGAGAGAGAAAGGAGAGAGAGAGAAAGGAGAGAGAGAGAAAGAAAGGAGAGAGAAAGTAGAGAGAGAGAGAAAGGAGAGAGAGAAAGGAGAGAAAGAAAGGAGAGAGAAAGGAGAGAGAGAGAAAGGAGAGAGAGAAAGGAGAGAAAGAGAGAAAGGAGAGAAAGAAAGGCGAGAAAGGAGAGAAAGAATGGAGAGAGAGAAAGGAGAGAGAGAGAGAGAGAGAGGGAAAGGAGAGAGAGCGCTCACAGCTGATGTCCGGCTCCTCCCCTCAGTGCATAATTAAATTATAATTATAAATATATTATAAATTTAATTTAAAATTAAAAAAATCTTTACCAGGACTAGAACTCGCGACCTAATGCTTCTTATGCGAGCGCTCTATCCACTCAGCTACTGCTTCTAATGGTAAAGATAGGCAGATTTGCTAATCTTGACTTCTGCATTGCTGAAGTCTCTGCTGAATGCGCGATTCACTTGATTGCTACGTGGAGCTGTTACAGAGCACTCGTGTTTTGTAGCAGAGCTGACAGTGTCGTGTGGATTACGTCGAACCTGGAGGGGTATTTTAGGATTAATAAAGGGGTGAAACAGGGTGTTTTTTTGTCTTTTATTCCAAATAAAGGATTTTTCGCGGTGTGTTTTTCTTTACTTTCACTTCCAGTTTAATCATGAAAGGTGTCTCGGGGAGACGCCTAGCATGATTAAACTCATTATTACCCCGATTGCCACTGCACCAGGGCAATTCGGGATGAGCTGGGTAGAGTTCCGGGACTGTCGCATCTAATGGATGCAGCTCTTCCGGCCGGCTGCTGCGTGATATTGTTAGGGTGGTGGGCTCCCCATACCGTGGCACTCCCCATCCTGACAATACCAGCCTCCAGCTGTGCGGCTTTATCCTGGCTGGTATCAAATATGGGGGGAACCCTTTTTATTTTTTTTAAATTTATTTATTTATTTTACTGCACGATATAATTAAAAAAAATAAATAAATAAATTCTTCACCGGGACTATAACTCGGGACCTAATGCTTCATTGGGGAGCTCTCTATCCACTGAGCTATTGCCTCTATTGATAAAGATGGGAAGATTTTGTAATCTTGAAGCCTGCAGTGCTGACTGAAGTCTCTGGTGACATCGCGATTCACTTCATTGCTACCGTGGACCTGATACAGCGCTATAGTGTTCTACGGTGCTGCTACATCTTCAGGGAGCAGAGCTGACAGTGTTGTGTGGATTACGTCAGACCTGGAGGGGTATTTGGTGATTAATAAAGGGGTGAAACAGAGTGTTTTTTGTCTTTTATTCCAAATAAAGGATTTTTCGCGGTGTCTTTATTTACTTTCACTTTCAGGTTGATCATAGAAGGTGTCTCGGGGAGACGCCTGGCATGATCAACCCCGTTATTACCCCGATTCCCACCGCACCAGGGCAATTCGGGATGAGCTGAGTAGAGTCCGGGACTGTCGCATCTAATGGATGCGGCTATTCTGGCCGGCTGCTGGGTGATATTGTTAGGCTGGAGGGCTCCCCATACCGTGGCGCTCCCCATCCTGACAATACCAGCCTCAAGCCGTGTGGCTTCATCCTGGCTAGTATCAAATATGGGGGAACTGCATTTCATTTTTTTTATAATTTATTTATTTATTTATTTTGCCGCACGATATAGACCCGCCTGCCGGCGGCTGTGATTGGTTGCAGTGAGACAGGTGTCACTCAGCTTGGGGACGTGTCTGACTGCAACCAATCATTTGTTGCAGTGGGCCGGGAAAGCACGGAATAACTAATTGACTAATGAAGCCGCAGCCATTTTCTAAAGAGGAAAAGACAACGCAGATTTGTGACAGACGTGGAGCGAGTCGTCCGTGATTGGTGAGTAGGAAAGGGGGAGGGATTGTCCTGGAGATGCAGGACGCATGCAGATAGCAACATGTGCACATAGCCTTACTGTGAAAAGCCACGTTAATGGTGATCGAACCGTTCTCGAACGTAACTCGAACTGTCGAGCTTTTAGCAAAAAGCTCGAGTTCGATCTCGAGCACCCCCCAAAATCACTCGAACATGAAATTGGCGAACCTTGAACCTCGAACATCGCTCAACTCTAGTGCTGAGCCGCGGGTGTCTTGGGGTGACAAGCACTGATCGCGTAACCCTGCCTACCGCTCCTACACAAAGGCTGTAGCAGCAATGGGCTCTAAACAGAAGCACATTCGTGTGCTCAGAGCATATGTGGAATGCATGTGCACCTCCATGCAGTCTCCACGCCTTTTTATCACCTAGGGTCCACCCCAAACCCAGGGTGAGTCACAATGGCGCCTCCAGGGGCCAATAGAAAAGTGCCACATCATCAGTGACGTCACCAGCGGCCTATCCGGGACTGCCACATCATTGATGGTCTCCCTATGCCCAGATGATATGGCTGGGCATAGCAGAAACCGCAGCAGGGTGCTTGTGACTATGGCGGTGCCAATTTCTAACACTAGCCTTGGGCATTTAAGTCTGACTCAGCTTAGTGAGGGTAGTGAAGAAATGCAGAATATATCTGTGTCTGTGTTCACATTACCATTGTTTATTCTGTAATTAACCAAAACCATGACAAAGTGCCACCAATGGTGTCCGATGGACCGAAATAACTTTTAGTTCAGCCTATTAAGTGCACAATCCATTAAATATACCAGAAATGTACCAGAAGGTAAGAACTATAACTATTTACTGACTGCCTCTACTTCTACCATTACTGTCATTGCTCCACTAATCCTTACTTTCCCCAAACACCAGCACTCTCCAAAAAAAAAAAATAATCTCACATTCTCTATTACCTACCCACCTGACCTCATCTTCTGATCTGCTCCTAAACCACATATCTCTTCTACTAAAACAGAAAACATGCCGGCTACTCTCCTTCTGTCACTTGTTTGCTCTCTGTTTGCTTCTCCCTCACTGTTAGTGATATGTCTCTCAATCCTGGACCTCCACAGCTGATGCCCCCCATTATTTCTCCTGCCAATCACCTCCCAACAACTACCATGTTTTTCCAAAAATAAACCCTCCCTTAAAAGTAAGCCCCAGCTGGAATTTTCAGCATTTTTGGTGTAATACTTAAATATAAGCCTTACCCCAAAAATAAATCCTAGTGACTGTTCAATAATGAAGTGTCCATGCAGCTAAAAAAGTTGAAGAGTACTGGAGTACTGCAAGACACTTCATCATAGAAAGCAGGCACCCCAGAAGAAACAAGAGAGAAGACCCCGTAATCATGCTCACCAGACACTGAACAGAAAGACCTGTAGTGGAACACACACCCATGCACATTTGATCCTAAACCCACACACATCAGATTACCCACACACATCAGGTCGCACACACACAAACATCAAATCGCACACACACTCACCATATGGGGCGATACCAATTGCTTCTGGCCGGCAGAGAATCCTGGGATGCAGTAAGGTGGAACACATAGAAGATCTGTGGTGAAACGCATTGATATGTTTCACTGCCGAGTGCTCCACGTATTCCACTACAGGGCCTCGCGCTCTACTGCACTGCATCCCATCTCCCCCTGCTGGCTGGAAGCAATCCGTATTGCCGGATGAGGTGAGTGAGTGTGTGCCTTCTGATGTGTGTGTATGAGTGTGTGTGTGCGCGATCTGAAGTGTGTGAGTATGAGTGTGTGCATGCACGATCTGATATATGTGAGTGTGCCAGCCAGATGCACGGGAGGACTGCATGGAGCATACCTGCTGGGATCAGCCACTGAAGACCGCTGAAGGATTTGGGAGTCACGCAGATGCCCAGGGTCTGGTAAGTATGATGGGAAGGGCGGGTCTGTGTTTTTAACTTACTTCCAACCATGTTTCCCCCAAAATAAGACCTACCGGGAAATAATCCCTAGCGCTTTTTAGAGGCAAAAATAAGTATAAGAAAGTGTCTTACTTTTGGAAAAACATACTACCCTTCCTTGGACTCACCTAATACATGGCTGACACCCTCGACACAGCCTCCCCTGCTGCGCTGTGTTATGTTGTGGCCTTTACTTCACTCACACTTTTCATCCTTGCAATCAATAGGGTGTGGGGTCTCCTATCTAAAAACTGAACCTTCAACAAAAATGTAATTTCTACCCTTCTCTATACTCTCTTCTTTTGAAGTGCACTCTGTCCGTATTCACTGTCCCTCCAACATCCAAATGGCCGTCCAATACCAACTCCTGGGTCCAGCCACTTACTTTATTGACCACTTCTCCCCCTGGTCTCTACACTTGCTCTCTGCTGACATTCCTTCCAACCATCATCATGGGTGACTTCAACATCCCCAATGACACCCACCAATTGTCAGTATCCAAACTCCTGTTGCTTGCTTCATCTCTTGGTCTTGCTCAGTGGTCCAACAAAGCCACCCACACAAAACTGGTAGACAATTGAAGCTATATTCATTCACCTCTGCTCCCTATCCCACCTCACAACCTCACCTCTCCCCCTATCTTACCATCATCTACTCACATTCCCATCCCTGTCCTCTTCACCTGCCCACTAAGTACAACTAGCATACTCCCACAGAAACCTCACACACCTAGACATTTTTACACTCTCTGACTTTATTTTACCTCGGTCCTCCATATCTTCAAACCATGACACGGAAATTGCCACCATTTTCTACAATGCAGCAATCCCATCAAATATTGACTCAGTTACCCCTCTTGTGAATGGCAGATTGCAACGAATCAATAGACAACCCTGACACACCAACCTCACTAAAAAGTTTTGGCAAGTTTCTACTGCTGCTAAGTGGTGCTTGAGGAGAAAGCACTAACAGAAAGACTTTACCACATTCAAACAAGAAACTTTCACATTCAAGTCAGTCCTCAACTTTGCTAAACAGGACTACTTCACAACCCTCATATCTTCTTTATCTCATAACCCCAAACAGTTATTCAACACTTTTAACTCCCTCTTACACCCCTCATTGCCCCATCCAACCTCCCTCATCTCTGCAGGAGACTTTGCCACACATTCCAAAAACAAGATCGACTATATCAGACAGGTTTTACTGCCTAACCCTTATGTATAGGAGACAATTCAACTTCCCCATAACCTTCCTCCCCATCATCACTTAAGAAAAAAACAACAAAAAAACCTGTGGAGAAGAAAGCGCAATAGGGTCTTACCCTGGCAAACAAGGGGTGGAAGAGAAGGTAATCCTACTCACCAAATAGGGTTGTGACAGGCACAACTCCTATAACAGCATAGATCTGGATCAACGGTAGCAGTACCCCAAGCGGCTGATGGCAGAAGGAGATAGTAGAACGGGGCTTTCATACACCGCGCCAAAGATCACTGATGAATTCTTGGATTTATGTAAACTTTTAATTTTGCACAGGTCTACGCGTTTCAGGAGGCTAAGCTCCCTTCCTCAGGACCAAAAGATTTGATGTATCTTATGCCTTTTGGTCCTGAGGAAGGGAGCTGAGCCTCCTGAAACGCGTAGACCTGTGCAAAAATAAAAGTTTACATTAATCCAAGAATTCATCAGTGATCTTTGGCGCGGTGTATGAAAGCCCCGTTCTACTATCTCCTTCTGCCATCATCACTTAAGGAAAGCTTACTCATATTCTCTCCAAATCACACCTCAACACTTGTGCACGTAACCCCATCCCATTCCACCTCCTCCCCAAGCTCACAACCATGCTTAACACAGCCCTAACCCATCTCTTCAACCTATCATTAACATCTGGTACCTTCCCTTCTGCTTTTAAACATGCTATAGTCACACCTATCCTTAAGAAATAAATAGTTGACCCAACTTCTACATCCAGCTATCATCCCATATCACTCCTCCCATTCACCTCTAAACTCCTCAAGCAGCACAGCCATACTGAAATTTCCTCCAATTTCTCATCTAACTCACTCTTTGACAACCTACAACATGGCTTCTATTAACCACAGAAGAATACACTGATCCATATCAAGAACAATTTATAGTTTTTCAGAAGTCACCATAACCAGTAGTTAGACTCAAACTGACTCTGTTAACATGTTTAAAGAAATAACGGCAATGTGCCAAAAAAGTTTTTCTTGCAAAAATACAAAATATTTTATTTGTAGAGCAATGCGACATAGGGGCACACAGAAAGTGAATAGAGTGAATTAAAAACAATGCACACAAGCACAAAAAACAGGGCAGCAATGCATGTCAGGGTTACATATATGTACAGATCTCAGCTGTATAATCAATGTAATAGGTGGGAGATCAAAAGAGTGGTCAGGGTGGACAACTGCTTGATTACATAGTTATTATGAGTAGTCTTAGTGTAACAAGTTTGACCACTGGAGGTCTCACACAGTTTATACCATGCAATATAAATTATAATAGTATGCCGTAGTGGCCTGAATGATATCTTTATATCACTATGGTAAAATAGCAGATAGTATAGAAAATTGCTACAAACAACAACATATATACCAGTGTAGTTATCTATCTGTATAGTAGCAATCAAAGGCTATTTACAGGTTTGACCACCAGAGGTCTCACATAGTTGGATCGACGATAATTACAGGGTTAATGCAGGGTGAAGACTGCAATGACAATTGTAATGAGAATATACCATGCAATACAGATTATAATAGTATGCCGTAATGGCCTGAATGGTATCTTTATATCACTATGGTGAAATAGCAGATAATAATAATAATAATAATAATTTTATTCATTTATATAGCGCTATTAATTCCACAGCGCTTCACATACATTGGCAACACTGTCCCCATTGGGGCTCACAATCTAGAGTCCCTATCTGTATGTCTTTGGAATGTGGGAGGAAACCGGAGTACCCGGAGGAAACCCACGCAAACACGGGGAGAACATACAAACTCCTTGCAGATGGTGTCCTTGGTGGGATTTGAACCCAGGACTCCAGCGCTGCAAGACTGCAGTGCTACCCACTGAGCCACCGTGCCGTCCACCGGGAGGCGAAGAAGCGGCAGCGAAACACGTGTTGAGGTGCAGGGCAGCGTGCATAGCTGGGTAACTAACAGGTGGGCCATCGGCACTCTCCTGCAGGGTTTGTGTTCTGCTAAAGCATGCAGCTTTAAACTTTCTTACACCTATTGCTGTCATGTATCATTATATCATGACATGATCCTTTAATAACATAATGTGATGCAATATTACTTTGGTGATAGCTGACCAACTTACATGCATTTTGTTTATATGCAAATAGCCTCTGATTGCTACTATACAGATAGATAACTACACTGGTATATATGTTGTTGTTGGTAGCAATTTCCTATACTATCTGCTATTTCACCATAGTGATATAAAGATACCATTCAGGCCATTACGGCATACTATTATAATCTGTATTGCATGGTATATTCTCATTACAATTGTCATTGCAGTCTTCACCCTGCATTAACCCTGTAATTATCGTCGATCCAACTATGTGAGACCTCTGGTGGTCAAACCTGTAAATAGCCTTTGATTGCTACTATACAGATAGATAACTACACTGGTATATATGTTGTTGTTTGTAGCAATTTTCTATACTATCTGCTATTTTACCATAGTGATATAAAGATATCATTCAGGCCACTACGGCATACTATTATAATTTATATTGCATGGTATAAACTGTGTGAGACCTCCAGTGGTCAAACTTGTTACACTAAGACTACTCATAATAACTATGTAATCAAGCAGTTGTCCACCCTGACCACTCTTTTGATCTCCCACCTATTACATTGATTATACAGCTGAGATCTGTACATATATGTAACCCTGACATGCATTGCTGCCCTGTTTTTTGTGCTTGTGTGCATTGTTTGTAATTCACTCTATTCACTTTCTGTGTGCCCCTATGTCGCATTGCTCTACAAATAAAATATTTTGTATTTTTGCAAGAAAAACTTTTTTGGCACATTGCCGTTATTTCTTTAAACATGTTAACAGAGTCAGTTTGAGTCTAACTACAACATGGCTTCTGCCCAGCTACACCACAGAAACCAAAATTACCAATGACTAACTTACCGGCAAAGCTAACAGTCAATTCTTTATACTTCTTCTAGACCTGTCCTCCGCATTTGACACAGTCAACACCTATCTCCTTCTACAGATACTCTCTTCACTTGGCATCAAAGACCTTGCCCTCTCCTGGATCTCTTCATAGCTTTGTAATCTCACATTTGGCGTCTTCTATTACCATACTACCTCCTTATCCTGCCCTCTGTCTGTTGGTACCCTTCAAGACTCTGACTTAGGACCCCTACTATTCTCCATCTATACCTTTTGGCCCTGCACAAGTCATAAAGTTTCATGGCTTCCAGTACCACCAATATGCTGATGACACTCAGATCTACCTCTCTGCCCCAGACATCATCTCTCTGCTCTTCAGAATCATATCCTCCTTCTCATCTTTCCTCTAAACCTGGTTTAAAAAATAGGTCATTTCCTGACATTTCTGCATGCAGCAAAAACCTTGTTCGCATACGATAGGACATGGTCAAATAATTCTGCAGGTACATACGAGAAGAGATTTCCTGTAAAATTGTGCAACCATTGGCCACTACATGCTGTTTTGTTTCCGGCATAATACGGCAGTTGCATTTATAATGGTCCCCACTTTTTTTCTTTTGTGAAAAAAATCTGCATTTTATGGGCCATGATTTCTAAAAACTTAGCAAACTTGCTGTGGCAAGTCACAATATGGCTGCAACTAGTGTCCCAAGCTACAGTTAATTTCCTAGTTGTTTAATTGTATTAATGAACCCTTAAACCTTCTAGTCAGCTTGGGTTCCCTGCTAAGGCTCTTGCTGTTTTTCTTCATATCGAGAATGCAGCTGTCACTTATAGCTTCATGTCATGCATGTGTGGTATAGTATGAAAAACTTGTACTGGTTTCCTGCTCATGCTGAGTACGCTAACTCCATTTGTTTTATGTGACTCATTGAGTGTGATTTGTGTGGCTTATCCAGCTACACCCTGGTTGCAATTAGGTATTATATTGTCAATCCTTTTAACTTGACATTAATGTATGTGCGTCATATTTGTTACACCTATTGATTGAATTAATAGATCCATATGATTTTCTAACATAGTTCAGCATTTTTATCCTACTCTTACTGCAAATTTTCCTCATTTAGATATAATCTAAATTGGATTTCTTATATTGTAGTGCTAAATTTTCATCTTTCATTCTTATTTGTTCCATTCCATTCCTATTTGCAGCTAAAGATAGATGAATTTGAATCTAATGTAAATGAAGTTAAGGATCCTTATCCTTCTGCAGACTTCCCAGGTAAGATACTTCCTTTTGAAAGCGAGTAAACATCTGTAGTAGGCATTCTTGACATTTTCAATGGATGAATAAGCTTAGGGCTTGATGGTGATATTGGTCACAATTTACAGACAAGTCACATAACCAAAAGCATTTGTATAACTTGTTTGCAATTGTTGCATAACTTTTTTTTATAGCTGGATCATGTCAGTTAAAAGAGAGCTAAATTGCAGACAACTTAAATTTATATTATTGGGGCAAAAGCACACATATATTTTCCAGAATCACAATTTCCAAACATTAGTTGTGATGTTCCAGTGCAGAAGAGGGTCAACATGTTGCTGTGTAGCTCTAGCCTAACACAGGGACACTTGTAATGTTGTGTTCCATCCATGTTTTTCAAAGCCAGAAATTGATGCACAGGACAGCACCTTTTGGCTGCTTTTACACATCAGTTTTTTGGCCTCAGGCACAATCCGGCGAAAAAAACTGATGCGACGGATCCGTCAAAAAAATTGATCCGTCGCATCAGCTTTTTCCATGCGTTACTTCTAATTTTTGACGGATCCATTGTGATACTGAGCATCTGCAGTTAAAAAAAACGCATCCTGCGGCCGGATCCGTTTTTTTGCCGCATTACATCGGATCCAGCGTCCATAAGCTTTCATTGTAAATCATGCCGCACGATCCAGCGTGATACGGTTTTTCGCCGGAGACAAAAAACACTGCAAGCAGTGTTCCATCTGGCCACCGGATCAGCTATTTACGCCGAATCTGGCAAAAGCTAATACTAGTCTATAGGGGAAAGAACGGATCCGGTTTCTATCTACACTGAAAAAATATAAGCGCAGCACTTTTGTTTTTGCTCCCATTTTTCATGAGCTGAACTCTGAGATCTAAGACTTTTTCTATGCACCCAAAAGGCATTTTTCTGTCAAATATTGCACCCAACTTTGTCTAAATCTGTGTTAGTGAGCACTTCTCCTTTACCGAGATAATCCATCTACGTCACAGGTGTGGCATATCAAGATTCTGATTAGACAGCATGATTATTGCACAGGTGTGCCTTAGGCTGGCAACAATAAAAGGTCCTCTAAAATGTGCAGTTTTAGGGTATGTGCGCACGTTGCGTTCATAACAGTGTGGAAAAGAACGCACCCACTAAACTGTAAACACTGCGTTTGTAAAAAAAATGCATCCAAAACGCATGCAATTTGGATGCATTTTTTGCAGTGCGGTCCCACGATAATTGAACTCTGTAATGCCCGCTGACAGCAGACAGAGTCGCGCGATGATAATGAACTCAGATGAACTTCACCTGACTTCATTGTCTGTGTGTCGCGTCCTAATTAGCGGTCACCCATGAAGGACTCATGGTGACCGCAAATCCCCTGAGTAACTGAAGTGAGCAGCGTGATTAGCGCTGCCGTCACTCAGGTTACCTGCGGCCAGCTGAAGTCCTCCACTTGAGACCACAACTTACCTGTGACATCATCATTGATTGCGCAGCTCACTTTAGTCACTCGGGCGACTTGCTGTCACAGTTGGAGGATCCAGCAGTGGCCGCGGGTAACCTGACTGACGTCATCGCTGATCGTGTGGCTCCCTTCAGTTACTGCATGGAGCTGACAGAGAGTGGTCATGGTCTGTGACTGCTCCTGTCAGCTTCATGTAGCAGAGCTGAGAGCGTGGTGGGACGTCGTGTGGATTACGCCGGACCTGGATGGGTATTTGGGGGTTAATAATGTGGTGAAAGAGGGTGGAGTTTTTTGTCTTTTATTCCAAATAAAGGATTTTTTTGGGTGTATGTGTTTATTTTCTTTTACTTACAGGTTAATCATGGAAGGTATGTCGGGGAGACGCCTGCCATGATTAACCTAGGACTTAGTGGCAGCCATGGGCTGCTGTCATTAACGCGTTATTACCCCGATTGCCACTGCAACAGGGCAATTCGGGATGAGCCGGGTAGAGTCCCAAGACTGTCGCATCTAATGGATGCGGCAATTACGGGCAGCTGCTGGCTAATAGTGTAAGGCTGCAGGGCTCCCCATAATGTGGAGCTCCCCATCCTGAGAATACCAGCCTTCAGCCGTGTGGCTTTACTCTGGCTGATATCAAAATTGGGGGGGAACGCATGTGGTTTTTTTTTAAATTAATTATTTATTTTACTGCACGATATAGACCCACCCACCGGCGGCTGTGATTGCATGGTTGCAGTGAGACAGCTGTCACTCAGCGTGGGGGCGTGTCTGACTGCAACCAATAATAGGCGCCGATGGGTGGGAAAAGCAGGGAATACGGGATTGAATAATGAGCGGTCGGCATTTTCAAAAGAGGAAAAGCCGCCGGAGCTTTGTGACAGCCGTGCAGCGCCGCTCTGGTGATCAGGGATCGGTGAGTATGAGAGAGGGGAGAGACCGACGGACAGAGAGAAAGAGACCGATGGACAGAGAGAGACAGACAGACAGAGACCGACCGACAGACAGAGAAAGAAACCGACCGACAGACAGAGGGAGATTGACCGACATCCACAGACAGAGATTGACCGACTTCGACAGAGAGAGACTGAAAAGACTTGCGTTTTGCTTGTCAAAAAAGTATGCGGAGTGCAACAAAAATGCAGTCCAAGTGCATTTTGGTTGCATTTTGACCCTCATCATTGATTTTAATGGGTGGAGAACGCAGCTACAATGCACAAAAGAAATGACATGCTGCTTTTTTTTCTGCAGCGATTTTTGGCATCCAAAACACTGCGTTTAAAAAACGCAGCGTGCGCATTGAATTTTCGGACTTGTCATAGACTTTGCTGGGGAAGCAGAACACATGCAATTTGGCACTGAAAACTCTGCAGTTCAAATTGCAGCGTTAATGCGGGGAAAAAAACAACGTGCGCACATAGCCTTATATTATATCATTTGCGTTCAGTTTTTAGGAATTCAATGTGCTGTTTGCTTAGCACAAATCACCATGCCACCTCTATTTTATACATTGTAGTAGATTGAAACAGCCTGCGAATAAAGTATCACATAACCTTGGGAATGGCTGAGCAAGCTTTCAAATAATGCCTGGCATAAAGTAATCACATTATAGTCTTTAAGGAGGAACTATCATAACCATTATAAAGTAAGAAACAGGGAATGTACAGCCATTTTCTGCTGAATCTGTACACTGAAAGGACGTCACCGCTCACAGTTTATCCATAAAGATAGGATGAAAAAGGAATTTAATACCGTACACACATTGCAAATGATGTGTAAGGAAAAGAGAATAATACATTATTTATTATGTTAAAAATACATAGATAAAGTGCGAATTTCAGCTGTAAAAGGACTTTCAAGTGATATTTAAGCAGGTCAAAATACAATCCCAATTCCCAAAGTGTTATGACGCTTTGCCATATATTATTCACAACAGAACATATGTCATGTTCCAAATTATTATGCAAATGCTATATTTCTCTGATTTTTTCCAAAATGGTTGATGTAAATGAGTCAGTATAATGTTTAAATCATCAACAGTTAAAGTATAAATGAAATTTTATGGACAAGCCTCCAATGATAACAGTATTTTTTTTCCAAACTTTAAGAACACAAAATCCAATGTCCCAAATTATTATGCACAACATAGTTTCCAAACATTTTATAGGTTGTGAAGAACTAAAAATAGTCATTTGTTGAATTTTCAGTATTATGTGTTCACATTTACAGGAATCAAAAACATTACCAATAAAAAAATCTTAGCAAGCCAACTTACATGTTAACATAGGACCCCTTTTTGACATCACCTTCACAATTCTTGCATACAGTGAACTTGTGAATTATTGAATAGTTTCTGCTTGAATTTCTTTACAGGATGTAAAAATAGTTCTTCAGAGCTGCTGTTTTGATGTGAAATTCTTCCCACACTCATTGATATTTTGTTGGAGGAGACTCCAGAGGTTCTCAATAGGGTTGAGGTCATGGGAGGCTTATGGTCACACTATGAGTTTCTCTTCTTTTATGCCCATAGCAGCTAATGACTCAGAGGTGTTGTTTGCAGAATGAAATGGTGCATTGTTATGCATGAGGATGATTCTGCTACTTATGGCATGGTTTTACTTTTTGTACCATGCAAGAAAGTGGTCTGTCAAAAACTCTATATTCTTTACCAAAGTATATACTTTGCCAAAGTCATTTTCATACTTTTAAGGACCCTAAAGGACCTACCAGCTCTATCCCCATGATTCAAGCCCAAAACATGACTTCACCACATCCTTGCTGACTTCGCAGCCTTGTTGGGATATGGTGGCCATCCACCAACCATCCTCTACTCCATCCATCTGGACAATCCAGGGTTGCACAACACTCATCCATAAAGAAGACCATTTAAAAATTACTCTTCATGTATATCTTGGCTCTCTGCAACAATTTTAGTCTGTGAACACTGTTTAGAGGTCGCCAAACACTAGGTTTATGTACAACTGAAAACATATGGAGGATCATACATCTTGAGTTTCACTGGACTCCAGAGGAATCAGCAGCTTCAAATACCTGCTTCTTTGTTATACCATTTTAGTGGTTGCTCTCTTAATCCGATGAATATGTCTGGCAGAAATCTTCTTCATTATGCTTTTATGTAGACAGACCCATCTATATCATACGTCAGCTACAAATTTCATCACAGTATGATGTTCATGCTTAGGTTTCTGTGAAAAATCTAATGCTCTCATACCTTTTCCAAGGCTTTGCCCAATTTGAAGCTTTTTAGCAGCAGAGAGATACATTTTCTTCCCCATATTACTTGTAGCCTGTGGCCTGCATAATAATGTGGAACCTCCTTCTTCAGTTGTTTTCCTTGAATTTGGCTCACCTAAACTAATTATCACAGGTGTTTGAGATTGATTTCAGTGATCCAAAGAGACCTGAGACACAATATCATCCATAAGTTTATTTGATAAACCAAATAATTTAATCTTTATGACAGTTAAGGAGTTGTCCTGTTTAAAATGACATGTCTGCAGTCACTATGTCACCTGACTCTGGAGCTCTGGAGAGTCAACTAGTTAAGCTGTTTTGAAGAGTGGCACTTTCGCCACTCCTTAGACTCCAGAAAAGGAATCCAGGGAATCCTCAGGCACAATCCAATCTCACCAGTAAAATATATACGTTATTCCCAAATAACAATCTTTATTAAGATATAAAAAAATCACACCAGTGATACCAGTCTATAAAACGAGAATTTTGACCGTCAGGTCACAATATACATGGTACAATATCAATTGAAGGATAGGCATAGATATTTAACAGGGATAAGGTTCACATATAAGGGATCAAGTCGGAGCTCAGGACTTAACTTTGAGACCATATTTTGGTTTATTCAGGCAGCGCCACATAGTAAAGGAAATGTAGGAGGTTTGCTGTCCATGAAAGTCCAGGTAAGTATATGCTGATGCTCTCCAAGTGTCCCCTTATTTTTTATAATAGCAGGAGTGAGCCATCAATTTCATGGTAGAATTACAACAGTCTCCACCTCGACGCGTTTCCCCACATACTATACATGTGGTTCATCAGGAGGCCAAAGAGGTATGGTATTAGATATGCAGATCCATGGCGCCAGTGAAACAGGATCCATAGCCAGACAGACAATGCTGGAAAGATAATGCTGCCATAGTCCAGAGAGGCGTCAGCGTCCTGAGCTCCGACTTGATCCCTTATATGTGAACCTTATCCCTGTTAAATATCTATGCCTATCCTTCAATTGATATTGTACCATGTATATTGTGACCTGACGGTCAAAATTCTCGTTTTATACACTACTGGTGTGATTTTTTTATATCTTAATAAAGATTATTTGGGAATAACGTATATATTTTACTGCTGAAATAATATTCCCGGGCCTTGGTACCAATTTGATAAAACAATCCAATCTCACCAATGAGAAGGAGCCTTCCCACATGAATATAAGAGCGAATGTAGCAAAGTAAACTCCTCCTCCCAAAGTGCAAGGCTTGCACGAAGAGAGAGAAGACTGCTGAGACCCCACTACCAAACCAACCCCCCATGCCCGAACAAAACACACATTTGTAATAAAACAAGTAAACTTTATTGGAGAGATAATCAAGTGCAAACATATAAAACTCTCATCTTTTGCTGGGTTGAAGTCGGTCACAGCTTTAACATTAATTTGTACAAATATCCAACCAATCTATACTGCTATCAAGACGAGGCATAATGCCAGGCCGGACTCCTGGCGCAATCAGCCTTCGCTTGATGTCCACAATTCCAAAACTGACCGATGTGACTTAAATAGTTTAACATACAACCATCAGGGAGGGAGGGTGGGAAAGCAGCTTCCAGGTCTCATGGATGAGGAGAGACCAAACTAGGAAATAGGGGGGATTTTATATGAGAACCAGGAGGAGGGGAAAACAACGGGATTGGACACAAACAAGGGGGCAGACGGTTCGGGCATGAGAAGGAGGAATTAACCCCTTCAGACCGGGCTCAGCAGTCAGGGTGCATCCAGCTCAATCCCACTGATATGCCCCACAGACTGCTGAGACCCCACCACCAAACCAACCCCCCATGCCCGAACAAAACACACATTTGTAATAAAACAAGTAAACTTTATTGGAGAGATAATCAAGTGCAAACATATAAAACTCTCATCTTTTGCTGGGTTGAGGTCAGTTACAGCTTTAACATTAATTTGTGCAAATATCCAACCAATCTATACTGCTATCAAGACGAGGCGTAATGCCAGGCCGGGCTCCCGGTGCAATCAACCTTTGCTTGATCTCCACAATTCCAAAACTGACCGCCACGGAGGAGCAAAGTCCCTAGACAGCGCTCCGACCCCCACCCATTAAAAGGAGTGCCTGCTCAATACCATCTTGAAGGCCTGATAAGAAAATATCGAGGCCAATGTCCGACAAATGGACACCATCTGGCAATATAAGGCTGGAGTTGCCCGTCTCCAGCTGCCTGTGTCTGACAACTACACCACCCTTAAAGCGAATGAAACGGGACATTCTCGCGTTCAGAGTACGGCGTGACTGCTCAACCGCTGCCGCGTCGCGAGCCCCCTGCCATGCAACGCTGGGGATTACTTCCAACCAAATGAGGACCAGCTCGGGAAAGAAACCGTGGAATTTATCCACGTCAGACCTCATAGTAGTCAGGATCTCCGCAAGCCGGCAGGAACAAAGATCATTGCCCCCCGGCATGTAGGAGTAGAATCACCAGAGACGCAGCAACTTGAGCGATGCCAACCACCTCCGGGAGAACCTGCGGCCACATCAGGCCTCTGATGCCTCTCCAATGCACATCGAGGCCGCGAAAACCGAGATGTCTTCCACCCGGACGATACGCCGCTCTTTGGCCAGCCCAAAAAATATGAGTGGCCCAACAGCCACACCGCCGGCCTAGCACCAGCTATGGAGAGAAACAGAATTAGTAAGGCAATAAATCAGGTCTAACGTAGCGCGCAAAGCAAGAAGAACGCTATCTACCGATGTGCTGAATCTCAGAATTGGACAAACCAGCCCTCGCGGCCTCAGTAGCAGCACCTATCCTAAAGGAGTGTGACCAAATTCGGTAGGGGTTAAGCCAAACGATCGAAGGCATTTACGAAAGAGGGACAAAAGCTGAAACTTTGTGAGTGGTGAACCATCCTCGTGGGATAAGAAGGACACACCAGAGCGGCGCACCGCTAAATAGTCGTTAACCAAAACAATGGGGCAGACAGGGCCAGGAATAGAGAATAAGGGGATCCAAGAGCCCTTGCCAGACGCATCCGTTTTGGACTTACGGATGCGAATACGCAAACCCCCGTTGCAAACTGTAACATCATTGTGCCGGAGGCCACCGGGAAGTTCACCAGTTCGCAAAGCGCTAAAAAAGGCCAATCCAAAGGAAACCGCAAAAAGAGCGGATTCAAAAGGGGATGAACAAAAATTACGGACGGCCCCAATGAGGCGAGCCAACAATGCAAAAGAAATAGGCCGTCTATGCTCCCGGCGGGGGGTCAACCGACACCAACTACGAACGGCCCGACTGATAATAAAAGATTTTGTGACATCCGACCAGCCGCGAAGCTTGAAATGGAAGGCGATGCCAGTTAAGCGACTCCGGGCCACAGACCCAGAAAAGCCAGAATCACGCAAATGGATCAAATACCGAACTGTAACTGCCAAACGGGCAGGTTCTGAACTGTCAATCGGGAAGTGCCCGGCAAAATTCAGCCATTCCGACCACGCCTTACCTTAAGCTTGCCACGTCGCAGGAGCCACGGAAGCTCTCACCAACGGAATCAGTTGCTGAGAAGGAGGTTCCACATACTGACAGGGCAGGGCAAGCCGTCCAGCTGAGCGCGAGGGCAAAGCTCTCGGAATTTCTGTAAATCAAAACGAGAAAGGGCATTAGCAGTGGAATTACGAAAACCAGGGACATGACGGGCGCGAAACCAGATGTTAAGTTCCAAACATCTAAGTACTAACGACCTGAGTAACTTAATGACCGGGGGGGATGAGGAAGACAAATGATTAATCGCATGAACAGCATTCATATTGTCAGTCCAAAACAAAATGCTCTTATTCCGCAGAACAGGTCCCCAAATAGCGACAGCCGCCACTATGGGAAAAAGCTCAAGCAAGGTTAAGTTGGAAACCCAGCCTAAAGCATGCCTTGAATCTGGCCATCGTTCAGCGCACTACTGGTCATCAAAAATCACTCCAAAACCAAGTGACCCCAAGGCATCAGAAATAAGGGATAGCTCCTCATTAGTTATTTCATCCTCCTGAAAGCATGTATGACCATTGTACTGAGAAATAAACTCAGTCCAGACAATCAAATCAGCGCGCAGCGGTGCCGAGATCCGAATCCGGTGGTGGGGGAGCCTGACATCCCTGGTGGAGAGGGCCAGGCGACGTGAAAAAATATGTCCCATAGGCATGACACGGCATGCAAAAACCAAAAGGCCCAACAAAGATTGTATTTGGCGTAAAGTAACGCAAAAATACAATCAAATTAAATTACAATTAAAGTAAAGTAACCCCTGAGCAATGAGAGCAATGCAGAAACTTTCTCAGATGGGAGACGAAAAATCATGGCTTCAGAATCAATTTCAATCCCAAGAAGGATAGTGTTGAAACAGGACCGACCGTTTTATCCTGAGACAAAGGAACGCCAAATTTGGCCATGAGCCGACAAAAATTATCCAACAAAAATTGGCAGTGTGAGGAATCACATGGTCCTACAAAAAGAAAATCATCCAAGTAATGACTGATGGAATGGGAGCAGGACTCCCATCTCACCACCCACTCCAAAAATGAACAGAAAAGTTCAAAATAATAGCAGGAAATCGAACAGCCCATGGGCAAGCACGTGTCGTAATAATAAGAGCCATTGACGAACCATTCCAGTAAATGATGACAGTCGGGGTGAACGGGGAGGAGGCGAAAAGCCGACTCAATGTCAGATTTTGCCATCAACGCGCCGCTTCCAGCCTGCCGAACTAGCGCAACTGCTCTATCAAACGACACGTAAGTCACAGAGGTATCCGCCTCAGATATGCCGACATTTACAGATGAGCCTTTGGGGTAGGACAGATGCTGAATCAGGCGAAATTTGCCCAGTTCTTTTTTGGGGACAACACCCAAAGGAGAGACCCTCAAGTTAAAAAAGGGGGTGAAGAAAATGGGCCTCGGATCCTGCCTTCTGACAATTCGCTTTTCAACTTCTGTAGTAACACATGGTGAAATTCAGTAGCCGATTTTAGGTTCTGAGCAAACGAGGGGTCCCTTCAAAAATTAACAGGGATGAAAAAACAAAAGGTAAAACCAAAACGCAGCTGAGCCGCCGCCTCTTTATTGGGGTACTGGTCGAGCCACGGCCCCATCGCAAAGATGCTCACTGGCGTCCTTATTCGGCGTGCTGGATGTTTTTGAAGGCAATTTCGAGGATGGACGGGTAACTTGGCTGCTGCATGGGGTCCACCGCAGGCGGAGCACTCATGCTTGAATTTACAAAGGCCAAAGAAACGATAGTGGCCTTCATTGAATGACTAGCACGTGCCGGGTCTACGAACGGCCACTGAGCCGGAGCTGGCGGTGGTGCTAGGGGCCGCTGAATGAAAGGGCTAATAAGCCTTTTGGGCCAGCATTAAGCGCAGCCATGTGTCCATGGCTTTGACCCCCAACCTCACTATGGTTGGAGGGCTAAACGATGACGAAAATGTTTGTCGTAACACCACCAGGCAGATCCCCCATGCGACTTGTAAGAATTGTATATGGTGTCGAGATAAATAAACATCTCGGAACAGCGCTCGGGGTGCTTCTGACCCATGACACATCCCATAACACAAAATGCTTGCAGCCAGTTGTTAATGGACCTAGCTACCTTGGGCCTCCTTTCAAAAGGACAATCCGCCGATCGCCGTTCTTTATCAACTGTATGTTGATCGGTGGAAACCAAAAACCATATATCGATATAAGTAAAATATATCTTTGTACCGTGTTAGCCAGTAGAGATAAAAAATATGTGACTCTTCAGATTTTGTGTTATACCATGCCTGATGAAGAGACCTGAGTAGTCTCGAAAGCTTGCAATTATTACCATCTTTTCAGTTAGCCATTAAAAGGTATCAACCACTGAGGACTTTCTGTTCTTTTAAACAAAAATTTTTTTATATCGATATAGTCATTGGCCCATATTTTTTGGACAGTCTCCTCATTCAAGTGGGATCCTAAAGGGGTAACGCTACCAAAGAAAGCGTCTCTGTGAATATCCGCTCGAGGAGGGGGAGGGGGGTGGTTCAGGTTGTTTTGAAATTTGGGAATTAAATGAAGGGTTAACTAGTATTTTTTACCCCCACCGCAGGCTGTAGATTCGCTAAGAGTGTTTTAAGGGCTGCTGACATATCCAGACCATCCCCCCATGCCCAGGAGTATTGGTACTCACCAGCATCTGGAATAGGCTCCAGTAGTGGATCAACGAATTCCACGGGCTGCGAACGCGCTGTGGGAGGAACAAACTCCCTCTGCGGGTGGTGGTGACGTCGGCGATGATGCCCATGAGGCATGACAGGCGTCCGAAGAATTTGTTGAGGCGGAAGGAGAGCGCCACCTCGATGAGCGAGAGTGGCGGCTCCTCCGAGAGGACCTGGAACGGCTGGAATGGCTATGTGTTCCATGCAACCTAGCAGGACGCTTGTATCCATCAGGGGTGTGATATGACGGAAATGAATGTGTTGCTGAGCGGTCACGCGGCCTCGGCGGCTACGGCCGCAGGCCAGGGCTTCAGCATTTGTATGTTCCGGAGCAATCACGGGGGCTTGTGAAGTGTGAACTAGTGGGAACAGCTCAGATGGGGGATGGGCAGACGCAGCTGGCTGCACACCTGCAGATCCCTGCATCATCGATGGCAAAACCAGCGTCTGGGGGTTAATATGTGCTGAAGGGCTTATTACTGCCCCAGCACCTAAAGCAGGTTGGCTATGTAAAATGTGGGCTGTTTAGAGTAGTTGTGGAAGCTGGGTGGGAGGGGTAGGGGGCAGTGGGAGCACAGCATCTGCAGCCTCCTCTATGAATGAGGAGCTGCAGCTATGGTGTCCTCCCATGGTTGGTGGCAAGTGGTATAGTGGTGGTTCAGGGTTGCAGGGGTTAACCGCTGCCGACCGCGGGTCCGCAATACCGGAGGGACAGGTTCGGCGTGCGGCAGCTGCGGTCGGGAGCTAAAAAGAAGTGGGCGGAGCTTGTCGCGAGGCGTGCGCACAAGTGCACATGCCCCGTGACGTCAGCGCTGAAGAACTCATGTGCTCCGGCAGACGGGTACGCCGAGCGGACCGCCTGCCACCGGAGATAACCGCCCGAGCCTCAGGAGGGACGGGATGCAATTCAGCCAGGATGGAGGTAAGCCATGCGTCACCTTCCCTCCCGATTCTGTCCCTAATCGCTGCAGCAAGCGCGTCGGCCATCTCTCACCAGTCACTGCTGTGTCTGGGTAACCAGCAGCACATCAGCTTCCAGGTCTCATGGATGAGGAGAGACCGAACCAGGAAATAGGGGGGATTTTATATGGGAACCAGGAGGAGGGGAAAACAACGGGATTGGACACAAACAAGGGGGCGGACGGTTCGGGCATGGGAAGGAGGAATTAACCCCTTCAGACCGGGCTCAGCAGTCAGGGTGCATCCAGCTCAATCCCACTGATATGCCCCACAGTAGCAAACACAATTACAGTGCGGGGAAGTAGCATGCTGAACCATTCCTGCTTCACTGTAAATGAAGTAAGAGGACTTCCTATGGAAAGATACTCAGGGATCTAAAGGGGGCTTTACACACTACGACATCGCTAATGCTAAGTCGTTGGGGTCACGGAATTCGTGACGCACATCCGGCTGCATTAGCGATGCCGTTGCGTGTCACACCGATGAGCGATTTTGCATCGTTGCAAAATCGTGCAAAATCGCTCATTGGCGACATGGGGGTCCATTCTCAAAAATCGTTACTGCAGCAGTAACAAAGTTGTTCCTCGTTCCTGCGGCAGCACACATCGCTGGTGTGACACCACAGGAACAAGGAAGCTCCCCTACCTGCCTCCCGGCCACAATGCGGAAGGAAGGAGGTGGGCGGGATGTTACGTCCCGCTCATCTCCGCCCCTCCGCTGATATTGGGCGGCGGTTCAGTGACGCTGCAGTGACGTTGCTGTGACGCCGCACGGACCACCCCTTAGAAAGGAGGCGGTTCGCCTGTCACAGCGACGTCGCCGGACATGTAAGTATGTGTGACGGCTCTGGGCGATGTTGTGCGGCACGGGCAGCGATTTGCCCGTGTCGCACAACAGATGGGGGCGGGCACCCACACTAGCGATATCGGGACCGATATCGCAGTATGTAAAGTAGCCTTTAGAGTGATCCCTGGGAAGGAATCCCACCAAATATACTCAGACTTGAAAGAAAGATCCAAAACAAAGGGATATTAAACCTATAACTCCTCTCAGGATATCAATCTGAGTTAGAAGGCCCCTCTCCCTCACACAGCCCATAAAAGCACCGTCCCAAATTAGAGCATGCAAATTTCTCTAACCTATATGAGGATTTATCACCTAAAAGTCACCCTTTTTTAATAATGTCAGATATGGACCCCAAAAAGCTTTTGATCAATATTTAAAGGATCTTCTAACTACTTTGAACAACTCATTTGACAGTGCAATAAGTGACAAGCAATCAAAGATCTTACAAGTGTCTATAAGTGTCTATTCTCAAGATTTGAAGCAAATGAAAAGAAAATATTCAATCAAAAAAACAAGCAACACTTTTAATAAAGGGCAATAGGACTTACAAATGGAGGTGAAATAATTACATCTTAAAACTGCAAATCTCAAGAGCATAAACAGCCAGAATAATATCAAATTAACAGGAAGACCTGAGAAAACCACACAAACAAAACTTGCAAACTACGTCAAAGAACTTTTGCAAACTACGTAAAAGAACTTTTGACTAAAACAAACCTGAAATGGATATAATGTTTAGGGATGAGCGAATGTATTCGACACTATTCGGTATCCGACGGATAACAGGCTATTTGCACCATTCAGTATCCGAGGGATAAACAACATCCACTCCGATACTTTCATTTTCATTTCTGACTTCCTGGCGTCTGTTTTCCAGCCAATGAACACATCTGATGTTAGTTGCTCTCACAGTAACGCCGCAGCCATCTTTGTTGTGGTGTTACTGTGATTGGTTTGGCCGTACAGCGTCATCTACATACACGTTGGCGCAGCTTCCGGGGACGATACATATATAGTCCCTGCTGCTCCGGCTTCCAGCTCCATGGAGAGAGAGACTGCCTTTTCCCATCCATTTCGGCCTTTTCCTTAGTCACCACAGCTCGTCGTTTGGTCCAACGTAAAATTATTCGGGTTTTCCATAGACTTGCATTGCGCGTCGAATATTCGCGAATAGTCGAATAGCGGTGATCTATTCGTCGAATATTCGTGAAGTCGGATATTTTGGTATTCGATCATCCCTAATAATGATCAATTGAATTCACCGCCATCCTAAGCCAAAGTCTGTCCCTACTGAATTCCCAATAGAATTCATCCTTAGATTAAACTTCAAACCAAGGAACACCTGCTGGAATACATGAAAAAAAGATCATCTCTCAGTCTTTGAATTCCTTTCAAAAGACACAATGTTAATGAGGAAATCCTTCAATTAACCTGTTGTCATGATCCAGGAATGGTATTCTCCCCTCCAGAGTTTCACGGCCTGGTCATTTTAGGGGTTAACTCCCATCAGCCTCATTCCTCTGCTGGTTATAGTTTTGCTCTGCAGCCTGTGACTTTCTCTCGTGAGATTTCCTGTTTGATCTGACTGCTTGTTACCGTGCCCTGACCTGTAGCCTCCCCCGTCCGTCTATCCCAGTCCCTGACTTCCCGCTCCTGTCTGTTGTTTTTCCCTCTGCTTACCTGATCTCCTGGCTTGCAACTCGGTTCTGTTTTCTGGCTTGATTTTTATCCTCCCTTTGCTGTGTTAGGTTGGTCTAAATCAGACCATTTAGATATATTGGATGGTAGCCAAATTGGATGGTAAGACTGCAGTCCATATGTAAATGGCGCAGAGTCAATAATGAGCCTGGGTAAAAATGCAAGTACCATAAGTTTATTGAACAAATCACATATTTATACACAAGTAGGTGAGTGGACGTGTATGTGTGGACGTGTTAGCCAAAGTCCATTATGATCTAATATTACGCGTGACATCTGCAGTTTCTGATCAATATGCTGAATGTAGCAATAATTGTGCTTAGCAGCTTGTTTATTAGTAATAAAATCATAGTTGTGCCGGGTACAAGCTGGTACCTGTGTAATAGTCACAGGAGAGTCTGTAGGTCATCGTGACAAATTAAACTGTATTAAGCATTATTCTATATTGGTTTCTGGAAAGTGGGTCTTACTGCCCTATCAGCTGTGACTTGACTCTCCTGGCTAGACATTGACTGTTTGACTACTCTATTGTCCCCTGGTGGTTTGCCTGTTAACTGCCTGCTGAAGTTACTCTTCTGCCACCTAGTGGGCAAGAGTAAATAACGGTATAGGGAAAATCTGCATATCTACAATGTAAATAATTGTATATGAATACCATATAACAAGCAGAATAGAAGGACTACGATATAAGAACCAAATTGCTAAGTACTAAACAAAAAACACACAGAGAGAAGGCGATCATAAGGTTCAACATGATGTTAGTCCAACTAACAACAGCGAAACCCCCGCGCCCGGCACAGCGGCGTGGGTGGAGGACCGGACCGCCCCGCTGAGTCACCGTCTGCAGGCCCGCATGCAGCTCCTCCTAGAGGAGTGGGAGGCCGACATGGCGGACGTGGTGGCTGCTATGCGAAGACGCGAGGTGGAGGAAGATCTGGAGGAGCGGGTAAGAGACCCACGCCCCTGTATTCCCGAAGGATCGGCCACTGCGGCTGAGGGGCCCGGCCTGCACCCGCTCACCCTGCTGACTCCCCCGCTACCCGCGTTAGTCGCTGCCGCCCCGCCACTAGGCCCGCTACCTGTCCAACCGGTAGCGGTACCCTGCCCGTCCGCCCAAGCGGACCGACCGGCTGCAGACGCCCGGGGCCACCCTGAACTGCTTCCCCAGGAGCCCCCAAAGCTGCGGCCCCTTAACGAAAATGTATCAGAGGCCCCGGCAGTGGTTGCACCAGGTTCCGTGCCCGGGCCCGGAACCGTAGCATGGATGAGGGCCGGAGTAGTTGAATTCAACCGTCAACAGAGTCAAATCTACCTCATGGTGGAGCAGTGGACCAATGAGGTGGAAGCGCTGGTGGCGACTGCCCCGATGTATGCGATGGGAGCCGGCGTGATGGAGCCGACGGGTGACCCACGCCTCCATGTCCCACAGGGACCGGCCACTGCGGCTGGGGGGCCCGGTCCGGTTTCGGCTCTTGTACCGTCCCTGCCATTGCCTACGGGGCGCCCCAGTGTTGACCGACCTGACCTGCTGCACCGTGCTACGGCAGTGAAGACTGAGGTGCCGAGGGCCGAGGACCCGGAGACTGCGGTAGCTGGCGGCAACCCGCCTGACGCAGGAACAATTGATAATGACTCCGGCCCCAGCGCCGAGCCCACCTCTGAGTTTGAGGGGCGAGTGAGCATCCCCGCTATGAAGGAGACCCAGTGGTTTTCTATAGGCCACGCACCGGTGGAAATGGATACCGAGCACCCCTCTCTCAACAGGCCTGTCACTGCATGTTTGACATGCTGGTAGCAGAGGATGAGGCTGACGCCGAAGAGTCTGAGTGATGGCAGCGGAGCACCGCTGCAGTTGTCCCCGTTGGGACCACCAGTACCGTTTAAAAAGTGTGAATGATAGGAAAAGAATAATTGATGAGAAGTTTACCTGATTTTCTGCTTGATTAGAACCGGTCGTTGCCGGCAACTGGTCCCCGTTGGGACCCCTTTACACCACTGCGTAGGAACTACTACGGACAAGCCCAAGAACTAGTAGGGCAACCACAAACTTGTGGCATGTAAATAAAAACCTTTTGTTGGCTTTACCGTGACCGCCTCCGGAGAGGCAGATTGGAGGAAGGGCCCGCAGTGGAGCAGGCTGGGGCCCAGCCACCACTGGAACCAGTGGCGATCCTCTGGAGGGGTTCAGGGGTCCCCATGGACGCGGGTCCCCTGAAAAGGACAGAACCCGCTCGGGCAACTTGGTACAGGACTAGGGTCAAGAGGTGCTGCCCATTTGCTTAGGGGCAGCATCAGGGCCAGGTTGCTTGGGTGGGAGAGAGCGGAAGCCGTTACCGCTAGCAACATTTAAGACATGTGCCTCCCGATGTGGGAAGAAGTTAATATACTTGTAATATGTGTTTACCGTTTAACTTGGTCAGTTGTGAAAAAAAAACGGTGATGGACGGGCAGCCCACGGACGGTCTGCATTTTACTAAGGGGGAATGTGGCGGCCTGGACAAGCCAGGTCATCACAGAACAAAACCAACACACCCTACGGTCCCGGTCAGGCACACCAAAGTCAGACAAAAACCCTTGTTGCCTTCCTCCAGGGGCTGATGTCCACACCAGGGGGTGGAGCCAGGCGGTTGGTCTCCGCCCACCGAGGAGTTCTCAGTCCTGGAGGCGGGAAAACAGTCAGTTTAGTTTGGAGTAGAGAGGAGTTGAGTGTGGAGGAGAAAGTGAGAGGAAGTAAAGCGGCAGTGGAGCACTCTGAAGTTGGTCCGGGTGTGTGGCCCAGACGGTACAGCAAGGTTGGCAGACGGTGGTGACCGTCTGCAGGAGAAGCCTATTGGAGCTAGCCGTAAGGACCGTGGACGGGTGGTGGCCCGGCGGTACCGAACCGGTACGCAAAGAGAAGCCAGCACCATCCGGCAGGGGCTTACGGACCCCGACAAGGCTAGGAGTCGCCGTTGAATTTGTCAAATCCGTTAGCGAAGGGAACCTCCTGGGTTTCCCAGCAGCCAAGTCCCGATAGAAGGCAACAGTCCAACCGTTAGAGGGAAACACAGTCACCGCCAAGGCTACAGTTCCCAGGGCCAGCGCCTGCGGGCCGAAGGGGCTCCTTCAGCACATAACCAAGCTGGGGGAGCGGGTTACCAGTGAGAACCCATTGGAGCCGTTTACACTACACAGGTGCAGGGAAAGGCAGTCACCATCAACCTGCCGGGAGGAGAAACACCGAAGTCGTCTGTGGGACCCGTCCATCCAGCCGTGTGTTTTACCAAGAACTGTGTCTTCATCATTGGCTGAGTGAGAACCACCGTGCCGTGCGGCACAGCGCTGCCCCCGCGACCCTGCACCTCATCAGGCCCCGCAACCCGCCTGTCATCCCACCTACCCTCACCGGGCCCCGGGACAACCAACCCCCTACCCACGGAGGGGAGAACCAACATCTAAGCTGCTCCCAGTCATCGCTCCCGGGATCCCCGTCCAGAGCAGCGGTGGTGTCACAATCTCACCACAACCGTGGGTGGCGTCACGGACAATCAAATTTCCCAAAACCAATCCCCCCTTTTCACTCACGGGCGAGGAGCGCCGCTCGAGGTTCCGGGATCCGGCCCGCCGCACTAGCCACCACCGAGCAGCAAGCAAGCAGGCCGCAGCAGAGCCGGACCCGAGCAGCGGGTGAGCGCAGCGTCCCCTCCTCCGCCCGCGACAGTCACATCCGTCCCTCTGTCTTGCCTGTGTCTGCTGGGTTCTTTTTTGTTAAAAAAAAAATTGGTGGCTTACGCCCATGCTTCGATTTTCGGGAACTCAATAAAATTACGGTCAGAAATGCCTATCCCCTTCCACTCATGCCAGATCTCTATAATCAGTTATCTGGAGCAAAATGGTTCTCTAACCTGGACCTCAGGGGAGCCTATAACCTCATTAGCATCCAGGAGGGGGATGAGTGGAAAACTGCATTTCTCACCTCTGAAGGTTTGTTTGAGAACCTAGTCATGTCCTTCGGTCTCACAAATGCTCCCGCTGTATTTCAGAATTTCATGAATGACGTATTTTCTGATTTCATTGGGCATTTTGCGGTTGTGTATTTGGATGATATTCTAATTTTTTCATTCGACAAAGAGTCCCACATTGGTCATATCCGTGATATACGTACTAGGTTGTGGGAGAATTCCCTGTTTGCGAAACTCGAGAAATGTACCTTTTGTGTTCAGGAACTTTCTTTTCTAGGATTTATTCTCTCGGCCGAGAGGTTTCGTATGGATCCCGGAAAGGTAGAAGCTATTGTTAATTGGGTACAACCCAGAGACCTCAAGGGCCTCCAGCGTTTTCTTGGTTTCACCAATTATTACAGAAAGTTTATTAGGGGGTTCTCTCAAGTGGTCCAGCCACTCACTGATCTCACCCGTAAGGGGGCTGATGTTAAGGTTTGGTCGTCTCTGGCGGTTGAAGCATTTGGAAAGCTAAAAAAATGTTTTATGACCGCTCCTGTGCTTGTTCAGCCTGATCTCTTGGAACCGTTCATTGTAGAGGTGGATGCTTCTGAGGTGGGAGTGGGTGCGGTGCTGTCTCAGGGAGCCACTTCACTAACCAATTTGAGACCATGTGCATTTTTCTCCAAAAAGTTTTCCTCTGCGGAAAGGAATTATGATGTGGGGAATCGGGAGTAATTGGCCATGAAATTGGCTTTTGAAGAATGGAGGCACTTTTTGGAGGGGGCTGTTCATCGGATTACAGTGATTACAGACCATAAAAACCTGTCTTATATTGAGTCTACTAAACGTTTAACTCCCAGACAGGCTAGGTGGTTTCTTTTTTTGTTTTTTCACGTTTCCATTTCTCCATCACTTTTAGACCCGGTTCCAAGAATGTTAAAGTCAATGCTTTATCTCGTAGCTTGGATCTGATATAACCTCCCGAACCTCCTTCCTCCATTCTTCCACATGGGGTTGTTGTTGCTGGGTTATCTTCCGAATTGGAGACGGATATTCGCAATGCCCAGTCACTTGCCCCTCCTTCGTTGCTTGATACCAAGCTCTTTGTTCCTACTCAATTTAGGTAAAAAGTTCTCCAGGTATTTCATGACTCCGTGCTTATTGGCCATCCAGGTCATCTCGGCTACCCAGAGAGCTATTGCCAGGTTATTTTGGTGGCCCTCCATGTCCTCTAATGTCACCATGTTTGTTTCTGCTTGTGACATGTGTGCACGTGATAAAGTCTCCCATAATCGGCCGGCCGGGTAATTGGTACCGTTACCAATTCCAGATAGACCCTGGACTCATTTGTCCATGAATTTTATCACTGATCTCCCTCTTTTCAATGGCAACACTGTTGTCTGGGTAGTGGTGGACAGATTTAGGAAACATGCGCATTTTGTCCACTTACCTAATGCAGAAACACTGTCCAAATTGTTTATTGAGCATATTGTACAGCTGCATGGCGTGCCTCTGAACATAGTGTCCGACTGAGAATTCATCTCTAAATTTTGGAGGGCATTTTACAAGAGATTAGGTATCGAATTGACCATCTCTTCTTCTTACCATCCCGAGACCAACAGGCAGACAGAGAGAACCAATCAGTCACTGGAACAGATTTTACGGTGTCTGGCCACGTCTCAGTAGGATGATTGGTGTTCCTTGTTGCCTATAGCTGAATTTATATTCAATAACCGGATTAATCAATCTACTAATTACGGTTACCATCCCCATTTTGATGAATTTTACAGACTGCATTCAGGGTGCACGGGGGTTGATTCGGTGGTCCAACGGTTGGGGGAGTTTTGGAGGGAGATACAGAAGAACATTGGGGTGGCCCAAGGCAAACAGAAGCACTTTGCTGATAACCGTCGATCTGTAGGACCTACTTTTCTGGTGGGGAACAAAGTGTGGTTGTCTACAAAAAACATCCATCTGAGACTTCTCTCTGCTAAGCTGGGTCCCAAGTTAATTCGCCCTTATGAAATTGTTGAGGTTGTCAACCCAGTTGCCTTTCGTGTGCGCTTACCACAGTCATTTTGCATCCCCAATTTGTTTCACAAGTCCCTTCTCAAATCGTTTAAAAACATATATCTATGTATCTATCTATCTATCATATATCTATCTATTTATCTATCTAGCTATATATCTATCTATTTATCTATCATATATCTATCTATCTATCTATCATATATCTATCTATTTATCTATCTATCTATCATATATCTATCTATCATATATCTATCTATCTATCATCTATCTATCTATCTATCTATCATATATCTATCTATTTATCTATCTATCATCTATCTATCTATCTATCTATCTATCATATATCTATCTATTTATCTATCTATCTATCTATCTATCATATATCTATCTATTATATATCTATCTATTTATCTATCTATCTATCTATCATGTATCTATCTATCTATCATATATCTATCTATCTATCATATATATATATATATATATATATATATATATATATATATATATATATATCTATCTATTATGTATCTATCATATATCTATCTATCATGTATCTATCATATATCTATCTATCTATGATATATCTATCTATCATATATCTATCTATCATGTATCTATCTATCTATCTATCTATCATATATCTATCATGTATCTATCTATCTATCTATCTATCTATCATATATCTATCTATCTATCTATCATATATCTATTTTTCTATCTATCTATCTATCATGTATCTATCTATCTATCATGTATCTATCTATCTATCATGTATCTATCTATCTATCATATATATCTATCATATAACTATTATCTATCTATCTATCATATATATATATATATATATATATATATATATATATATATATATATATATATATATATATCTTTCATATATCTATCATATATCTATCTATCATATAGCTATCTATCTATCTATCTATCATATATCTATCTATCTATCATATATCTATCTATCATATATCAAATCAAATCAAATCAAATCAAATAAGCTTTATTGGCAGGACCAAATACAAATTAGTTTTGCCAAAGCAAGTGTACATTAGGGACTGGGGCTGTGGGGATGGTGGGTGGGGACTGTAGGAAGGATGGATGGGGCACATCCAGGGTGGGGACTGTGGGGGCACTTCTAGGATGGGGCTATGGAAGTCCATGGCTTATGATGGGGCATATCCACGATGGGGACTGTGGTAACGGTGGATGGGACATATCCAGGGTGGGGATTGGGGGGCCACATCTGGGATGGGGGGCTATGGAAGTCCATGACTTATCATAGTTCTCTTTCTGGAAGTCTATGGCATTCGCTCACATACTGCGCTGCTATCTCCACTGCGCTCTCTTCTTCCCCCAGCAGGATATATATTTTCTCTTCCTCCTTCATGGAGCTGAAATCCGGGAAGAGATGGGAGAGTCTCCTGAAGTGAGTGTCCCTCACTGCTGAGTACTTGGTGCAGTGTAGCAGGAAGTGGGTTTCATCCTCCAGGGCTTCCAGGTCACAGTGTTGGCACAGTCTGTCCTCCCTGGGCTTGTAGCTCTGCTTGTGTCGGCCGGATTCGATGGCTAGACTGTGGGCACTGAGTCTATATCGGCTCAGGGTCCTGCGGTCTCTGGGGTCCGGGAGTTTTTCCAGATATGGGGCCAGTCTGTAGTCTCTCTGTAGTCTCTGGTACGTGGTCAGTTTCTGTGAGGTGTTGATGTCGGTCCTCCAGTCACTGACATACCTCTCCTGGCCCTCGTCTACCATCTTCCTGATTCTGGTTCTTGTCAGGCTGCTGTGATTGGTTATTTTGTCCAGTTGGGTTTGGGAGAGCTGTGCCAGGGGTCCTGGTTCATCTGGCCCACGTATATATATCAGAGCTTTGTGGTGATGGGAGCTTGGATTGCTACTCTGTAGGTGAGCCTGAAATGATAGTGACCTCTTCAGAGCTGCTAGGTGTAGAGGGAATCTGCCCAGCTCAGCTCGACAGGCACTGTTGGAGGTGCTTCGATGGACCTGGAGAAGGTGCTTACAGAATTCCAGGTGGAATATTTCTGTTGGGCTGGAATCCCACCTTGACCAATCTGGGTAAGTGTGAGGGCCCCAGACTTCGCTGCCGTACAGGAGGATTGGGGCAATGATGGAATCGAAGATTTTTAGCCAGACCCTCACTGGTGGCTTCAGATGATACAATTTCCTTCGGATGGCATAAAAGGTTTTGCAGGCCTTGTTTTTCAGGGTCTCTATGGCTTGTTTGAAGCTCCCTGACTGGTGAATTTCCAGGCCCAAGTAGGTGTATTTGTCTGTTCCTGTTAGGGTGCAGCCGTTTACGACAAATGAAGGATGCTGGTCAAATCTTCTTTTTCTCTTCTGGAACACCATGATGTTGGTTTTCTTTAGATTGATTGGTAGTGCCCATGTGGAGCTGAATTTCTCCAAGATTTGTAGGTTGTCTTGGAGACCTTTCTCGGTTGGTGACACCAGCAGTAGGTCATCTACATAGAGCAAGAATTTCACCTGGGCGTCATGGAGTGTGAGACCTGGAGCAGGTGAAGATTCCAGAGCAGTAGCCAGCTCATTGATGTAAATATTGAAGAGCGTTGGACTTAGGCTGCAGCCCTGTCTGACTCCTTGGCTCTGCTGGAAATAAGCCGTTCTTCTACCGTTCACACTCACGCTGCAGAGGTTCTCGGTGTAGGAGCTTTTGATGACATCGTAGGTCTTTCCTCCTATTCCGCTTTCCAGCAGTTTCAAGAACAAGCCCGGGTGCCACACTGAGTCAAAGGCCTTTTTAAAGTCTACAAAGCAGGCGTATATCTTCCCATGCTTTGTATTGTGGACGTGGCTCTGAATGAGACTGTGCAGGGTGTAGATGTGGTCCGTGGTGCAGTGGTTTGGCACGAACCCTGCTTGGCTTTTGCTCAGGACATTGTGCTCGGTAAGGAAACTGATGATCCTTTTGTTTAGGATGCTGTTGAACAGTTTTCCCAAGTTACTGCTGACACATATGCCTCTGTAGTTGGCAGGGTCATACCTGTCCCCACTCTTGTGGATCGGTGTAATGAGTCCTTGGTTCCAGGTACGAGGGAAGTAGCCAGCACTCAGCACAATGTTGAACAGTTTAACCATTGCAGCTTGAATTTCTGGTGGGCTGTACTTCAACATCTCTGGGGGGATTCCATCCAGACCACTAGATTTTTTACACTTTATGGAAGTGATTTTCTCTGCAACTTCCTGTAATGTAATTGGTGTGTCCAGTGGGTTTTGGAAGTTTTTGATTTTCTCTTCCATTGCCTTTAGTTTTGATGTTATGTTTTCCTGCTCTTGGCTTAGTCCTTCTTTTGGGATGTCTTTGTAGAGGTCTCTGAAGTACTGGAGCCAGATGTTGCCATTTTGGATATGGGTGTCATTCTTTTTCTTGCTCTTTGTGTCCATGTGGCTCCATATTTCCCAGAAGGAGTTGTCTTGGAGGGCGTCTTGGAGTTGGCTAAGTTTGGTAGAGATGTAGCTCTGCTTCTTCCTCCTGAGGATGGTTTTGTACTGCTTTTGTATGGTGTCATAGGCTTCCCTCAGGTCTGGGTTGTTGGGGTCTCTGTGTTTATTGTTTGAGCCTGTTCTCAGGGTCTTTCGAACGGCTTTACACTCTTTGTCAAACCAACCATTGATCTGCTTTTCTTTTGGCCTCTTGTAGTTGACTTGTTTGAGGTCGGACAATTTGGCCATGGTGTGGAATATTTTGTTGAGGTCTTTTGCAGCTTGATTCACTCCTTCTGGGTTTGACTTATACTTGTAGCTGTGGAAGTTGTGGAGCATCTCCTGTAATTCTGGTCTGTTGGGAGCCTCTTTATATTTTATTTCTGACGTCTTGGACCATTTATAGGATGGAGGTCGGTTGTAGAGGCTGCTCTGCTGTGGCTTTTGTGTGGATGGTTTCTCTGTAGATTTCATGTACAGGAGAAGTTGGCTGAGGTCTGACAGGTGCGTTTGTGGGGTGACTTTGAAGGCGCTAATATTTGCCGGGTCCATATCTGTAATGGCGTAGTCTACTACACTCCTTCCTACATGGGAGTTTAGTGTGTATCTTCCCAGTGAGTCTCCCTTTGTACGTCCATTAAAAATATGAAGACCTAAACTTTTACATAAGTTCAGGAGTTTTTTGCCACTTTTGTTGACTGTACTGTCATAGCTGTTTCTCTCTGAGTGTTCTGAGTCGTGACTGTCATTCTCTGCCCCAAATATGTAGATGTTTCCATCTGTGGTCAGAAAGTCTTTTTCTCTCCCTGTTCTTGCATTGAGGTCTCCAAAGATGAGAACTTTGCCCAGGACCTGATAATGGGTGGCTTCTTCTTGTAAGATCTCAAAGCTGTCTGGATTGAAGTAGGGGGACTCTGGCGGTGGTATCTATCTATCATATATCTATGTATCTATCTATCTATCATATATCTATCTATCTATCTATCTATCATATATCTATCTATCATATATCTATGTATCTATCTATCAATCATATATCTATCTATTTATCTATCTATCTATCTATCTATCTATCATATATCTAGCTATCTATCATATATCTAGCTATATCTATCTATCTATCTATCTATCTATCTATCTATCAATCTATTTATATATCTATCTATCATATATCTATCATATATCTATCTATCATATATCTATCTATTTATCTATCATATATCTATCTATCATATATCTATCTATTTATCTATCTATCTATCTATCATATATCTATCTATCTATCTATCTATCATATATCTATCTATTTATATATCTATCTATCATATATCTATCATATATCTATCTATCTATCTATCATATATCTATCTATTTATCTATCATATATCTATCTATCATATATCTATCTATTTATCTATCTATCTATCATATATCTATCTATCCATCTATCTATCTATCATATATTCATCTATTTATCTATCTATCATATATCTATCTATCATATATCTATCTATTTATCTATCTATATATCTATCTATCATATATCTATCTATCATATATCTATCTATTTATCTATCTATCTATATATCTATTTATCTATCTATCATATATCTATGTATCATATATCGATCTATCTATCTATCTATCTATCTATCTATCTATCATATATCTATCTATTTATCTATCTATCATATATCTATCTATCTATGTACCATATATCTATCTATATCTATTATCTATCTATCATATATATATATATATATATCTATCATATATCTATCTATCTATCATATATCTATCATATATCTATCTATCATGTATCTGTCTATCTATCTATCATATATCTATCTATCTATCTATCATATATCTATCTATCTATCATGTATCTATCTATCATATATCTATCTATCTATCAAATCAAATCAAATCAAATAAGCTTTATTGGCAGGACCAAATACAAATTAGTTTTGCCAAAGCAAGTGTACATTAGGGGCTGGGGCTGTGGGGATGGGGGGTGGGGGCTGTAGGAAGGATGGATGGGGCACATCCAGGGTGGGGACTGTGGGGGCACTTCTAGGATGGGGGCTATGGAAGTCCATGGCTTATGATGGGGCATATCCACGGTGGGGACTGTGGTAACGGTGGATGGGACATATCCAGGGTGGGGATTGGGGGGCCACATCTGGGATGGGGGGCTATGGAAGTCCATGGCTTATCATAGTTCTCTTTCTCGAAGTCTATGACATTCGCTCACATACCGCGCTGCTATCTCCACTGCGCTCTCTTCTTCCCCCAGCAGGATATATATTTTCTCTTCCTCCTTCATGGAGCTGAAATCCGGGAAGAGATGGGAGAGTCTCCTGAAGTGAGTGTCCTTCACTGCTGAGTACTTGGTGCAGTGTAGCAGGAAGTGGGTTTCATCCTCCAGGGCCTCCAGGTCACAGTGTTGGCACAGTCTGTCCTCCCTTGGCTTGTAGCTCTGCTTGTGTCGACCGGATTCGATGGCTAGACTGTGGGCACTGAGTCTATATCGGCTCAGGGTCCTGCGGTCTCTGGGGTCCGGGATTTTCTCCAGATATGGGGCCAGTCTGTAGTCTCTCTGTAGACTCTGGTACGTGGTCAGTTTCTGTGAGGTGTTGATGTCGGTCCTCCAGTCACTGACATACCTCTCCTGGCCCTCATCTACCATCTTCCTGATTCTGGTTCTTGTCAGGCTGCTGTGATTGGTTATTTTGTCCAGTTGGGTTTGGGAGAGCTGTGCCAGGGGTCCTGGTTCATCTGGCCCACGTATATATATCAGAGCTTTGTGGTGATGGGAGCTTGGATTGCTACTCTGTAGGTGAGCCTGAAATGATAGTGCCCTCTTCAGAGCTGCTAGGTGTAGAGGGAATCTGCCCAGCTCAGCTCGACAGGCGCTGTTGGAGGTGCTTCGATGGACCTGGAGAAGGTGCTTACAGAATTCCAGGTGGAATATTTCTGTTGGGCTGGAATCCCACCTTGACCAATCTGGGTAAGTGTGAGGGCCCCAGACTTCGCTGCCGTACAGGAGGATTGGAGCAATGATGGAATCGAAGATTTTTAGCCAGACCCTCACTGGTGGCTTCAAATGATACAATTTCCTTCGGATGGCATAAAAGGTTTTGCAGGCCTTGTTTTTCAGGGTCTCTATGGCTTGTTTAAAGCTCCCTGACTGGTGAATTTCCAGGCCCAAGTAGGTGTATTTGTCTGTTCCTGTTAGAGTGCAGCCGTTTACGACAAATGAAGGATGCTGGTCAAATCTTCTTTTTCTCTTCTGGAACACCATGATGTTGGTTTTCTTTAGATTGATCGGTAGTGCCCATGTGGAGCTGAATTTCTCCAAAATTTGTAGGTTGTCTTGGAGACCTTTCTCGGTTGGTGACACCAGCAGTAGGTCATCTGCATAGAGCAAGAATTTCACCTGGGCGTCATGGAGTGTGAGACCTGGAGCAGGTGAAGATTCCAGAGCAGCAGCCAGCTCATTGATGTAAATATTGAAGAGCGTTGGACTTAGGCTGCAGCCCTGTCTGACTCCTCGGCTCTGCTGGAAATAAGCCGTTCTTCTACCGTTCACACTCACGCTGCAGAGGTTCTCGGTGTAGGAGCTTTTGATGACATCGTAGGTCTTTCCTCCTATTCCGCTTTCCAGCATTTTTAAGAACAAGCCCGGGTGCCACACTGAGTCAAAGGCCTTTTTAAAGTCTACAAAGCAGGCGTATATCTTCCCATGCTTTGTATTGTGGACGTGGCTCTGAATGAGACTGTGCAGGGTCTATCTATCTATCTATCTATCTATCTATCTATCATATATCTATCTATCTATCTATCATATATTCATCTATTTATCTATCTATCATATATCTATCTATCATATATCTATCTATTTATCTATCTATCTATATATCTATCTATCATATATCTATCTATCATATATCTATCTATTTATCTATCTATCTATATATCTATTTATCTATCTATCATATATCTATGTATCATATATCGATCTATCTATCTATCATATATCTATCTATTTATCTATCTATCTATCATATATCTATCTATCTATGTACCATATATCTATCTATATCTATTATCTATCTATCATATATATCATATATCTATCTATCTATCTATCATATATCTATCATATATCTATCTATCTATCTATAATATATCTATCTAGCATATATCTATCTATCATGTATCTATCTATCTATCTATCATATATCTATCTATCTATCTATCTATCTATCTATCATATATCTATCTATCTATCTATCATGTATCTATCTATCATATATCTATCTATCTATCTATCTATCTATCTATCTATCTATCTATCTATCTATCATATATCTATCTATCTATCCATCTATCATATATCTATCTATCATATACTGTATATATATATATATATATATATATATATACTAGAAGGTGGCCCGATTCTAACGCATCGGGTATTGTAGAATTTACGTATTGTGTAGGTAATGTATGATTTTTGTTATATATATAGATGTTGTGTGTAGTTGCCAAGTGTTTGTGTAGGGCGCTGTAAATGTTCTGGGTGTTGTCTGGGTGGGGAGGGTGTGAGAGAGCGGTGTTGTTTGTGTGTTGCGTTGTGTGTGTTGCGTTGTTTGTGGAGCGCTGTGTGTCTGTAGCGTTGTGTGTGTGTGTGTTGCGCGGTTTGTGTGGGTGTGGCTGTGGGGTGCATGTGTGTGTTTTGGGGGAGGTATGTTTTGTGCAATGTGTGTGTGTTGTGCGGTATGTGCATATATTTGTGTGTGCCGCGGTGTTTGTGTGTTGGGTGTTGTGTGTGTGCAACGTTGTCTGTGTATGTGTGGGTGTCTGTGTAGGGCGGTGTTTGTGGTTCCCAGTGTGTGTGTGGTGTGGTGCGCGTGTGGCGGTGTGCGTGTGTTTTGGGGGGAGGTGTGCACCCCCATCGTGCTCCATCCCCCATGCTGCGCATCCCCCATCGTGCTCCATCCCCCATGCTGCACACCCCCCATCGTGCTCCATCCCCCATGCTGCGCACCCCCCATCGTGCTCCATCCCCCATGCTGCGCACCCCCATCGTGTTCCATCCCCATGCTGCGCACCCTCCATCGTGCTCCATCCCCCATTCTGCGCACCCCCCATCGTGCTCCATCCCCCATGCTGCGCACCCCCCATCGTGCTCCATCCCCCATGCTGCGCACCCCCATCGTGCTCCATCCCCCATGCTGCGCACCTTCCATCGTGCTTCATCCCCCATGCTGCACCCCCCATCGTGCTCCATACCCCATGCTGCGCACCCCCATCGTGCTCCATCCCCCATGCTGCGCACCCATCGTGCTCCATCCCCCATGCTGCACACCCTCCATCGTGCTCCATCCCCCATGCTGCGCACCCCCCATCGTGCTCCATCCCCCATGCTGTGCACCCCCATCGTGCTCCATCCCTCATGCTGCACACCCATCGTGTTCCATCCCCCATGCTGCGCACCCCCCATCGTGCTCCATCCCCCATGCTGCGAACCCCTCAGAGATGAGTATAATAGGAGGATTATAATAGGAGGAGTATAATGGGAGGAGTAGTCCTGGGGAAAGAGGATTATAATGGAAGGAGTGGTCCTGGGGTGAGAGGAGTATAATGGGAGGAGTAGTCCTGGGGAAAGAGGAGTATAATAGGAGGAGTAGTCCTGGGGAAAGAGGAGTATAATTGAAGGAGTAGTCCTGGGGAAAGAGGAGTATAATGGAAGGAGTAGTCCTGAGGGGAGAGGAGTATAATGGGAGGAGTAGTCCTGAGGAAAAAGGAGTATAATGGGAGGAGTAGTCCTGGGGAAAGAGGAGTATAATGGAAGGAGTAGTCCTGGGAGGAGAGGAGTATAATGGGAGGAGTAGTCCTGGGGAAAGAGGAGTATAATGGGAGGAGTAGTCCTGGGGAAAAAGGAGTATAATGGGAGGAGTAGTCCTGGGGAAAGAGGAGTATAATGGGAGGAGTAGTCCTGGGGAAAGAGGAGTATAATGGGAGTTGTCCTGGAGGGGAGGTGTACAGGTGCCCAACGTGTGCGGGGGGCATGGCCGAGCGGGCATAGAGTGAGGGGGCGTGGCCGAGCGGGCATAGTGTGAGGGGGCGTGGCCTAGTGGGCATAGTGTGAGGGGGCGTGGCCTAGCGAGCACTGTCAGGGGGCGTGGCCTAGCGGGCATAGTGTGAGGGGCGTGGCCTAGCGGGCATCGCGTGCAGGGGGCGTGGCCTAGTGGGCATCGCATGCGGGGGCGTGGCCTAGCAGGCATCGCATGCGGGGGCATGGCCTAGCAGGCATCGCGTGCGGGGGGCGTGGCCTAGTGGGCATCACATGTGGGGGCGTGGCCTAGCGGGCATCGCGTGCGGGGGCATGGCCTAGCAGGCATCTCGTGCGGTAGCGTGGCCTAACGGGCATCGTGTGCGGGGCCAATCCATGCGGGGGGCAAGGCCAGGCCGAGCCGAGCGGCCAATCCATGTGGGGGGGCGGGGCCAGGCCGAGCCCAGCGGCCAATCCGACGGTTGTCACGGTAAGGACACAATGTCACTGTGACACAATTTTGGAGCAAGACAGACAGACAGACAGACAGAATAAGTCAATTTTATATATATATATATATATATATATAAATCATGTATCTATCATATATATCTATCATATATCTGTTATCTATCTATCATATATATATATATATATATATATATATATATATATCTATCTCATATATATATAATATATATATCATATATCTATCTTTCATATATCTATCATATATCTATCTATCTATCTATCATATATATGTATCTATCATATATCTATCTGTCTATCTATCTATCATATATATGTATCTATCTATCTATCTATCATATATCTATCTATCTATATATCTATCTATCATCTATCTATCTATCTATCATATATCTATCTATCTTTCTATTATCTCTCTGATATCTATTTGTCTATCATCTGTCCAGCGTTGGTCTGCCACACAGACTCCAGCCAATGCCCCAGAAGGTTCTCCAACTGGACATAGAGGGGACTCGCTGGCAGGGGCACCACTGGCATCAAAGATCCAGAGTTCCGGCCCAGAACTTATTGGCCGGAGCCCCGAATCTTCTGCAACCACTGCACTGAACTATGTCGGCGTCATACATTCAATACAGTTCAATCCTGTGACAGAGCAAGAGCTTCATGCTCTATCACTGCCCGTCTCCTAAGCCACAGACCGCTGCAGGCCTGTGTCTTAGGAGACCGTATATGCACAAGGGCAGAGCAGTGACGTCTTTGCATCGCGCTGCCTCTACAGGCCACCATAGAAGAGAAGAAGGAGGCTACGGTGCTGAGAATCAGGATTAGGTGAGTATAATTTTTTTTTATGTCTATGGGATCTGTGGGGGCTCCTGTTGTATATAAGAGGCTATGTGGGGGCCCCTGCTGTGTATAGGAGGCTGTGTGGGGGCTCCTGCTGTGCATAGGAGGCTGTGTGAGGGCTCCTGCTGTGTATAGGAGGCTGTGTGGGGGCTCCTGCTGTGTATAGGAGGCTGTGTGGGGGCTCCTGCTGTGTATAGGAGGCTGTGTGGGGGCTCCTGCTGTGTATAGGAGGCTGTGTGGGGGCTCCTGCTGTGCATAGGAGGCTGTGTGAGGGCTCCTGCTGTGCATAGGAGGCTGTGTGGGGGCTCTTGATGTGTATAGGAGGCTGTGTGGGGGCTCTTGCTGTGTATAAGAGGCTGTGTGGGGGCTCCTGCTGTGCATAGGAGGCTGTGTGAGGGCTCTTGCTGTGCATAGGAGGCTGTGTGGGGGCTCCTGCTGTGTATAGGAGGCTGTGTGGAGGCTCTTGCTGTGCATAGGAGGCTGTGTGGGGGCTCCTGCTGTGTATAGGAGGCTGTGTGGGGGCCCCTACTGTGCATAGGAGGCTGTGTGGGGGCTCCTGCTGTTTATAGGAGGCTGTGTGGTGGCTCCTGCTGTGTATAGGAGGCTGTGTGGGGGCTCTTGATGTGTATAGGAGAATGTCTGGGGGCTCCTGCTGTGTATAGGAGGCTGTGTGGGGGCTCCTGCGGCGATTTACATATAGTTGTGTGGCCTCTAGAGTTAACTCCTCCTGTGGACCCCAGACACCCCAGTCTGACCCTGCAACCATCTATCTTTTCTATAGTATCTATGTGTGTGTCATGTATATGGTGTAATTTATGCAGTGGCAAAATGACTGGGCCTGTGGGTGATGGGGCCAATGCTATTTTCTTGGATGCATGGTTGAAAACCCTTGAGGAGCAGTTGGCCACTGGCTCTCTGTTTCGCCCTTGCTCTGCAGCTGTCGGCTCCAAATAGGTGTAATGACATCAGGGGGAGCCTGTGACGTGATGCCAGTGGGCCCTGCAGCTGTGGCCAGAGTGGGTGCAGAGCATGTGTAGGGGGTAATAGATACATACTGTATATATATTTACTAGCTGTGTCCCTGTATGTCTCTGTGTCAGTCTGTGTGTCTCTGTATCTATAGCAGTCTCTCTGTGTCTCTGTCTCTGTGTGTCTCTGTCTCTATATCAGTCTCTATGTGTCTCTGTGTGTGACACTTTGTGTCTCTGTGTGTGTGTCTGTGTCTCTGTGTCTGTCTCTATCGACATTATATTATCTGACACATTACCTGTCTTATACTAACAATGTCCTTTGTTGCCTATAGCAACCAATTACAGCTCCTATTAATGACCTGTAGCTCCATTGATTTTAATGTAAGCAGGTTTTTCGACAAATAACTGTAAAGCGCAGGGTTAAATTTTCCCCTCAAAACATCAAGACATAGTCTATGACGTTCCCTGGGTCACATGAGGCGTCTGTACAAAATCTTGTGATTGTAAATGCGACGGTGCGGATTCCTTTAACAGACATACACACACACAGACACACACATACACTCAGCTTTATATACTAGATTATACACCCTACATATGCCCTGTACCTGTCACGTATAGTGTGTAATGTACTGTAATTCTGAATATTGACCTGCCATATCCTATAGGTGTGTAATATGCGCTGTGTTAGGATTCACTTGCCGTTTCGAGTGGTCATCATCTGATCGCTCACTTGTGATTTGCAATGTGTGGTCATCTGCCGAATGACGTCTCCTCCTGTTCCATTCAAATTGAAAATTATAACAATAAGAGAAGCAGGAGGAGACGTCATTCAGTAGATGACCCCCAGTCTGCAAATCACTGGTGAGTGATCACATGACCACTCAAATTGGCAAATGAAATCCTAACACATTTATGGGGCTCGACCAGTCAATGTGCAGAATGTCAGACCCAGGAGAGATACCGGTCAGTCCAGGGCAGCAGAGCAGGGAGAAGCCATTGGGCACCGGCCTCCCGGGCTCCTCATCCTGACTGCATCGTCCTCGGCAGAGATAAAATGTGTGTTATCTGAAATGTGAAAGCATCAGAGTAAAATATACAACAACTGCAACAATGGAGCCGGTGTCTGATTCCTTCCACTCGGGGGTCGTGCAGGAGGAATCAGCTGTCAGATTCCTTGCCTGGTAGCAAATAACAGTGGAGTTTCATATGTTACATTGCGTCACTGCCGTCTGCACATCACATGGAATGGTTTAGGGGATGTTCACACGGGGGCATCTTTTTTTTACCACAAATATGTAGTGTTTTTGTCCCAAGAATGCACCAAAAACGCACCACGGCAAAAACACATAAAAAACGCAATGTGTTTTTGACGCGTTTTTACCACTTTTTACCTAATGCGGCTTTTAAGTCTAATCTATTGACTGGAAGGGTTCAAAAACGAAAACGCAAAAAGAATTGACATGCTGCATCTTCAAAAACGCAGCCAACAAAGTATGCCAACAAAAGATGTCCAGTGTGGACAGCAAAAGTGAAATCCTATAAACTTTGCTGGGAGGAGGAAATTCATGCATTTGGTGCATCTTTGCGACCTCAAAAATGCAACAAAAGATGTCCTGTGTGAACTTAGCCTTAGTGTCGTTATGAAGGCCATTCTATCAATGTAATGCATTGTCAGCAGCTGAGGTGTATTATGAGGTTCTGCAGCAGCTGACGTGTATTACGCGGTTCTGCAGCAGCTGAGGTGTATTATGAGATTCTGCAGCAGCTGAGGTGTGTATGATGAGGTACTGCAGCAGCTGAGGTGTGTATGATGAGGTTCTGTAGTAGCTGAGGTGTGTATTATGGGGTTCTGCAGCAGCTGAGGTGAATTATGAGATTTTTGCAGCAGCTGAGCTGTGTATAATGATGTTCTGTAGCATCTGTGGTGTGTATTTTGAGGTTCTGCAGCAGCTGAGGTGTGTATGATGAGGTTCTGCAGCAGCTGAGGTGTGTATTATGAAGTTCTGCAGAATATTACATTATTTGGCATGGATTTATCTTACCAATTTTCCAACAAAATTATTTGCAGGATTGCCAAATGGGGTGAGCCCAGTCTGGTTAATAAAGGAATTACAGTATATATGCCATAGTTCTTCCATACACCGTGCCCCTCCCTCATGGTGTGTATGTGGTACTGCACCTCAGTCTGTTCAGGTCATTTTAGCTGAAAGGCAGCGACACATATAACCTGAGGACTCTTTATTATGTATAAAGCAGAGATTTTTTTCTAATTTCTTACATTAACCTTTAACATCTGTATTTTGGACTTTTTGGTCCGGCGTACACACAGCATCGGCCGCCGACTCCATGGTGCCTTGTCTGGTATCATCTGGTACATTTATCTTCAGGATTTGTATAGTAGATGCTGATCCCACCAATGGGACCATGACCTGCGCCACTCTAAAGGCCACTTTATACACAGAGATAAATCTTAGGCAGATCTGTGGTTGCAGGGAAATCATGGACATATTGTTCCATTTGTGCACAGCCCAAACTTGGCACTGATTGTCCACAATTTCACTGCAACCACAGATCTGCCGCAGATTTATCTCTGTGTGTAAAGTGGCCTTAAGTGTATAGGAATTTATACCATCTCTCCTCGAAGAGCAGCAGCGCCTCATTCTCCAGATACATGTGCGCCCCATTGGGGGGATCCATATGTACCATCCATAATGTAATATCCAGGCATACAGCATGTACTAGATGAGGAGACCCCAATAAGAATAATTTCAGATGTGGTAGAATTAATGTGGATTTGAGAAGCAGATTCTCCAGCACAAATCTGGAGGAGTTTATTGTACATTTCGAGAAATCAGTTTTCCTAGGATATAAAAAAAAATGGCCTCTGGTCCTCATTTGTTTCCTGGAAACTGGGTAAAAAATCAGTAGGGGGGGCACCAAAGGGCAGTTTTGCACAGGGCGCTATTCAGGCTAAGGCCGGCCCTGTTGTTACCTATAGGTATTTTCTACTGTATTTCTATGTTTATATTACTAATCTTTTTTCCCCCTATTTTAGGTCTTATTTAAAGAAACAAATTATTGTATGCAATTTTATTAATATATATTTATACAAAAATGTTTATATCTGGTGGTATCTGTTTATTTATCACATGTATAATTATGAGTACGAAGAGCCTTTCACTCAATGACAAGGAGTAAACTCACAAAAACATTTCTGGATTGGAAAGAATTTAAAAGTAGTGAATTCATTTGAGTTCAGGAAACAAAACTGGCCAAGGACAACCAAACTAAATTTGCCTCATTGCATCTTATTGCAATATTGCAGAGAACAAAAACATAATTCTGGCATTTTTATGTTTTTCCTCTCGTTACACTACTAACTGATCAGATTAATTTGTTTAATATTTTGATAGATTGGACTATTGCGAAAGCAGCGATACCAAATATGTGTATGTTTTTTAAAATTGGTTTCTTTTTAATCTGGTAAAAGGGGGTGATATGAAATCATTTTTTTGTTTGTTTTTTTATTTTTTAAAACTTTTTTCAGTTTTTACTGTATTTAATAGTTCCCTTAGGGGACTGGAACCTTGAATCATCCAATTGTGCTGTGCATAGCAGTGCATCAATGGCTTTTACAGGGATTCATAATAAAAAGCAAGACTTCAATAGCAGACCCCAAAGAAGTGAAAAGTACCTTCTCTACAGGACAATGCAAAGAAGCTTAATCAACACCTACTTCTCTAATGTCTTTGCTACTTTACATGAATGTTCCTGGAAAATTTTAACCAAATGGTAGGTCCAAGCAGATTAGCCAAAGCATATGTAAACTACTCCCCATTATGCTGTGTAACCAAACTGGTGATCTTTATCACATTTGTTTGGAATTTGCCACAAATTGAAAAATCTATTAGATAAAACAGCAGTCCAAATGAACCAAATTACCCAATTATATTTAAAAATCCCACTTCTCTCACTAGAACTATGTTTAATTCCACTGTCTTATAGAACAATTGGCACAGACTTTTATTTAGTTAAGATCTCTATTGCCTTTTTTTTTAAAACCTCAACCATTCCTTCTATTTCAGAAATTACTGAGAAAATGTTGCTTCATAACATGTATTAGTTAATACATGCAAACATTACCTATCATGAAATTATACTCAAAGATGGGAACATTGGAATCAAATATATCCTCTTCAACCAAAACTGTTGCAACAATAAAACCATATATCACTTTGCACTAATAAGTCACCAGAATAAAATAATTGAAACTCTTAATTTTTTAAAATATTTTCTTTAACTTTCTTTTTCAACTATATTTTAAATATCATACAGATATAATAATTTATATATAAATATATATATATATATATATATATATATATATATATATATATATATATACACACAGATATATAATTTTGATTATTGCTTGATCATACTAGTGTTTGTAGGACCATAAGAATTTGAACTTCGTTGTTTTCTTTTCATTTTTATTTCACTAACCTTTTCCTACAGAAATGTTATTCCTACTTTTTTATTCTGTTATAAATATTGAAAATATAACTAAAAATAATAAAAAAATAAGATATTGGAGACTCAGAGAGGCAGAGTCTCTTAGAGACAAAGATGGTCAGAGTTTTACCAATCTGTGAAGAACTATACCTACAAAGTGTGGAACAATTTTAAAAAAATGTTCCACAACATAAAAAGGCAAAGATTTAGGATATACCTTCATCAACAGTACATAATATTAAAATATTCAGAGTTTCTGGAGAGATAAATATGTACACAAAGGAGAACGCTGATGGTCAATATTGGATGCACCTAATCTATGGGTTCTCAGATGGCGCTGCATTTAAACAGGCATGACTTGGTCATGTAAATCACTACAGGGCTCAGGAATGCGTTCATAAATCATTGTCTATGTTCAAAAGTTTGCCATGCAATCCACAAATGCAAGTTAAAGCTTTATCATGCAAGAAGCCATAAACACTACAATCTTCTCTGGGCCTAAGGTTATTTAAAATGGACTGCAGCAAAATAGAAAACTGTTTTGTGGTCAGATGAATCAATATTTAGGACTGTTGAGCATCTATAATTCTACTTCAGGAATTGGTCTTCTTACTTCACAGACTGATTTTTGATTTTTTTTTTTAATAAAAGGGAAACTGCACAGTGGAAACATATACAAAATATAATAAACTCTAGACCAAAACCTCTTCAGCCTAGGGCTTGTAACACCTCCTTATAGGGCACACCTCGGAAGTAATAGGGAAGAAACCTGGAATGGCCTTTGCGATCTGGGTTGGTACCATATACCTGCTCATAAGGACTTTGTGCTTTTTATAAAGTTAGTGTTGATTGATCAAGATGAAATATGGAATCAGGCCTAGTCCCATTCCAAAGAATCTCTAGTTACCCCCATATATGACTCTCATTTATTTAAATAGTTATGAAGATTTTATGAATTAGAAAGCAGTAGAGAAGACTGATCAAGCTTTTAGAGGGGAGTTTATTGACTAATTTTGAGTTAATATGTTTATAGATTTGGTGTCATATGGGTGAGGAGACTACCGATTAAGTGCTTTAGCTGTAGGTACCTAAATATTTAACTATTTGAAGGGTATTTAGAGACATTGTCTGCAAAATGAATGACACCTAGGTAGGATAAAAGATTGTAAACTCTAGTGAAACCTTTAAATCCCCAGCAGTGGAAAATTTGGATAATTGTGGATCACAAAACAAATTCTAGATTGAACCAGAGGCTAGATAGAGGAAGATGAAGAAAGATTATTGTGTTTTTGCTTATATTTAGTCATTATATTTTGCAGTGTTTTATAACTATTATCATCACTGTCCCCATTGGTGCTCAGAATCTAAATTTCCTATCACTATGACATTGAAGTGTGGGAGAAAATCAGAGTACTTGTATCGAAATCCACACAAACATGGGGAAAGCATGAAAACAAACTTGAAGATATGTTCTTGGCGGGATTTGAAACCAGACACCCAGCACTGTAAAGCCATTGTGCTGCCAATTTACTAGAATAGTTTACAAGGTCCCAAATAGTTAAGGAGTACTGTATAAGTACACCGTGTGCATAATTATTAGGCAAGTTGTATTTTAGAAGATTTTTTTTATTATTGATCAACAACTATGTTCTCAATCAACCAAAAAGACTCATAAATATAAAAGCTTAATATTTTTGGAAGTTGGGGTGTTTTTTTTTTAGATTTGGCTATCTTAGGAGGATATCTGTTTGTGCAGGTAAATATTACTGTGCAGAATTATTAGGCAACTTAATAAAAAAACAAATACATTTCCATCTCACTTGTTTATTTTCGCCAGGTAAACCAATATAACTGCACAAAATTTAGAAATGAACATTTCTGACATGCAAAAACAAACCCAAATCTTCACACTTGATTTTCCTCAATTTATGGGCAGTTTTGCGCCTTTTTGTTGCCCAATACGCTTCTTGCGACCCTGTTAGCTATTTGCCATGAAACGCTTGATTGTTCGGTGATCAAGCTTCAAACGTTTGGCAATTTCAAGACTGCTGTATCCCTCTGCAAGACATCTCACAATTTTGGACTTTTCAGAGCCCGTCAAATCTCTCTTCTGACCCATTTTGCCAAAGGAAAGGAAGTTGCCTAATAATTAAGCACACCTTATATAGGGTGTTGATGTCATTACATCACACCCCTCCTTATTACAGAGATGCACCTCACCTGATTTACTTAATTGGTAAGTGGCTCTTAAGCCTCTACAGCTTGGAGTAGGACAACATGTATAAAAAGTATCATGTGATCAAAATACTCATTTGCCTAATAATTCTGCCCACAGTGTAGATTAAGGGGACTAGGATGATAATCTGGAGGGATCCACAGGAAAATGTCTGTAGGAAGTGTTCAACAGAAAGGCGTTTCTAGACAAATTCCATAGTATCATATCAGGCTTGAAGTGAAAAAGGGAGAGTTGGGCATACTACCGCATAGTAATTTTTTGAACTGAGAATAATAGAGAATATAAAGGGGGATCCATAAACCCAGGTATTTTATTCTACCTGTGGATCAATTAGAAGGATAAAAGGGAAACTTCCAACTGTGTTGCAGAAAAAGTTAAGTTCATGGTAAGGCCTAAGCCACACGGCGAGAAAAACAGTGCGAGTGGAGTGCTATAAAACATCGCAGTCCACTCGGACCAATTCTAGCCTGTGTGTCAGCACACATGAGCGATTATTTTCTCAGCCCTAATCGGACTGAGAAAACAATCGCAGCATGCTGCGATTGTAAGCTGAGACTCTCTCTCTCGCACCCATTCAAGTGAATGGAGCGAGAGAAAAATCGCACTGCACTCGCGGTACACCGGTGTACCGCGAGTGCAGTGCGAGAATGGCAATAGCCGGCTACGCAGGAGAGAGGGAGAGAAATCCCTCCCTCCCCTCCTGAGAGCCGGCCCGGCCCCCCCCAGCTGAGGTCTGCTCGCACAAAAGGACCTCAGTTGCAAGGACACACGCATGACACTCGGTTCTGCTGTACTGCCAGCATGAGCCGAGTGTCATGCAAGGGGATCGCAGTAGTTCCTGTGTGGCCCCAGCCTAATAGAATTATTGGTGTTAACTTTTTAAACCTGAGTGGGCTCTGAGTTTCTGGAGGAACACTAAAAGGTTGGGTAGGATTGTATGATTAAGTTAGGGTCAACATATATAGTTCATAAAGAAAAATATTAGTGATGGATTCACACAATCTCAATGCCCTTGATGTTGTTATCCACCCTGATGAGAGTAACTACCATATCTATTGAGAAGATAAAGAGAATAGGCAAGATGGAGCAACTTTGCCGGATAACTCTCTCTCTTTTTTTTTTAATCAATTTGATGATGTAACTAGCATACTGTACTTTGGCTATATGGGAGTGATACATTTAGGAAATTTAGTTTGAAGTCCCATCTAGGCTAAACAGAATAAATCCTATAAAAGACAATCAAAAGCTTTTGTAATGTCTATTGCAATGGTGCACAACATTTTTGAGTCCGAAGCCTAAGTTGTCAAGATTTAGCCAACCCCATGGGCTTCAATATTACCAAAGTATTACATTCTAAAATATTTAGCATATTGTATGTGTCATAAATATTTAAACGATGCTGGTTCTGACACGCCCATGGGGTCTGGGGGATTACTCGTCACCGGGCCGGTGTAGGGGGTGGGATGTCATAGCAGCTGGTGGGATTTCACAGCAGCTAGGCCCAGTTCCGTGACCCCGGCAGTGTCAAGAAATGGGGGATGATGATGGGAATAGTAGCTATTCTTGATGCCACCTGTGGTATGCGGCTGAAATAGGAGCCGCCGCTGCAAGAGGTTTCCTCTGGGGGCAGATGGTAGTGCAGCTAGATTGGTACAGCTCTCCACAGGCAGAGTTCAGGCCCACACGGAGGTTGAGAGTAGTAGTAATCTTTCAGAGGAGCGCAGGGTTGGAGGCGGTGAAGAAAGGGAGTGACACAGGGGTTGCAATCAAAGTTCATTACTCACTAAGATGTCACCGACTTTGGACTGCCAGACTCCGCTGTCATGGGCTCCAGCCGATCCTGGATAGTTCAGAGGTCAGAACCGGTGTTTCTTTCTGTGAGTCCTTCCTACTTGCGTTGTGTTGTGTGAGTCCCTGCAGATGGAAGCTACACTGGGACCCAAGTCCTTGTATTGGCTACACTCCTGTCCCGTATGGCAGGTAGCGCGAGTCCATTACAGGTGCCGCTCTTTTGTCACGACTCTATATGCTGCTGTGCCCCGGGCACTTTGTGTGGGCCAGAAGACTTGAAATCCTCTGCCCGGTGGATTCTGCTGGCGGGATGTGCAGTGCCCACCAGCCTAGGGCTCCGCACCCTGTGGTGTGCGCTCGGTCCTGAGGGAGCTATGGTGCAGCTCTCTCCCCAGTGACAGTGTTCTCTCCCCTTCTCACTTGTTCTCCGTCACTGACTAACTGTCTGTGTGTGTCGCCTTTCTCTCCATTGTGTAGCTCCAACCCCCCGGGTTGCTGAACTAGTGGGTGGGAGGTCCCATTCCTTGTGGTGACCATCCAAAAGACCCGACCCTAACCCAGCCCTGTGAAAGGGCAACTGACTGTGTGTTTTGGTGGATTGTGGTAGTTACCGGTAATTACCTCCTCTGTACCCGGGATGAGTACCGCACCTCTGGTGAGGTGCAGTGCCCAGTGGCGACTGAAGCCTTAGGGGCACTACAGTTCCATTTATAGAGCTCAAACGTGTAAAGTGAGTAGACATGTCCTTCTGGATTTGCAGTCCAGAAAGGAAGAAACCATGAATGCTGCTCTCTACATTATAATATATTCCAGATCCTGAGACGGTCAAGTGTTTCCTCTCTTTCATGAAGTATAATGAATATAATAGCACTCATGCAACCACTTCTTCACCTCATCTATTTCATTCTGTGTTAAAGAAGTCAGGACTAGAGATGAGCGAACCGGTCCCGGTTCGGCTCGAGTTCTCGTTCGAGTTCGGTTCGTTGAACGTTCGACGAACCGAACTCGAACTGCATGGGAAACAATGGCAGGCAATCAAAAACACATAAAAACACCTAGAAAACACCCTCAAAGGTGTCCAAAAGGTGACAAACAACTCACAACACAACACAAACACATGGGAAAGTGACAAGGACATATACTCATGCGAAAACAAAAGAGCTGGACAAGGAAAAAGAGGAGGAGACACAGATATAGGCATGGCACGCCCTTCTAAAATCATGAAAAACACCGCAAGGTGACTCCAAGAGGAGTCTCCCTTTTTTTCCAAAAATTGTGCCCCACAAACACCCACCCATTCAGTGGCAGCACTTGTGCCCTAGTTGTACACTTCACAGCTAGATTTGCATCAAGCACATTCAAAAATACGCCATACTTAACTGTCCCCAGGATGACACCGGGGTAGGTAGCAAATTCTTTCCTGATCCCAACTCTGTTCATTTTGGATAATTTTTAAAAAACACAGCAAGTAAGGGTTACTCCAAGCGGAGTCTCCCTTTTTTCCAAAAATTGTTCCCCACACACACCCACCCATTCAGTGGCAGCACTTGTGCCCTAGTTGTACACTTCACAGCTAGATTTGCATCAAGCACATTCAAAAATACGCCATACTTAACCGTCCCCAGGATGACACCGGGGTAGGTAGCAAATTCTTTCCTTATCCCAGCTCTGTTCATCTTGGATCATTTTTAAAAAACACAGTAAGTAAGGGTTACTCCAAGCGGAGTCTCCCTTTTTTCCAAAAATTGTGCCCCACACACACCCACTCATTCAGAGGCAGCACTTGTGCCCTAGTTGTACACTTCACAGCTAGATTTGCATCAAGCACATTAAAAAATACGCCATACTTAACCGTCCCCAGGAGGACACCGGGGTAGGTAGCAAATTCATTGCTGAACCATGACTTGCTCATCTTGGCTCCTTTTAAAAAACACAGCAAGCAAGGGTTACTCCAAGCGGAGTCTCCCTTTTTTTCCAAAAATTGTGCCCCACACACACCCACCCATTCAGAGGCAGCACTTGTGCCCTAGTTGTACACTTCACAGCTAGATTTGCATCAAGCACATTTAAAAATACACCATACTTAACCGTCCCCAGGATGACTCCGGGGTAGGTAGCAAAGTCTTTCCTGATCCCAGCTCTGTTCATCTTGGATCATTTTTAAAAAACACAGCAAGCAAGGGTTACTCCAAGCGGAGTCTCCCTTTTTTTCCAAAAATTGTGCCCCACACACACCCACCCATTCAGTGGCAGCACTTGTGCCCTAGTTGTACACTTCACAGCTAGATTTGCATCAAGCACATTCAAAAATACGCCATACTTAACCGTCCCCAGGATGACTCCGGGGTAGGTAGCAAAGTCTTTCCTGATCCCAGCTCTGTTCATCTTGGATCATTTTAAAAAAACACAGCAAGCAAGGGTTACTCCAAGCGGAGTCTCCCTTTTTTTTCCAAAAATTGTGCCCCACACACACCCACCCATTCAGTGGCAGCACTTGTGCCCTAGTTGTACACTTCACAACTAGATTTTGCATCAAGCACATTAAAAAATACGCCATACTTAACCGTCCCCAGGATGACACCGGGGTAGGTAGCAAAGTCTTTGCTAAACCATGACTTTTTCATCTTGGCTCCTTTTAAAAAACACAGCAAGCAAGGGTTACTCCAAGCGAAGTCTCCCTTTTTTTCCAAAAATTGTGCCCCACACACACCCACCCATTCAGTGGCAGCACTTGTGCCCTAGTTGTACACTTCACAGCTAGATTTGCATCAAGCACATTAAAAAATACGCCATACTTAACCGTCCCCAGGATGACTCCGGGGTAGGTAGCAAAGTCTTTCCTGATCCCAGCTCTATTCATCTTGGATCATTTTTAAAAAACACAGCAAGCAAGGGTTACTCCAAGTGGAGTCTCCCTTTTTTTAAAAAATTGTGCCCCACACACACCCACCCATTCAGTGGCAGCACTTGTGCCCTAGTTGTACACTTCACAGCTAGATTTGCATCAAGCACATTCAAAAATACGCCATACTTAACCGTCCCCAGGATGATTCCGGGGTAGGTAGCAAAGTCTTTCCTGATCCCAGCTCTGTTCATCTTGGATCATTTTAAAAAAACACAGCAAGCAAGGGTTACTCCAAGTGGAGTCTCCCTTTTTTTCCAAAAATTGTGCCCCACACACACCCACCCATTCAGTGGCAGCACTTGTGCCCTAGTTGTACACTTCACAGCTAGATTTGCATCAAGCACATTAAAAAATACGCCATACTTAACCGTCCCCAGGATGACTCCGGGGTAGATAGCAAAGTCTTTCCTGATCCCAGCTCTATTCATCTTGGATCATTTTTAAAAAACACAGCAAGCAAGGGTTACTCCAAGTTGGAGTCTCCCTTTTTTTCAAAAATTGTGCCCCACACACACCCACCCATTCAGTGGCAGCACTTGTGCCCTAGTTGTACACTTCACAGCTAGATTTGCATCAAGCACATTCAAAAATACGCCATACTTAACCGTCCCCAGGATGACTCCGGGGTAGGTAGCAAAGTCTTTCCTAATCCCAGCTCTGTTCATCTTGGATCATTTTTAAAAAACACAGCAAGCAAGGGTTACTCCAAGTTGGAGTCTCCCTTTTTTTCAAAAATTGTGCCCCACACACACCCACCCATTCAGTGGCAGCACTTGTGCCCTAGTTGTACACTTCACAGCTAGATTTGCATCAAGCACATTCAAAAATACGCCATACTTAACCGTCCCCAGGATGACTCCGGGGTAGGTAGCAAAGTCTTTCCTGATCCCAGCTCTATTCATCTTGGATCATTTTTAAAAAACACAGCAAGCAAGAGTTACTCCAAGTGGAGTCTCCCTTTTTTTCAAAAATTGTGCCCCACACACACCCACCCATTCAGTGGCAGCACTTGTGCCCTAGTTGTACACTTCACAGCTAGATTTGCATCAAGCACATTAAAAAATACGCCATACTTAACCGTCCCCAGGATGACACCGGGGTAGGTAGCAAAGTCTTTGCTGAACCATGACTTTTTCATCTTGGCTCCTTTTAAAAAACACAGCAAGCAAGGGTTACTCCAAGCGGAGTCTCCCATTTTTTCCAAAAATTGTGCCCCACACACACCCACCCATTCAGTGGCAGCACTTGTGCCCTAGTTGTACACTTCACAGCTAGATTTGCATCAAGCACATTAAAAAATGCGCCATACTTAACCGTCCCCAGGATGACTCCGGGGTAGGTAGCAAAGTCTTTCCTGATCCCAGCTCTATTCATCTTGGATCATTTTTAAAAAACACAGCAAGCAAGGGTTACTCCAAGTGGAGTCTCCCTTTTTTTTCAAAAATTGTGCCCCACACACACCCACCCATTCAGTGGCAGCACTTGTGCCCTAGTTGTACACTTCACAGCTAGATTTGCATCAAGCACATTCAAAAATATGCCATACTTAACCGTCCCCAGGATGACTCCGGGGTAGGTAGCAAAGTCTTTCCTGATCCCAGCTCTGTTCATCTTGGATCATTTTAAAAAAACACAGCAAGCAAGGGTTACTCCAAGCGGAGTCTCCCTTTTTTTTCCAAAAATTGTGCCCCACACACACCCACCCATTCAGTGGCAGCACTTGTGCCCTAGTTGTACACTTCACAACTAGATTTTGCATCAAGCACATTAAAAAATACGCCATACTTAACCGTCCCCAGGATGACACCGGGGTAGGTAGCAAAGTCTTTGCTAAACCATGACTTTTTCATCTTGGCTCCTTTTAAAAAACACAGCAAGCAAGGGTTACTCCAAGCGAAGTCTCCCTTTTTTTCCAAAAATTGTGCCCCACACACACCCACCCATTCAGTGGCAGCACTTGTGCCCTAGTTGTACACTTCACAGCTAGATTTGCATCAAGCACATTAAAAAATACGCCATACTTAACCGTCCCCAGGATGACTCCGGGGTAGATAGCAAAGTCTTTCCTGATCCCAGCTCTATTCATCTTGGATCATTTTTAAAAAACACAGCAAGCAAGGGTTACTCCAAGTTGGAGTCTCCCTTTTTTTCAAAAATTGTGCCCCACACACACCCACCCATTCAGTGGCAGCACTTGTGCCCTAGTTGTACACTTCACAGCTAGATTTGCATCAAGCACATTCAAAAATACGCCATACTTAACCGTCCCCAGGATGACTCCGGGGTAGGTAGCAAAGTCTTTCCTAATCCCAGCTCTGTTCATCTTGGATCATTTTTAAAAAACACAGCAAGCAAGGGTTACTCCAAGTTGGAGTCTCCCTTTTTTTCAAAAATTGTGCCCCACACACACCCACCCATTCAGTGGCAGCACTTGTGCCCTAGTTGTACACTTCACAGCTAGATTTGCATCAAGCACATTCAAAAATACGCCATACTTAACCGTCCCCAGGATGACTCCGGGGTAGGTAGCAAAGTCTTTCCTGATCCCAGCTCTATTCATCTTGGATCATTTTTAAAAAACACAGCAAGCAAGAGTTACTCCAAGTGGAGTCTCCCTTTTTTTCAAAAATTGTGCCCCACACACACCCACCCATTCAGTGGCAGCACTTGTGCCCTAGTTGTACACTTCACAGCTAGATTTGCATCAAGCACATTAAAAAATACGCCATACTTAACCGTCCCCAGGATGACACCGGGGTAGGTAGCAAAGTCTTTGCTGAACCATGACTTTTTCATCTTGGCTCCTTTTAAAAAACACAGCAAGCAAGGGTTACTCCAAGCGGAGTCTCCCATTTTTTCCAAAAATTGTGCCCCACACACACCCACCCATTCAGTGGCAGCACTTGTGCCCTAGTTGTACACTTCACAGCTAGATTTGCATCAAGCACATTAAAAAATGCGCCATACTTAACCGTCCCCAGGATGACTCCGGGGTAGGTAGCAAAGTCTTTCCTGATCCCAGCTCTATTCATCTTGGATCATTTTTAAAAAACACAGCAAGCAAGGGTTACTCCAAGTGGAGTCTCCCTTTTTTTCAAAAATTGTGCCCCACACACACCCACCCATTCAGTGGCAGCACTTGTGCCCTAGTTGTACACTTCACAGCTAGATTTGCATCAAGCACATTCAAAAATATGCCATACTTAACCGTCCCCAGGATGACTCCGGGGTAGGTAGCAAAGTCTTTCCTGATCCCAGCTCTGTTCATCTTGGATCATTTTTAAAAAACACAGCAAGCAAGGGTTACTCCAAGCGGAGTCTCCCTTTTTTTCCAAAAATTGTGCCCCACACACACCCACCCATTCAGTGGCAGCACTTGTGCCCTAGTTGCAAACAGGATGTTTTGATTTGCATCGAGCACATTCCGAATCCACAAGCATTTACTCTCCCCAGGATGACACAGGGGTAGTAAATTCCTTGTGGATCCATGACTTGTTCATTTTGATGAATGTTAGTGTGTCCACATTGTCACTGGACAGACGCGTGCGCTTATCTGTCAGCACACACCCAGCAGCACTGAAGACACGTTCAGAGACAACGCTGGCAGCTGGACACGACAAAATCTCCAAGGCGTAAGTGGAGAGCTCTGGCCATTTTTCAAGATTTGAAGCCCAAAATGAGCAAGGCTCCATTTGCAAAGTTATAGCATCGATGTTCATTTGGAGATACTTTTGTATCATCCTCTCCAGCCGTTTACTATGTGTCAGACTTGTTGTCTCTGGTGGCCTTGCAAAGGACGGTCTAAAAAAATTATGAAAAGATTCCATAAAATTGCTGTTACCAGCACCAGATACGGTGCTACTGGTACGGGTAGACTGTTGAAGATGACGAGACCGTCCCATGTTTGTCAAGTTACAACTGGGAGATTCACTCCCTGCACCTTCACGGTTGTTTGGTGGAAAAGCCGAGCTAAGATCGAGTAACAGCTTCTGCTGATACTCCTGCATATGTGCATCCCTTTCTATCACTGGAATTATGTCACAAAATTTGGACTTGTACCGGGGATCTAATAGTGTGGCAAGCCAGTAGTCATCATCACTTCTAATTTTGACAATACGAGGGTCATGTTGGAGGTAGTGCAGCAAGAAGGCGCTCATGTGTCTTGCGCAGCCATGCGGACCAAGTCCACACTGTGTTTGTGGCATAGAGGTGCTAACCGTTCTTTCTTCCTCTGACATCTCCCCCCAACCTCTTTCAACTGAAATTTGACCAAGGTCTCCCTCATCCGCTGAGTCTTCCATGTCCATGGACAGTTCGTCCTCCATTTCTTCATGTTCTCCTGCACCTTCCTGCATCCTTGCAATTTTAATCTTACTAAGCAAGAAATGGCGGGTTTGACATCCCTGGAAAGATCTCATGATCTGGTTATAAAAAAATCAGATAAAGGTGGGAATGTGGTCGTTATGGACATTGAGGATTACAAAAAAATGTGCCTTGATATTCTAAACGATGGAGGGAGTTATGCCAGACTTATGCATCACCCTATGGAGTCTTTTATCCAGGAACTCAAAGGTATTCTATTGACCGCAAAGGCAAACGGCCTGATTGATAAGAAGGAGTTTGATTTTCTTCTCCCCAGGTTTCCAGTCACTCCTACTTTCTATTGTTTACCAAAGGTACACAAAGGTACCAGCCCGTTGAAAGGGAGACCAATCGTGTCTGGCGTTGGGAGTTTGACTCAGAACCTGGGGATATATTTGGATAAGCTCCTAAGACCGTTTGTGGTCTCTTTCAATTCCTATTTAAGAGATACCACTGATTTTCTGAAGAAGTTGGAGGACGTGTCAGTTGAGGATGACGTCATACTTGCGAGCATTGACGTGGAATCTCTCTATTCTTCCATCAGGCACAAAGTGGGTCTGAGGGCTGTGCGGCACTTAGTCAATGGTAGAGGTAGACAGTATAGCGAGCATAATTCGTTTTTAATGAAGATTCTTGAGTTCTGTCTAACACGTAACATCTTCGTCTTTGGAGACCGACTCTACCACCAGCTCAGGGGCACTGCGATGGGCAGCCCTTGTGCGCCATCGTACACTAATTTGCTCCTGGGCTGGTGGGAGGAGACTGTGATTTTTGGAGATGAGTCTGTTATGCCCACTGATAAGATCCTAATGTGGTGCAGATACATTGATGACGTGTTTTTATTGTGGAGAGGCTCTGAATCTGACTTAGCTGCCTTTGTAGCAGGGCTCAATAAAAATGATCTTGGTCTACACTTTACTTTTGAGGGTAATCCTTCTAGTCTGCCCTTTTTGGATGTCATAATAGAAAAAATTGCAGGGGGTTATTTGGCCACGAGTACCTACCGTAAACCAACAGCAACAAATTCATTGTTGAGATGGGAGAGTGGATACCCCCTGGCTTTGAAAAAGGGCATCCCGCGGGGACAGTTCTCTAGGATTAGAAGGAATTGATCGAGTGAAGAGAGGTGTGCTGCACAGTCCAAGGATCTGGAAAATCGTTTTCACGAAAGAGAGTATCCGCATAGGATTATCAGTGAGGCTCGCAGGGTGACGGACCAGGTCGAAAGGTCTACTTTACTGTATCCCCCACCTAAGGAGACTGATGAGGCAAGTGAGGTAATACGGTTCATCACTACTTATAACAATGGAGCTGGGGCAGTGAGGAGAATACTGGAAAAACACTGGCCAATTCTCCAAATGGATGGAGATCTAGGGAATTTTATTTCAGCAAGACCTAGCATTACATTCAGGAAAGCTAGATCTTTACAAAATCGGCTTGTACACAGTCACTTTGTGGATAACAGAAAGGTCGACAATGGTTGGCTTAAGAGTGACATCAAGGGATGTTTCCGTTGTAGTGGCTGTGTCGCCTGTAAAGCATTAAAAACAGGTCGAAAGTTCCTTAGTAATGTGACAGGGAAAGAATTTGACATCCGTTGGTTCATCAACTGTCGTACCAAGGGTGTCATTTATAAAGCAACATGTCGGTGTGGCCTTGAGTACATAGGGAAGACCAAAAGGGAGTTTAGGAGAAGGATTGGTGAGCACTTGAGGGATTTCAGGCTCAAAAATGACACCCCGCTGGCAAGGCATGTTAATGCCACACATTGTGGAGATTTGGACTGTATGTCCTTTCAGGGCATTGACATGATTCCTCCATTTAGACGGGGTGGAGACTGGAATAAGAGGATCCTTCAGCGTGAGGCTGAATGGATGTTTAGGTTGAAAACTGTCAGCCCCAAGGTCTAAATGAAACCCTTTCCTTTGCACCCTTTTTGAAATTTTGAGGTTAGTGGTAGTTAGGAGGGTCAGCCGCCGTATGAGCAGGGGCGCCACACACCGTCTGTCTACGGTGCCAACCTCTGCTGTTAGGTAGGGGCCAGTCTTTATCTAGCCAGACGTAGTGGTGGTGGTATTAGTAGGGCTCTTCTTCCACTACCTCTTAGTCTTTCTACCCCCTTTGTTTTGGTCCCTATGTTTTAGGGCTTTTTTCCAGTGTTCTCCCTCTCCTCCTACCTAAAAGTCTCCAAAATAAAACTCCCCCTCCCTTCCCTAGGATTAATGCTACCAGGGGTTCTGGACTTTATCTTTCTTTTTCTTTTTCCTTTTCTATTTCTTTTTCCTTTCTCATCCCCTCTTTTTCTAACTTTGAATATCTGTGGGTCTCTGGGCCTTGTTAATTTGCCATATATCTGGTATTTTTGTGAGTGGCAGTTATTCTGCCTGCTTACATTCTCGGCTCTAAGTCATTAGAGTCGATGCAGCTCTCTGTGCAGAATGCATACTGTATCAAGCGCTGCGTTAGCCTGACGTTCATGGGTTAAAGCCCTCCTACACTATGTGAGGAGGCGTGACGGTTTGCATCTCTCAGTGCCCTCTGTGGTAGTGAGTGTCTGCGCATGCGCCGGCAACGTCATTCAGTGACGTGTGCGCCTCAAGCATGCGTTCCACTGTGCGTCCCGGAAGAAAGGGGCCGCGTGGATGCAGCGTCACACGCAGGCAGCTGACTAAGGCTTTAAAATAATGGCGGGCGCAGCATAGCGGTGCACAGTGTTTTGAAAGGCCCGCTGCTGCCGCTTGGTGAGTCCTTGTCAGCTATCTTCCTAGCAGTTTGCTGGGCATTATGATCCTTCATTTTCAGTACTTTGATTGTGTTTTTTTGTTTTCAGCATGTTCTGCCCAGTCCATGTGAACTTAGGACTGGTGCCTGTTGTTTGCTCCCCTGACGAATACTTAATGTAGGAAACGCGTTGGGAGAACGGGGATACCAGGACCTCATTTCCTAACAAGGGGACCATATGCTCAGTATATGAAAGGACAATTGGGACGCCCTGAGTGCTATGAGGATCCTCTAGGGTAAAAGGTGGATGGATCGTTTCTGGGTGAGACCATTCCATTTTTTCCCCATTTAAAAACAGTGATTTATTGTGACCCAGTGGTATTGAGGTGGTCCATATCCTGTTGGTAGCTGCCCTGTTTTTACAGATATACAGTGGTCAGTCTACCAGTGTGTTATCAACTAAGAAGTGACCTTCTGGCCGTTTGAAACTAAGAAGTGACCTTCTGGCCGTTTGAACTCCTCCTACATGCTGAGGGGAACTGTGTGTTGTTCTGGCTTTTTTAGATAACATTTTAATTGAGGTTGGGATCTCCGGCTTCTTTTAAGGAATATATTAAAAGTTAAGTTTTATTTCTTGTACCCCGGCTGTTTATTCTCCTGCACCTTCCTCAACATTTCGCCTGCTACCATGCGCCCATGTTGATCCCTGTCCCCCATGGTCCCATGCCTGCCGCGTTGGTGATGATGAACGTCTGGACCTTGGTGATGTTGTTGTGTCTTGCGCATATGAATCCTCCTGTAGTTCCTCCCCTTCCTGTTGTCCCACCCCCTGACTCCGAATAGTGTTTAGCGTGTGCTCCAGCATGTAAATGACTGGAATTGTCATGCTGATAATGGCATTGTCAGCGCTAAACATATTCGTCGCCATGTCGAAACTGTGCAGAAGGGTGCATAGGTCCTTGATCTGAGACCACTCCATCAGGGTGATCTGCCCCACCTCTGCATCTCGTTGGACCAGGCTATACGTCATGACGTATTGCACCAGGGCTCGGCGGTGCTGCCACAGTCGCTGTAACGTGGAGAGTCGAATTCCAGCGTTTCGCCACATCGCATTTCAGGCGATGAACCGGCAGGCCGAAAGACTTCTGGAGCGATGCAAGTCGCTCAGCTGCGGCGGTTGAACGGCGGAAGTGAGCAGACAGTTTTCGTGCCCTGGTCAGAAGGCCATCTAGGCCGGGATAGTGTGTTAAGAATTGCTGGACAACAAGGTTCAACACGTGAGCCATACAAGGCACGTGTGTCACCTTGCCCAGGCGAAGGGCCGCACCCAGGTTTGCAGCATTGTCGCACACGGCCTTACCAGGCTGCAGGTTGAGTGGAGACAACCATTTATTAAACTCGGACCGCAGAGCTGACCACAACTCCTCAGCTGTGTGACTCCTATTCCCAAGACATGTCAAGCTAAAGACCGCCTGATGCCGTTGCGCTCTGCTGCCAGCATAGTAATGAGGGGTGCGTGCTTCCTTCTGCGCAGTGAGAACGCTGGTGGCCTGACCAGGCAGGCTTGGGACGGAGGTGGAGGACACAGATGAGGTGGAGGAGGCAGAAGCAGTGGCGGAACTTGGACAGACAGAGGATTGACACACAAGTCGTGGGGATGGCAAGACTTGTGCAGCAGACCCTTCACCATCTATCACCATAGTTACTCAGTGCCCAGTCAGCGACATGTAACGTCCCTGTCCATGCTTACTGGTCCAAATATCGGTGGCGAAATGCACCCGTTCACACACAGAGTTTCTCAAGGAAGCGGTGATGTTGTGTGCGACATGCTGGTGTAGTGCGGGCACACCTTTCTTAGAGAAGTAGTGGCGACTGGGCATCTGGTACTGGGGCACAGCGACAGACATAAGGTCTCTAAAATCCTGTGTGTCCAACAGGTGGAAAGGCAGCATTTCGGTAGACTAGAGCTTACAGATGGATAAAGTCAACCTCTTAAGGCTGCTTTACACGAGTCGATCTATTGTGCGATGCATCGTTGGGGTCACGGATTTTGTGACGCACTTCCGTCATTCGTAACGACATCTCCTCATGTGACAGCTCCTTGCGAGTCCAACCGATGCCTAATCGTTTGAAATTCGGCCATCGTGTACACATCGTTTAATTCCATAAAATCGGTCAGTTTAGTCTTAATGAACGACACATTGCAAAGTGTGACACCGTGTAATCGGCCATCCTCGTAGTTGTTTGTGACGTCAGTAAACGTTCAGGGCGTATTTGTGGTTTTAAATAATCATGCCTAATCTAATCGGATTGGTTGTAGCAGATGCGTTGTGATAGGTTATTACTGTTATAAAAGACGGCGCTGTAGTCATGATGTGTGAACATTCATCCCTGGCGTCATGCACAGTGTTTTATAGTGCATTACTCCTAATTTTTCTTACGTTAGTTTGTTCGGTGGAATTTCCGACCTCACTCCTTGTATACCTTTTTTGTGGTAAGTTGTTATATGCGAATCTTTCCTTTTTGGATCAAAATCGACTTTTGGCATCATTATAATGTGTGTGTTTTATATAATTTAAGGTAACAGGATGTTCAGCAATGTCGAAACTGACATTTTATCTGTGGGTCTCCTTATGACCGAGATACTGCAGGAGGAGGAGGAAATGGACCAAAATACACGTATGAATCCTCGCCCCAAAAGATTATGGTCACGTCAATGGCTGCTTCGAAGGGATGAGATATCCCACGTGCGTCTAGTTCATGATTTACAGGAACGCAATCCGCATGATTACCGCAACTATCTACGTATGTCGGAAGAATCTTTCTCATTAGTCCTGACGGGTATCAGCCCATACATAAAGCGCAGAGATACTTTAATGCGTAAGGCTGTTCCTGCGGAAGAAAGGTTGCTGGTGACTTTGCGCTATCTTGCCACAGGCCGTAGCCTCAATGATTTACAATATTCTGCCGGTATTTCGAGATCCCTATTAAGTTCATTAATTCCGGAGACTTGTCAGGCAATAATACATGCGTTAGCAGATTTCATGCCTTTCCCCAAGACAACTTCAGAATGGTCTGATATAGCTCATAATTTTGCGACGAGGTGGCAATTGCCCCATTTTCTGACTCATGAATGGAAAGCATACTTGTTGATGACCTTGGAATCTCTTGATCTCTTGTGAAGTCAAGTAGATCAAAATACCACAGCCGTGGGACATAAAGATCGGCAGTCGCAGCCCCTGAACGTCGTGACTCCTCGACTTTATTTAGTTCCTTTTTATATACAGTGCGTATTCCTTGTATTTTTTTCTTGATAAGATTTACATCCACAGGCTCATTAGGAAAATGGTTTTTAAAGATAGTAATCAGATCCGCATAAGCTGCTTGTTTGATGCGTTTGTTACTATATTCAGGCGATTTTATTCTCCAAAGACAGGTTAATGTGCGATATTTTTCAATGAAATCACGCAAAAATAATTCGTTTTGATGAGCCGTCATCTGTGAAAGATTATATGAGAACATTTTATTTGACGCTGTTATAATAAACATGTAATATGTTTTTATTTTTAAAATAACAAAAAAGAGAAAAAAAAACAAAACATTATTATGTTTCAACAAACATAATACACGATAAAACCTACACAAATAACAATTAAAAATAAACATTAAAAAAAAAAAAAAAAATGTGAACGGCTAAATGACACAATAAATAAACCATACAAAAACTAATATAACCCACCTTTGGAGGATAGATACTCTGAATTCGTCATAAACCAGACCACAAACAAGATTGATGCTAAGGACACACGAGGCAACAAAGACAGGCGCAGAAGCGAAACTATATATATGGTATGTAACCAATCAACCACATTAGCAGAACTGGATTGAGCAGGTCAGAAGAATTCAGGGCGTGCAACAATCCAGACAACGTCACGGAGGGCTGTATAGTTTGCCTAATTACGCCCATGCAAAAGACAGATTGACCAAAGGAAAACATGTGTGAAGCCTTTTGGACGTCCGCCATGGCCAATCAATATATCGATGAGCGCTTTGTGGTCGTTTGACAACACTCAACGTGTGACACATGGACAAATACCTATCAGCGATACAAAAAAAAAAAAAAAAAAGACTTTGCCAAATAAATCGCACGATGGATTGACTCGTGTAAAGCAGGCTTAAGCTTTGTCATGGGTTGCAGGAAATGGCCTTTTATTTGTCCACATCTGAGGGACAGAGATCTGGCTGCTGTGTGTGTAGACGGTGTTGAGTAGGGTGTCCCTGGAAAAATGCAGGTTTGTGAGGAAAGTGCAGGCGTAGACATGATGTTGCCTTCATCCAACGTTGGTGCTATCGATGTCTGAGAGAGCTGTACACACGCACTTGTTTCCCCTTCCAAAAAAACTGACGACCTACCAAGCAAACTGCCTGTTGCGGTTACAGTGGTGGAAGTTGTGCGTGGAAAACCAGGTGTGACAGCTGTCCCCACAGTCCTAGAAGATGAAGAGCGCGCGGGTGCACTGGAAGGGGCAGGCGGTGGATGGTTCGCTCCGCTAGGCCGCATTGCAGCACGGTGAGCTTCCCACTGGGACCTATGATATTTATTCATGTGACGATTCATGGAAGAAGTTGTCAAACTGCTGAGGTTTTGACCTCTACTAACAGAATCACGACAAATTTTACACATCACATAATTTGGGCGATCTTTTTCTATGTCAAAAAAGGACCAGGCTAGGCAAGGCTTAGAGGGCATGCGACCTGCTGAGCCCCCCCGACTAGTGCTCAGAGGCAGAGTGGTGGCTGAGGATGCAGTTGTAGACGTGCTACCAGTGCTCCGACTCTGTCCAGGAAGGCGCAAGGTAACTTCGTCGTCGGTTGCATCCTCCTCCACCGCCTCTGTTGACCTCCTCGAGTGCCTGACTGTGGGTTGACAGTAGGTGGGATCTAGAACTTCCTCATCAATTGTTGTGTTTGCACTCCCCTCACCCTCAGACCGAGCCTCTTCTTGCCCTGACCGAATATTTAAGTTGTCATCCCAATCTGGTATCTGCGTCTCATCGTCATCAGTATGTTCCTCATTGTCTATAACAACAGGTGTTACAGTTTGTGAAAAAGGGTCAAAATTATGCTCTGAAACTTGGTCCTCATGGCCTGAATCAGAGTCACAAAGGTTCTGGGCATCACTGCAGACCATTTCCTGGTCTGTACTCACTGTAGCTTGGGAGCAGACCTCTGATTCCCAGGCTATAGTGTGACTGAACAGCTCTGCAGACTCACCCATCTCAGTTCCACCGTACTGTGCAGGGCGGATGGAGACTTCAGAGCTGGGAGAAAGCAAGTTTGATTGGGATGACAACTCAAAGGACTGGTGTTTTTTGGATGCGGTAGTTGAGGTGGCGGAGAGGGCACTTGTTGGACAACTTGAGATCCATTCAAGCATTTCCTTTTTTGGCCATCATCTACCTTTGTTCCAGTTGTTTGTGTCCATAAAGAAGGGAGCACATCGGATTGTCCACGGTAAGTAGTAGACATCTTACTTTTGCTGGAAGATGGTCTATCTTCAGCGGATGTTAATGAAGCTTTGCCATCTTCCCCACGGACAAACCCTTTTTTTCCTTTTCCAACACGCCTCTTCCCCTTTCCACCAGCATCTGTCATTTTGCCAGTCATGTTGATTGCGACAAGATTGTGCACTTAAAATGTGGTAGTAAAAATTGAGAGGTGGTGTAGATTGCAGCGGTGGTCTAGTTTTATTAACAGCAGAATAAACAACAATAATTATCCCTGACAATGCAACTACGGCCCTTAAACTGGCAGCATAAATTGCTAGTATAATAGCTTAGTAACAATGAGCTTGAGTGTGCAATGCAGGCAGACGTGCTGCAAATATCTTTGCACTAGTGTGACAATACAGAAGTCCAACAGCCACGTTTAGGATGCCACTAAGTTCACTCAGTGTTTGCTAGTATAATGGCTTAGTAACAATGAGTTTGAGTGTGCAATGCAGGCAGACGTGCTGCAAATATCTTTGCACTAGTGGGACAATACAGAAGTCCAACAGCCACGTTTAGGATGCCACTAAGTTCACTCAGTGTTTGCTAGTATAATGGCTTAGTAACAATGAGTTTCAGTGTGCAATGCAGGCAGACGTGCTGCAAATATCTTTGCACTAGTGGGACAATACAGAAGTCCAACAGCCACGTTTAGGATGCCACTAAGTTCACTTAGTGTTTGCTAGTATAATGGCTTAGTAACAATGAGTTTGAGTGTGCAATGCAGGCAGACGTGCTGCAAATATCTTTGCACTAGTGGGACAATACAGAAGTCCAACAGCCATGTTTAGGATGCCACTAAGTTCACTCAGTGTTTGCTAGGATAATGGCTTAGTAAGAATGAGTTTGAGTGTGCAATTCAGGCAGACGTGCTGCAAATATCTTTGCACTAGTGTGACAATACAGAAGTCCAACAGCCACGTTTAGGATGCCACTAAGTTCACTCAGTGTTTGCTAGTGTAATGGCTTAGTAACAATGAGTTTCAGTGTGCAATGCAGGCAGACGTGCTGCAAATAACTTTGCAGTAGTGTGACAATACAGAAGACCAACAGCCACGTTTAGGAAGCCACTAAGTTCACTCAGTGTTTGCTAGTATAATGGCTTAGTAACAATGAGTTTCAGTGTGCAATGCAGGCAGACGTGCTGCAAATATCTTTGCAATAGTGGGACAATACAGAAGTCCAACAGCCACGTTTAGGATGCCACTAAGTTCACTCAGTGTTAGCTAGTATAATGGCTTAGTAAGAATGAGTTTGAGTGTGCAATGCAGGCAGACGTGCTGCAAATATCTTTGCACTAGTGGGACAATACAGAAGTCCAACAGCCACGTTTAGGATGCCACTAAGTTCACTCAGTGTTTGCTAGTATAATGGCTTAGTAACAATGAGTTTCAGTGTGCAATGCAGGCAGACGTGCTGCAAATTTCTTTGCACTAGTGGGACAATACAGAAGTCCAACAGCCACGTTTAGGATGCCACTAAGTTCACTCAGAGTTTGCTAGTATAATGGCTTAGTAAGAATGAGTTTGAGTGTGCAATGCAGTTAGACGTGCTGCAAATATCTTTGCACTAGTGGGACAATACAGAAGTCCAACAGCCACGTTTAGGATGCCACTAAGTTCACTCAGTGTTTGCTAGTATAATGGCTTAGTAAGAATGAGTTTGAGTGTGCAATGCAGGCAGACGTGCTGCAAATATCTTTGCACTAGTGGGACAATACAGAAATCCAACAGCCACGTTTAGGATGCCACTAAGTTCACTTAGTGTTTGCTAGTATAATGGCTTAGTAACAATGAGTTTGAGTGTGCAATGCAGGCAGACGTGCTGCAAATATCTTTGCACTAGTGGGACAATACAGAAGTCCAACAGCCATGTTTAGGATGCCACTAAGTTCACTCAGTGTTTGCTAGTATAATGGCTTAGTAACAATGAGTTTGAGTGTGCAATGCAGGCAGACGTGCTGCAAATATCTTTGCACTAGTGGGACAATACAGAAGTCCAACAGCCACGTTTAGGATGCCACTAAGTTCACTCAGTGTTTGCTAGTATAATGGCTTAGTAACAATGAGTTTCAGTGTGCAATGCAGGCAGACGTGCTGCAAATATCTTTGCACTAGGGGGACAATACAGAAGTCCAACAGCCACGTTTAGGATGCCACTAAGTTCACTTAGTGTTTGCTAGTATAATGGCTTAGTAACAATGAGTTTGAGTGTGCAATGCAGGCAGACGTGCTGCAAATATCTTTGCACTAGTGGGACAATACAGAAGTCCAACAGCCATGTTTAGGATGCCACTAAGTTCACTCAGTGTTTGCTAGGATAATGGCTTAGTAAGAATGAGTTTGAGTGTGCAATTCAGGCAGACGTGCTGCAAATATCTTTGCACTAGTGTGACAATACAGAAGTCCAACAGCCACGTTTAGGATGCCACTAAGTTCACTCAGTGTTTGCTAGTGTAATGGCTTAGTAACAATGAGTTTCAGTGTGCAATGCAGGCAGACGTGCTGCAAATATCTTTGCAGTAGTGTGACAATACAGAAGACCAACAGCCACGTTTAGGAAGCCACTAAGTTCACTCAGTGTTTGCTAGTATAATGGCTTAGTAACAATGAGTTTCAGTGTGCAATGCAGGCAGACGTGCTGCAAATATCTTTGCAATAGTGGGACAATACAGAAGTCCAACAGGCACGTTTAGGATGCCACTAAGTTCACTCAGTGTTAGCTAGTATAATGGCTTAGTAAGAATGAGTTTGAGTGTGCAATGCAGGCAGACGTGCTGCAAATTTCTTTGCACTAGTGGGACAATACAGAAGTCCAACAGCCACGTTTAGGATGCCACTAAGTTCACTCAGTGTTTGCTAGTATAATGGCTTAGTAACAATGAGTTTCAGTGTGCAATGCAGCCAGACGTGCTGCAAATATCTTTGCACTGGTGGGACAATACAGAAGACCAACAGCCACGTTTAGGAAGCCACTAAGTTCACTCAGTGTTTCCTAGTATAATGGCTTAGTAACAATGAGTTTCAGTGTGCAATGCAGGCAGACATGGTGCAAATATCTTTGCAATAGTGGGACATAACAGAAGTCCAACAGCCACGTTTAGGATGCCACTAAGTTCACTCAGTGTTTGCTAGTATAATGGCTTAGTAAGAATGAGTTTGAGTGTGCAATGCAGTTAGACGTTCTGCAAATATCTTTGCACTAGTGGGACAATACAGAAGTCCAACAGCCACGTTTAGGATGCCACTAAGTTCACTCAGTGTTTGCTAGTATAATGGCTTAGTAAGAATGAGTTTGAGTGTGCAATGCAGGCAGACGTGCTGCAAATATCTTTGCACTAGTGGGACAATACAGAAATCCAACAGCCACGTTTAGGATGCCACTAAGTTCACTTAGTGTTTGCTAGTATAATGGCTTAGTAACAATGAGTTTGAGTGTGCAATGCAGGCAGACGTGCTGCAAATATCTTTGCACTAGTGGGACAATACAGAAGTCCAACAGCCATGTTTAGGATGCCACTAAGTTTACTCAGTGTTTGCTAGTATAATGGCTTAGTAACAATGAGTTTCAGTGTGCAATGCAGCCAGACGTGCTGCAAATATCTTTGCACTGGTGGGACAATACAGAAGACCAACAGCCACGTTTAGGAAGCCACTAAGTTCACTCAGTGTTTGCTAGTATAATGGCTTAGTAACAATGAGTTTCAGTGTGCAATGCAGGCAGACATGCTGCAAATATCTTTGCAATAGTGGGACATAACAGAAGTCCAACAGCCACGTTTAGGATGCCACTAAGTTCACTCAGTGTTTGCTAGTATAATGGCTTAGTAAGAATGAGTTTGAGTGTGCAATGCAGTTAGACGTGCTGCAAATATCTTTGCACTAGTGGGACAATACAGAAGTCCAACAGCCACGTTTAGGATGCCACTAAGTTCACTCAGTGTTTGCTAGTATAATGGCTTAGTAAGAATGAGTTTGAGTGTGCAATGCAGGCAGACGTGCTGCAAATATCTTTGCACTAGTGGGACAATACAGAAATCCAACAGCCACGTTTAGGATGCCACTAAGTTCACTTAGTGTTTGCTAGTATAATGGCTTAGTAACAATGAGTTTGAGTGTGCAATGCAGGCAGACGTGCTGCAAATATCTTTGCACTAGTGGGACAATACAGAAGTCCAACAGCCATGTTTAGGATGCCACTAAGTTCACTCAGTGTTTGCTAGTATAATGGCTTAGTAACAATGAGTTTGAGTGTGCAATGCAGGCAGACGTGCTGCAAATATCTTTGCACTAGTGGGACAATACAGAAGTCCAACAGCCACGTTTAGGATGCCACTAAGTTCACTCAGTGTTTGCTAGTATAATGGCTTAGTAACAATGAGTTTCAGTGTGCAATGCAGGCAGACGTGCTGCAAATATCTTTGCACTAGTGGGACAATACAGAAGTCCAACAGCCACGTTTAGGATGCCACTAAGTTCACTTAGTGTTTGCTAGTATAATGGCTTAGTAACAATGAGTTTGAGTGTGCAATGCAGGCAGACGTGCTGCAAATATCTTTGCACTAGTGGGACAATACAGAAGTCCAACAGCCATGTTTAGGATGCCACTAAGTTCACTCAGTGTTTGCTAGGATAATGGCTTAGTAAGAATGAGTTTGAGTGTGCAATTCAGGCAGACGTGCTGCAAATATCTTTGCACTAGTGTGACAATACAGAAGTCCAACAGCCACGTTTAGGATGCCACTAATTTCACTCAGTGTTTGCTAGTATAATGGCTTAGTAACAATGAGTTTCAGTGTGCAATGCAGGCAGACGTGCTGCAAATATCTTTGCAATAGTGGGACAATACAGAAGTCCAACAGCCACGTTTAGGATGCCACTAAGTTCACTCAGTGTTAGCTAGTATAATGGCTTAGTAAGAATGAGTTTGAGTGTGCAATGCAGGCAGACGTGCTGCAAATATCTTTGCACTAGTGGGACAATACAGAAGTCCAACAGCCACGTTTAGGATGCCACTAAGTTCACTCAGTGTTTGCTAGTATAATGGCTTAGTAACAATGAGTTTCAGTGTGCAATGCAGGCAGACATGCTGCAAATTTCTTTGCACTAGTGGGACAATACAGAAGTCCAACAGCCACGTTTAGGATGCCACTAAGTTCACTCAGTGTTTGCTAGTATAATGGCTTAGTAACAATGAGTTTCAGTGTGCAATGCAGCCAGACGTGCTGCAAATATCTTTGCACTGGTGGGACAATACAGAAGACCAACAGCCACGTTTAGGAAGCCACTAAGTTCACTCAGTGTTTGCTAGTATAATGGCTTAGTAACAATGAGTTTCAGTGTGCAATGCAGGCAGACATGCTGCAAATATCTTTGCACTAGTGTGACAATACAGAAGTCCAACAGCCACGTTTAGGATGCCACTAAATTCACTCAGTGTTTGCTAGTATAATGGCTTAGTAACAATGAGTTTGAGTGTGCAATGCAGGCAGACGTGCTGCAAATATCTTTGCACTACTGTGACAATACAGAAGACCAACAGCCACGTTTAGGAAGCCACTAAGTTCACTCAGTGTTTGCTAGTATAATGGCTTAGTAACAATGAGTTTCAGTGTGCAATGCAGGCAGACGTGCTGCAAATATCTTTGCACTAGTGTGACAATACAGAAGACCAACAGCCACGTTTAGGAAGCCACTAAGTTCACTCAGTGTTTGCTAGTATAATGGCTTAGTAACAATGATTTTCAGTGTGCAATGCAGGCAGACGTGCTGCAAATATCTTTGCACTAGTGGGACAATACAGAAGTCCAACAGCCACGTTTAGGATGCCACTAAGTTCACTCAGTGTTTGCTAGTATAATGGCTTAGTAAGAATGAGTTTGAGTGTGCAATGCAGGCAGACGTGCTGCAAATATCTTTGCACTAGTGGGACAATACAGAAGTCCAACAGCCACGTTTAGGATGCCACTAAGTTCACTCAGTGTTTGCTAGTATAATGGCTTAGTAACAATGAGTTTCAGTGTGCAATGCAGGCAGACGTGCTGCAAATATCTTTGCACTAGTGGGAAAATACAGAAGTCCAACAGCCACATTTAGGATGCCAATAAGTTCACTCAGTGTTTGCTAGTATAATGGCTTAGTAAGAATGAGTTTGAGTGTGCAATGCAGGCAGACGTGCTGCAAATATCTTTGCACTGGTGTGACAATACAGAAGTCCAACAGCCATGTTTAGGATGCCACTAAGTTCACTCAGTGTTTGCTAGTATAATGGCTTAGTAACAATGAGTTTCAGTGTGCAATGCAGGCAGACGTGCTGCAAATATCTTTGCACTAGTGGGACAATACAGAAGTCCAACAGCCACGTTTAGGATGCCACTAAGTTCACTCAGTGTTTGCTAGTATAATGGCTTAGTAAGAATGAGTTTGAGTGTGCAATGCAGGCAGACGTGCTGCAAATATCTTTGCACTAGTGGGACAATACAGAAGTCCAACAGCCACGTTTAGGATGCCACTAATTTCACTCAGTGTTTGCTAGTATAATGGCTTAGTAACAATGAGTTTCAGTGTGCAATGCAGGCAGACGTGCTGCAAATATCTTTGCACTAGTGTGACAATACAGAAATCCAACAGCCACATTTAGGATGCCACTAAGTTCACTCAGTGTTTGCTAGTATAATGGCTTAGTAACAATGAGTTTGAGTGTGCAATGCAGGCAGACGTGCTGCAAATATCTTTGCAATAGTGGGACAATACAGAAGTCCAACAGCCACGTTTAAGATGCCACTAAGTTCACTCAGTGTTTGCTAGTATAATGGCTTAGTAACAATGAGTTTGAGTGTGCAATGCAGGCAGACGTGCTGCAAATATCTTTGCACTAGTGGGACAATACAGAAGTCCAACAGCCACGTTTAGGATGCCACTAAGTTCACTCAGTGTTTGCCAGTATAATGGCTTAGTAACAATGAGTTTGAGTGTGCAATGCAGGCAGACATGCTGCAAATATCTTTGCACTAGTGGGACAATACAGAAGTCCAACAGCCACGTTTAGGATGCCACTAAGTTCACTCAGTGTTTGCTAGTATAATGGCTTAGTAACAATGAGTTTCAGTGTGCAATGCAGGCAGACGTGCTGCAAATATCTTTGCACTAGTGTGACAATACAGAAGACCAACAGCCACGTTTAGGAAGCCACTAAGTTCACTCAGTGTTTGCTAGTATAATGGCTTAGTAACAATGATTTTCAGTGTGCAATGCAGGCAGACGTGCTGCAAATATCTTTGCACTAGTGGGACAATACAGAAGTCCAACAGCCACGTTTAGGATGCCACTAAGTTCACTCAGTGTTTGCTAGTATAATGGCTTAGTAAGAATGAGTTTGAGTGTGCAATGCAGGCAGACGTGCTGCAAATATCTTTGCACTAGTGGGACAATACAGAAGTCCAACAGCCACGTTTAGGATGCCACTAAGTTCACTCAGTGTTTGCTAGTATAATGGCTTAGTAACAATGAGTTTCAGTGTGCAATGCAGGCAGACGTGCTGCAAATATCTTTGCACTAGTGGGAAAATACAGAAGTCCAACAGCCACATTTAGGATGCCAATAAGTTCACTCAGTGTTTGCTAGTATAATGGCTTAGTAACAATGAGTTTCAGTGTGCAATGCAGGCAGACGTGCTGCAAATATCTTTGCATTAGTGGGACAATACAAAAGTCCAACGGCCACGTTTAGGATGCCACTAAGTTCACTCAGTGTTTGCTAGTGTAATGGCTTAGTAACAATGAGTTTGAGTGTGCAATGCAGGCAGACGTGCTGCAAATATCTTTGCACTGGTGGACAATACAGAAGTCCAACAGCCACGTTTAGGATGCCACTAAGTTCACTCAGTGTTTGCTAGTATAATGGCTTAGTAACAATGAGTTTGAGTGTGCAATGCAGGCAGACATGCTGCAAATATCTTTGCACTAGTGGGACAATACAGAAGTCCAACAGCCACGTTTAGGATGCCACTAAGTTCACTTAGTGTTTGCTAGTATAATGGCTTAGTAACAATGAGTTTGAGTGTGCAATGCAGGCAGACATGCTACAAATATCTTTGCACTAGTGGGACAATAGAGAAGTCCAACAGCCACGTTTAGGATGCCACTAAGTTTACTCAGTGTTTGCTAGTATAATGGCTTTGTAAGAATGAGTTTGAGTGTGCAATGCAGGAAGACGTGCTGCAAATATCTTTGCACTAGTGGGAAAATACAGAAGTCCAACAGCCACATTTAGGATGCCAATAAGTTCACTCAGTTATTGCTAGTATAATGGCTTAGTAAGAATGAGTTTGAGTGTGCAATGCAGGCAGACGTGCTGCAAATATCTTTGCACTGGTGTGACAATACAGAAGTCCAACAGCCATGTTTAGGATGCCACTAAGTTCACTCAGTGTTTGCTAGTATAATGGCTTAGTAACAATGAGTTTCAGTGTGCAATGCAGGCAGACATGCTGCAAATATCTTTGCACTAGTGGGACAATACAGAAGTCCAACAGCCACGTTTAGGATGCCACTAAGTTCACTTAGTGTTTGCTAGTATAATGGCTTAGTAACAATGAGTTTGAGTGTGCAATGCAGGCAGACGTGCTACAAATATCTTTGCACTAGTGGGACAATAGAGAAGTCCAACAGCCACGTTTAGGATGCCACTAAGTTCACTCAGTGTTTGCTAGTATAATGGCTTAGTAACAATGAGTTTGAGTGTGCAAAGGGCAGGAGGGTACAGTGGCAGGGTTGTGGGTCTCTGGGTAGAGGAAAGGAAGCCTGCCTTTCTATCCCTCCTAATGGGGAAATGCAGCGAGGAAATCCCTGACCATAGCTACACAGACGCTGTCATCTTGTGTAGCTGTTAAACTCTGTTTTCACAGACCTGTGACCTATGGCTCTGACCCTGCCGGTATTAGCCCTTAAAAGGACTGATAGAAACTTCTATCCCTATTCTGTACAGCGCTGTGTATAGAGCGTACACAGCAGTATCGGAGATAGGAGCTGCGCCAGCGGTGACTGACACCAAGGACGCAGAAGGCAGATAATGGCGTGCTGGAGGAAAATGTCCGCTTTTATAATGCAGGAACATGTGACATGGACATCCTATCACACATGCCGTTGCTTCTCTGGCTAAAAGTCCACTTAGCTGTGTGTGTGTCTGGGATTGGCTGACATGCTGGCCCGCCCCACTACACGCGCGCTCTTACGGAAGGAAGACAAGGAAAAAAAAAAAAAAAGGCGTTCACCATTATCCATACAGCAGTGATCTGAATGCGCTGTTCCCGCACACTATACACTGAAATTTCATAATAGTGTGAGTCACAGAGTGACTTACACTATTACAGCGGAAAGCCAGCTAGTAATTAGCTGGTCTTTTTGCTGCTAGAACCGTTCTCGAACGTATCTAGAACTATCGAGATTTAGCAAAAAGCTCGAGTTCTAGTTCGATCTAGAATAGCCCCCAAAATCACTCAAGCCGCGAACCGGAGAACCTCGAACCGCGAACCGCGCTCAACTCTAGTTGCTAGGAGCATTAAAGGAGTTGTCCAAGTATCTGATGAGCCTGCAGTCAGTCTATGTGTCACTTTATGTGACTGCAGACTTCTGAATTTTCACGCTGCCAGGATTCTCTGATGCTGGCGGTGAGGGTGTGAGGTTACGAAGCTGCAAGTATGCGATTTACATAGATGTGATCACGTGCTGAACAGAGATGCATGGCCTCGCTCAATGAACATGATTTGACTGAGTCTGGACACGTCAAACCAGAATGTGGCCACAAGTATATAAATCTCATACTTGTGCTCACATGATCGTCCATTCTCGTCACTGGCACCGGAGAATCCTAAAAGTGTACAGAGCATGTGTTGTAAGAATTCAGAAGCCTGAAGTCACTAATAGAGTCACTGCACAATTTCATCTCTAATCTGGACAACCCCTTTAATTACAAACTTAAGTAGTGTAGTATCCTCAGCATGTAATATACCCACAGTCACAATTCAGCTCTGCTCGCTAGTCACCACATGGCCCCTCCACTCATAAGTGATTTTCATACTTGCATGTGACAATTAGCTTTTCTTCATACGTTTCTAATTGAACATTGAGAGAATTATTAAGAGAAGCTCGTTACCACGTGACTGTAAGTGTGCAAATCACATGACAACCACCCAAATTGCTTGGTGGGGAGGGGGAAGGCGCCAAACTGAATTCTTGCCCTGGATGCTGGAAAGCCTAGATACATCTCTGAGTTAAGACAAGTATCTTGTCCGTTCTTTTAGGCATGCAGTGGTATATAGGCTAGGAGGAATATGTGGGTAGCTGTGCTTATGTTATTAAATGGTGTAATAATTAGTAAAACAAGTGTTACCTTTCACACAAATTCTATTTGTAATGATAATGAAATTACAATGGAAAAGGAATTTCTAGAGATCACAAAGTGTCAGCCTATCATGAGTGGCTAAAGTAAGAACTGTAGGGTTTCAGAATGTAAACTAAAATGAATAATACAACTATTTTTTATTTTTATTAGCCTAAAACATTTTATTAAGTTTTTTTCCAATGCCACTCTTTTAAGGGGTAGTCTCATGGTATTAAATTGCTCTTGTTTGTTAGCCAGCTTGAAAATAAACAAGTTTGTAGTTCAAAAAGAAAAACCGAGTCAGCTCATCTGTCCAGGTGAAGGTTGACCAAGGTTTAAGAGCCAAGTGCTCGAAACGCGTCTGGTATGCGGTTTTGACCATGAATATTTTTCCTAGACCTGGTGTTATTATAAAAAAGTTTGGATAATGTGAACAGTGGTTTTACAAATTTTTCATTAAAAGTGGGATTTTATCGTAAGCTGGAATTTAGCTCATTCTTCTTTCACCTGTGCTTCAACACTGGGCAGCAGCGGGATCATTTGCTTCTATACCGCCGAGAGAGTGGACAGATCTCAGGTTGAGCTGGATATATTTTCTTTATGAATTTCACCTGTCCAGTGCATGGTCAGAAGACTCAAAGGAGACCAACACTTGTAATATCCATAAAAAGTTAGGTTCATTAATCAATGTTAAAATCCAAATAGAAATAGAAATATGCACAGTGGAGCTCCTGACCAGAAGTATCAGTCAAGGAGGAGTGCCCACCCCCCAAGTAACAAAGAAGTAAAAAGCCTGCAGCGCTGTAAACTGCTCAAGAAAAAACTTGAAATGATCCTTTAATAATAACTAAACCATACCATATTGTTAACAAACTTCACTAACCCCTCATTGAAATATTGCACAACATAAAAAATAAATTTGCATTTGCTTTAAAAAATTCTATAAATCTCCAAGAGGACATCTTTACCTTATTTCACCAGTATTCAGACGGCCACAATAACACTCAACAAATCTCTGTGCACTTGTTTGCATATTGAATGAGCGCAGGAGCTGCCTGCTACTTGCAAGTAGAGATGAGTCACCCCCTAGTGTTCGAGTTCAGTTCGGTTCGTCGAACGGCGGCTTAGTTTGGCGAACGTTCGACAAACATCTTCGAACCCCATTGAAAATAATGGCAGGCAAACAAAAACACATACAAACACATTATACATGTACACATACAGTTAATAAACATTGCCATTACACTTACAGGTCCCCGCGACGCGTCCTGCACTCTGTCTCCCACCGATTTTCCTTCCGATCATTGCTGCACCCTCCCGGTAACCAGCACTGATGATAGGACCTTCTGTGATGTCGTCATAGCATGTGACCAGTCATGTGTCTATTATCTCATTGTCTACAGACTGGTCACATGGCTAGACGTCATGCTAGGTCCTTTCAGTGCATCTCTCCAGTACGCGGTGCTCGTTTGAGCATCTCCGTGTACCGGCGAGATGCTTGGACACATGCTTGGCTCCCCGTTCCTGCATGTGGGCACTCTTTACAGAGTCAGCCCACATGCAAGGACTGGATGCCACAGCTGGTGATTACTGGAGATCACCGTTGCTATAGTAACCTGCCTGTAAGAATACTTTAGCAACGGTGGCAGCGGTGACGTCACCGCTTACAACCCGCAGCCTCTGCTCACTCACTGAGTGATTAGACTGCACGGGAGCAGCAGCGTCTTCCTCCCATGCAGTGCTATCTGATGTAGCAGAGCTGCATGGGTTGAAGGAGAAAGAAGACAGAAGACCAGGATCTGGAGGAGTGAGAGGGAGTAATAAACATGGAGTCTCAGTGTGCCTGTGTATTTATTTCTATTAAAGTATTTTTTCTCTGTATGGTGTCTTTTTTTAACCCTTTATTGGAGATTCTTAATGGCCGGGTCAAACTTGCCTGACATTAAGAATCTCTGGCTTAATTCTAGCTAGTAAAACAAAGCTAGTATTAACCCATTATTACCCAGCAAGCCACCCGGCTTCAGGGCTGCTGGAAGAGTTGGATACAGCGCCAGATGATGGCGCTTCTATGAAAGCACCATTTTCTGGGGCGGCTGCGGACTGCAATTAAAAGCAGAGGGGCCCAGAAAGCTAGGGCTAACCTGTGCTGCGGATTCCAATCCCCAGCTGCCTAGTTGTACCTGGCTGGACACAAAAATGGGGCGAAGCCCATGTCATTTTTTTTAATTATTTCATGAAATTCATGAAATCATTTAAAAAAGGGCTTCCCTATATTTTTAGTGTCCAGCCGGGTACAAATAGGCAGCTGGGGGTTGGGGGCAGCCGTCCCTGCCTGCTGTACCTGGCTAGCATACAAAAATATGGCGAAGCCCACGTCATTTTTTTGGTGGGCAAAAAACTCCTGCATACAGTCCTGGATGGAGTATGCTGAGCCTTGTAGTTCTGCAGTTGCTGTCTGCTCTCCTGCATACACTAGTGAATGGAGCATGCTGAGCCTTGTAGTTCTGCAGCTTCTGTCTGCTCTCCTGTATACACTAGTGAATGGAGCATGCTGAGCCTTGTAGTTCTGCAGCTGCTGTCTGCTCTCCTGCATACACTACTGGGTGAACTTTGCTGAGCCTTGCAGTTCTGCTCCCCCTGCCTCTCCCTCCAACATATAGTCCTGGATGGAGGATGCTGATCCTTGTAGTTCTGCAGCTGCTGTCTGCTCTCCTACATACAGACAGACAGCAGCTGCAGAACTACAAGGCTCAGCATACTGCATCCAGGACTGTATGCCGGAGTTTTTTTCCCCCCCAAAAAATTACGTGGGCTTCACCAGGTTTTTGTATGCTAGCCAGGTACAGCAGGCAGCTACAGGCTGCCCCCAACCCCCAGGTTCCTATTTGTACCCGGCTGGGAACCAAAAATATAGGGAAGCCCTTTTTTTTTTTTAATTATTTCATGAATTTCATGAAATAATTAAAAAAAAGTGACGTGGGCTTCGCCCAATTTTTGTGTCCAGCCAAGTACAACTAGGCAGCTGGGGATTGGAATCCGCAGCGCAGGGTGCCCAAGCTTTCTGTGCACCCCTGCTTCGAAATGCAGTCTGCAGCCTCCCCAGAAAATGGCGCTTTCATAGAAGCGCCATCTTCTGGCGCTGTATCCAACTCTTCCAGCTGCCCTGGTGACGGGTGGCTAACTGGGTAATAATGGGGTTAGGGCTAGCTGTATATTGTCAACTGGCCCTAAGCCCGCAATTCATGGTGTCACGCCAATATTAGACATGGACACCATGAATTTCTAATATAGATAAAAAAAACACAACACACAGAAAAATATTTTTTATTAGAAATAAAACACAACACAATTAGTGACTCCATCTTTATTGAAATAAAGAACCCCCCTCCGCAGTAATCCTGGGTCAAGAGTCCCACGCCATCCAATCCGGATACAATATCATCTGATCGGTTTGCTGGAAGGCCGAACTTGAAGCAAATCAAACTTGAAGCAAGCGACTCGAACACCACCCAAAATCACTCAAATTTGAAATTGGTGAACCGTTCAAATCGAACATCGCTCAACTCTACTTACAAGCACTAGTATGGACTGTAAATTGACCCAAAATAATGCATGCTGTGATTTTTTTTCAACGCAGATCCTTGGTCCATGTGGATAACTGACCATTGCACTGGTGCATTGGCAAAAATGGGTAGATGTGCTCTCTATGTGCAGTCTGTGGTTCACACAAACAGCCCATGTAACTATAGTACATTCAGCTGAACGAGCCAATGTGTATTTTGGACCATGTCATGTATTCCTTGTTTATTGCTTTTGGTATTTTACAATGACATTTGTTTCTGTATTAGGTGATGATGAAGAAGAAGAGCCTGATATCCCCCTGAGTCCTCGTCCTCGACCTTTAGCAGAGCTGCAGTTAAAAGAGAAAGCTGTGCCGATGCCAGAGGCTAGCTCATTCTTCATTTTTAGTCCAACAAACAAGTATGTCTTTCCTTGTAAATAAATTATTTGGTTACAGTGATGAATTATTTATTTTACAACCGGTACATAATTGTTTTACTTGATTGAGAAATGTATAGACTTCTATTGAGCATTATTTGTTCAATCATTTATTTTTAACCTTTGCTTTTATGCAAAAATGATTTTTGTAATTTGCTATTTTTCCTTTTTATGTTACCTACAGAATTCGAGTGCTATGTCATCGCATTATCAATGCTACAACATTCACCAATTTCATCCTGCTCTTCATTTTATTAAGTAGTATTTCTTTGGCTGCTGAAGATCCCATTAGAACAGATTCTTTCCGTAACCAGGTAATAAAAATATCAAACTAATACAATTTGATTGTGTCCCATTTTTTTCCTTCCAGTAATGCACACCCACCTGATTTGGTTTTTTTTTATCATATTCTGCACTTCTTTTATACTGTGTTCCTCCATGGAGTTACACTTCCTTCTTGATTTCTAGATTTTATCCTGTGTATTGCTTTACTATATCATGCTACAAGTCCTTACCTTTATGTGGTCATAAAAAAAAAATTTAGTCAGTAGGCTGAACTGCCACAGTTCAACTGTGTGACAGGCACTGTGCAGTCATCATCATCTTTGATGAAAAATGAAGCAGGAAAATCCATATATGAAAAAATGCTCAAAATATGCTTGTTTTTTTCTGCTACATTTTTCCTGCCAAAACATGCATAAAAAGCACATAAAAAAGCAACGTGGGCACATAGCCTAATTTTTTTCATGTATTAAGATGGGACATGTTTATTTTGTGTAGAAGTGGTATAAATTGTGCTGTAATCACAAATGCAAATTAAATGAACAGTGTTCTGAACAGTAAAAAAAAATGCTCGTTTTATTGTCTACTGCCCAGCCTTTACAGGTAAAACACATATTTTACACAAATACTCTTTGCCCTTTTATTTACATATATGTATATATATACTCTTAAAAGGAAAATGATATTATTTTGATTTTTCATGAATCTTTTGTGTATTCATTTCAGATTCTCTCTTATTTCGATATCGTTTTTACTGTCATTTTTACAACAGAAATTGTACTTAAGGTAAATACATATTTAAGAAATGTCTTCCTTCTCTTGTCTTTACTCTATTTCTGTTCAGTTTTTTATTTATCTACAATTTTGTTTGGTGTTTAAAGCATTATTTAATCAGATTTACTTTCCTATAATAGATGACTGTATATGGGGCTTTCCTGCATAAAGGTTCATTCTGCAGGAACTCTTTTAACATCCTCGATCTTCTGGTTGTTGGAGTCTCTCTAATCTCAAGTGGCATACAGTAAGCAATATTTATTGGTGGCTTGTTTAGCTTTTATCTGATACTAGCTGTAGCACTTGGCGTTGCTCGGAATAGTAACTGTCTCTGTGTTTCTCTCCCAGTCTCTGTCTGTCTCTCTCTCTCTGTCTCTCTGTCCCTCTCTTTCTCTTTGTCTGTCTGTCTCTGTCTGTGTCTCTGTCTCTTTCCCTGTCTCTCTCCCTGTCTCTTTATCTGTTTATTTCCCTGTCTGTCTCTTTCCCTATCTGTCTCTTTGTCTGTTTGTCCCTTTCCCTGTCTGTCTGTTTCTTTCCCTGTCTGTCTCTTTCCCTGTCCATCTCTTTGTCTGTCTGTCTCTTTCCCTGGCTGCATTGTGATACGCCAACATTCCAATTAAGGGCGTGGCTGCACATTTTTCTGAAGTTCTGGCTGCACTGTGGCTCTCATCTCCATTGACTTTAATGGAGTCAGATTTTTTTGGTGAATAACTAACACGCGGGGTTAAAATTTCCCCTCAAAACATAGTCTACGATATTCCTTGAGTCAAATGGAGTGTCTGTGCAAAATTTCGGCATTGTACATGCGACGGTGCCAATTCCTTTAGCGGACATACACACACATACACACATACACACATACATACATACATACATACATACACTCAGCTTTATATAATAGATATGTAAGATTTTAGCCTTGTTCACAATGTGGAATACAAGGTAATATTGTGGTACCTTGTTAGCTAGACGCACATAGCATGTGAATCCAAGCAGTCAGACACACTGTCACACAGGGTGAGGGCACTGTCTGACTGCAACCAATCACATGCTGGGACTGATGGTTGATGGGGAAAGCAGTGCATATGCATGAGGGTAAAGAGAAGCCCCAGAAGTAGGGTTACCGCCGAGCGGGACACTGGTTAGTATAATGCACTTGCCCTAATCCCCTAGCTCTTTCTACCACTACTTTAAAGTGCATAATTGTGGTCCCCAAAGACATATGGGGTTCGGCGTTATAAGATTGGTAATGCTGATAAGAGCATCATCACTGCTCACAATGTTGGTACAGTAATCAAAATTCTCTAGGACCTGACAAATGTCTGCAATCCATACCCACTCGGCAGTACTTATGTCTGGCAGGTGCGTCTGAGGGGAATGTTCCAGCTGGAATTGGGATACTGCCGTCTGCTGCTCATAAATCCTGGCCATTATATGATAGGTTGAATTCCATCTCGTATGGAGGTCACATATTAGTCTGAGACGAGGCAAGTGTAAGCGCTACTGCAGCACTGCCAGGTCAGCAAAAGAGGGAGATGACTTGCGGAAATGGCCGCTAATACGTCGTACCTTGGTAAGTAGGTCTGGTATCCCAGGGTATTTTTTGAGAAAGTGCTGAACTACTAAATTTACAACATGGGCCATACAAGGAACGTGTACCACCAGATTACGACCATTATCGCACACTACTATCCCTGGATGGAGGTCCAATGGCGCAAGCCACTGATCTATCTGCTCAGTTATTGCTTTCAAAAGCTCAGGTGCCGTGTGCTATATGTCACCGATACAGATGAGCTTTAGTACAGCATGTTGCCGCTTAGCCAAAGCAGTGCTGCAGAGATCCCAGCTGGAAAATGATGTCGACGGTTGGACACCGGTGGATGTTGAGGAGGATGCTCAGGAGCCAGATGAAGAGTAGGAGGAGGAGGGAGTTGTTGCTGTGTAGGAGGCTACTGAAACTGTGATTGAAGTGAGGCCCGCTATTCTGGGTGTGCGACTTATATGGGATGTTGCCGGCTAGACTCTGTACCAGCGGCCACCAGGTTCACCCAGTGTGCCGTCAGTGAGATGTAGCATCCCTGTCCACTTTCACTTTTCCATGTGTCTGTGGTTAAGTGGACCTTCCCTGTTATGGCGTTGACTCCAGGCAGGGACTGACTAAGCCACAGGTGAGAGCTGTGACATCACTGAGTTTAGCTGAGTTCACAGGTGTTGGACACCTGCAAACTTTGAACTCACACCTGTGATCTCAAATAACCAGACCTCAGGTGAGTTTTCATTGTCAGATGCAGCAGAGCTAAGATTGTCAGATGCAGCAGAACTGAGCGTGTCAGATGCAGCAGAACTGAGTGTGTCAGATGCAGCAGAATTGAGAGTGTCAGATGCAGCAGAACTGAGTGTGTCAAATGCAGCAGAACTGAGAGTGTCAAATTGTAACGCCTGCCTGGATCAACAGACTCAGGTGGGATGTAATGGACAGACTAGAGGGAAGCCACTCACCAAGCAGGACCCCTAGAACCCTGAAACCCTTTAACCCCTATACAGGGATTTGGAATTACACAGGGCCCTGGAGATCACTACCTGTGGAAGGCTGCAGTCCGATGAGAGTAGTCGTCAGGCAGGGTCAAACCAGGAATAGCAGAACAGGGACAGAATCGGCAGGCAAGGACGTAATCAGAAAACGTAGCAGAGGTCAAATCCGGATCGGGCAGCGAGGTACAAAAACAGCAGGCAGAAGGGTAGTCAGAAAACACGCAGAAGTCAGCACACAGGAATCACAAAACCGAATAGGGCGGACCAGGAGCCAGGAAATCAGAACTATCTCTGGCAGAGGTCAGCAGACAGGAGAGGAACTAAGAAGGGTGTGGTGTCTTCCCATTGGCTGTAGCTGATCGCTGCCAACTTCAGCTGGAAGACACACGCCACCCACAGTCAGCCAGTGGTACTGCAGATCCCAAGATAACCCAGCCCAGTGGATGATCGGAGCCTGCGCCCACTGGTGCCGCTTGCATCGACTCCTCTCCCAGCACCATCCACGGCAGGAACACGGCGTCGGCTGGCGATCGGAGCAGAAGTCGCTGGAGTGGACTCCGGTGGTGACGTAACACAAATGCAGCAGAGCTGAGAGTGTCAGATTTGGCAGAGCTGAGAATGTCAGATGCAGCAGAGCTGAGAGTGTAAGATGCAGCAGAGCTGAGAGTGCCAGATGCAGCAGAGCTAAAAGTGTCAGAAGCAGTAGAGCTGAGAGTGTCAGATGCAGCTAAGCTGAGAGTGTCAGCTCGAGAAAATGGGAAAAATCTGCTGGAAATACAGCAGGAAAATCCACAGGGAAAACTGTGGGAAGATCAGCGGGAAAAATGGGAAAAATATGCAAGAAAAACAGTCGGAAAAATGCGTGGGAAAATCCATGGGAAAAACAGCAGGAAATGTCTTTGCCCAAAAGCCTGGTGCAGACATTTCTACACCAAATTTGCATCTGTTGACAGAAAACCACACACAAATTATGTTTCTTTGCTAACCGATGCAGATTTTGGGCTGAAATTTTTGAGTGCCTGCTGTGTTTCAGTTTCCCTCCACAGCCCCTATCCTTTTTGCCTTTTTTGAATGTTTTTATATCTTTCACTCTGGGTTTTTGTATCCTTGTGCGCACCTTCCTTTCCCCTTATAGCCAGTGTGTGGCCTCAGACCTGGTGCTTCAGGAGATACATGAAACTCTTTGACAGCTTTTTAGGGAGTCAGATCAGAGTTGATGTTGGTTGCATGGCTAGGGTCTTACTAGTGTGTACTGTCCATGTATAAGGTCTTTGCCATTTTCTGTTACCCTTGTCTGGTCTGAGTGTGTTTATATTCAAAACCGATGTTCTCACAGTACATCCCCCCATACAGTACTATGCATCCACAATCCATTACCAATATGTACCCAAGCAACATAGTTTTCCTATGGTAAAATGCCTCAACTTGCTTCCACCATATAAACACAGTGTTATGCCCCAAGGAGCCCCCACATACAATATTATGCTTCAAATTACTTATCTCATAGCAAGGAGGCCATGGTTCCTTGCTCCACCATTGTAATCAACGGTAATCAGGGAATTTCCTGCTGAGCTACACTAATCACAGTAGGTAATGGCTACAGCTCGCTCTGTTCTTTCACAATGAAGTTTTTCTTGCTAAAAGGATGCATGATAAAGGGAACCTGCCATGTCCTCAAACATTATTAACTTGTAAAAATAGTGTTATTCTGCAGAATAACAGTGTTCTAAAGCTGTGCAGCCACCACACTGAAAACATGATTAACAGAAAGAAATAAGCTTTATTCCTTTCGGCAGCCTCTGGCTTTCAGTCAAAGAGGCATGGCCGGCATGGCTTCAGTCACTGCCCAGTATACCGTGAGCAGCACCTGTAAATGCTAAGTACTCAATGGCAAATTGTCTTAAAGCTGTTTCTACCATGTATCATCACTGAGCAAACTGACAGTCATTGCCGAGGCGTGGTAACCCCCACTTTTCACTATGTACTAAGTGATGACTGGAGCCTCGCCTTTACGCTTCTGTGACTGAAAGCTGGAGGTTTCAAAGAGGCATCAAGTTAACTTCCTCCCGGTAGCCAGGCTTTCACTGAGGCCTCTGTACAGCTTTAGAATGCAGTAAGCCTACAGGTTAACCATATATCTGCAAATTATTAGTGCTAATCTCCATGTGTTCAACAAGAAGTAGGGGATTAATTAACATCTAGATTAATGGCCAGTGTGAAAATATTTTTTTCTTTACTATTGATAGTGATTTGAAAAAAAAAAAACATTTGAAAAAATGCATTGAAAAGAAGGCTGTCATGTGAAAAAAAATGCTTATTTACCTGCAGATATAGAGTTAGTCTGCAGATTATAGCATTCTGAATCTAACTGGCATCTGTAGTGAGACCTCCACTGCTCGGAGGGAATTAACTTTACTCCTCCCAGCAGCATTTGGCTTCCAGACTTGGGGGTAGCACTGTCGCGGGCGGAGGGGTTGGGAACGCCGCTCGCCCGAGGGGTTCGCTGGCGCTCGGGTCCGGTGCTTCTGCTCCTCAGTGGCTCGAGCACGGGGCCGGACCCGGGGCTTGAGCAGCGCCTCCTCGCCCACGAGTGAAAGGGGGAGGTTAGGGTGGTTGGTGATGGGATGTCGGTTGTGATGCCACCCATGGGGTTGTGGTGATGGTGGGCACCACCGCTGCTGGTGACGGGGGTTCCCGGGAGCGATAGTGGAGAGCAGCTTAGGTGTTGGCCTCTCCATGGGTAGGGGCTGTTGGTCCCGGGGCCCTGGTTGGGGAGTAGCGGGGAGGGATAGATGCAGGTGCCGATGCGGGGAGGAAGCGTGGATGCAGGGGCAGCGTTACGGTGCAGCGCGGTGCCGGATGGAACTGGTGTACTCCCTCAGGTAGACAAGAACAGAGTCTCTGGTAAACCAAACAGCTGAATGGACGGGGCCCACAGTCGGCTGCGGTGTCTTCACTCTCCCCGGACGGGTTGATGGTGGCTGTCATTCCCTGCACCTATGTGTAAGTGTTTGACCCCTATGGATTCCCACGGGTAGTCCGCTCCCTGGCTTGTACGTGTCGGGAGAGCCCGTTTTGCCCGCAGGCGCTGGCCCTTGGATCTCTGGCCGTTGGCAGTGGCTCTTATCCGGACGGGTTGGGCTGTTGCCTTCTGACGGGACTTGGTTGGGAATGAACCCCTGAGGTCCAGACCGCAATCAGAGAATTCGACCTTTACGGCGGCTTCCGAGCCTAGTCGGGGTCTGAGTACCCTGCCTTGGTGCTTGGTTTCAATCTGCTCCCCGGTTCGGTACCGGCAGGCCACCGTCCGACCCCGGTCCTACGGTTCCGCAGACCTCCAGCAACTCCTGCAGATGGCCACCACCATCTGCCGACCTTGCTGATAGTGCCTGGGCTCCAACCCAGACACACACAGTCTCTCCTTCTTTCTTCCACCTCTACTACACTTCACTCCACAACTCTCCTGAACTTCAACTGACTACTTTTCCCGCCTCCAGACCTGTGAACTCCTCGGTGGGTGGGGCCAACCACCTGGCTCCGCCCCACCTGGTGTGGACATCAGACCCTGGAGGGAGGCAACAAGGGTTTTGTTTGACTGGTGTTCCTGACCTGGGGGGGGGGGGTGTGTGTGTATGTGATGTTATTCTGTGACCCCTGGGGTCCAGGGCGTCACACTCCCCCTTGGTAAAACGCAGACCGTCCGCGGGCTGCCCATCCACCACCGGTTTTATTTTTTTTCTGAAAAAGATAAATAACAGGAAAAAACAATGGAATGCATTTTCAAATCTTCCCTGACGGGAGGCATGTTACTTAAACATTGCAAACATTAATAAAAACAGTTTTAATAACACGGACGGGTCCCATTTCTTCCGCTTCCCCACCCAAACAACCTAAACCTTGATGCTGCCCCTAAGAAGCGGGCAGCACCCCTTTTCCCCAGTTCGGAAAACAGAACCTGGCTCAGGTTGCCCAAGCGGGAATGGGTACGGTGTCTCACATCCGACTGTCATTCAGGGGGCCCCACATCCAGGGAGACCCCTGACCCCGGAGGATGGTCACCGGTCCTGGTGGTGACTGGACCACAGCCTGCTCTGCTGCGGGTCCCTCCTCCAACCTGCCTCTCCGGAGGCAGTTAACGGGACTCCAGCCCAGAATTATTTACAAGCCCACAAGTTCGTGGGTGGCCTGCTAGTTCTCTGCCGTGTTCATGAGCAGTTTCTCATGTGGGCATGGGCTTTTGGAAAAACACATAACTTAAGGTCCCAACGGGGGCAAAACTCTTCATAGCCAACGGGCTACCACACTGTGGTCGGCCGTGGCCAGTCCTTGATAGCAGTAATCTTCTCAGGATCGGGGGCGACACCTTCTGCACTCACCACGTGTCCGAGGTACTGCACCTTAGGCATCAGCAGATGGCACTTGGAGGGTTTCAGCTTCATCCCATACTTAGCAAGGGACGTGAACACTTCTGCCAGGTGCTCCAAGTGAGCCTCGTATGTCTGGGAATACACAATCACATCATCCAGATACAGTAAGACAGTTTCGAAATTAAGATGTCCCAGGCAGTACTCCATAAGCCGTTGCAAGGTCCCAGGGGCATTGCACAGCCAAAAACGGCATGCTGTTGAACTCGCAGAGTCCCATAGGGGTGGCAAATGCAGTCTTCTCACGATCTTCTGGTGCAACCGCCACTTGCCAGTATCCGCTGGTAAGGTTGAGGGTAGAGAAATACTTAGCAGTTTTCAGCGCAGCCAGCGACTCTTCAATACGGGGAAGAGGATAGGCATCTTTATGCGTTATTTGATTGATCTTCCGGTAATCCACACACATTCTCATGGTACCATCCTTCTTCTTCACCAGTACCAGTGGGGCTGCCCAGGGACTACAACTATCCCTGATGACCCCTGCCTCCTTCATGTTCCTCAACATGTCCTTAGCGCATTGATAGTGTGCTGGTGGGATTGGCCTATACCTTTCCTTGATGGGTGGATGTATGCCCGTGGGGATATGATATTGCACCCCTCTAATCCTCCCGAAGTCTAGCGGGTGTTTTCTGAAAACCTGCTCATACTCTTGTACTACCCTGATTGTAGACAGAGGGTAATCCAGCAACAAAGTCCAAGGGATATTAAAATCCAAACATTTTTATTAAATCAAATTAAAATCCATATAAAAAAAAGGTCCAAACAGGGTATAAACAACTGTCAGAGAGGATGCATTTCGAACCCAATGGCTCTTAGTCAGTCTGAGACTGACTAAGAGCCATTGGGTTCGAAATGCATCCTCTCTGACAGTTGTTTATACCCTGTTTGGACCTTTTTTTATATGGATTTTAATTTGATTTAATAAAAATGTTTGGATTTTAATATCCCTTGGACTTTGTTGCTGGATTACCCTCTGTCTACAATCTGCATTGCCAGTATACCCTTTCCCTTGCACAAGTCCTGGATACGGTGACCCCTCCTTTGGCTACAGGTGAGCGGATACCAATCTTTCTTTTTGTTCCTGTACTACCCTGTATACCCCCTCTTTGTGATGCGTGGGTGTAGCTTCAGTGCCTACATGTAATTCCTGGCACCACTCCTCTAGTTGTTCGGGTTGGGGGTGCCGCTATTGGTGGGGGGTGCAGAGGTAGGAGGGGTGGCTTTGTGAATGGCGTGGGGATCTATGGTAAGCAGCTTGGCAATGGTAGAGTAACGGGGAAGCCTAACTTCTTCCTCCCCACAATTAAGCACTCTCACAGGCACTCTCCCTTTTTTTACGTCAATCACCCCTCTGGCCGCCATCACTGTGGGCCAGTGTTCTGAAGGCATAGGTTCCACCATCGCCGGGTAATCGCGCCCTTGGGGGCCTACTGCTGCCCTGCACCAAATCATCATCTCGCTCCTTGGTGGCACCACCAAAGGGGCCACGTCCATCACCCGCACTCCACCAATCTCTCCACCCATCAAATTCACTTGCTGCCGATGCAGGAGGGCCCGAATCTCACGCTGCACTGCCCTCTGTCGGCCTCCTCCTGCAGTGGCGGACAACTGCTGCAACAGACTCAGCACTTCCCCCATACAATGCTCAATTACATTAGTCCCTAGAATTACTTTAGGGTTACGGTCACTTGGATTCATTCAGCACCACAATCATCCCTTGGTGTTTTAGCTCGGTACGTCCCACAGTCAGCGGCTTCCAAGCCTAGTCGGGGTCTGAGTACACTGCCTTGGTGCTTGGCTTCAATCCGCTCCCCGGTTCGGTACCGGCGGGCCACCACCCGACCCCGGTCCTACGGTTCCGCAGACCTCCACCAACTCCTGCAGACGGCCACCACCGTCTGCTGACCTTTCTGATAGTGCCTGGGCTCCAACCCAGACACACACAGTCTCTCCTTTTCTCTTCCACCTCTACTACACTTCACTCCACAACTCTCCTGAACTTCAACTGACTACTTTTCCCGCCTCCAGGCCTGTGAACGCCTCGGTGGGTGGGGCCAACCACCTGGCTCCGCCCCACCTGGTGTGGACATCAGACCCTGGAGGGAGGCAACAAGGGTTTTGTTTGACTGGTGTTCCTGACCTGGGGGGGTGTGTATGTGATGTTATTCTGTGACCCCTGGGGTCCAGGGTGTCACAGCACCAGCACGGTTTCTGTCTCTGCTCAGTGTATAGTGAACTGTGGCTGTAATCACACCCCCGGCACCGACTAACAGTTGACTCTAATGTAGAGTCAGCTGTCAGTCAGTGCCACCACTCTGCCTGGTAGCCGAATGCTGGTGGGAGTAATAAGGCCAAGGTTCTCAGTGCAGATGCCAGGCACATTCAGAATGCTATTAACCTGAAGGATCACCCCATATCTGCAGGTTAATAGCGGTTTTTTTTTTCACATGACAGTTTCCCTTTAACATAAATACATTATTTAAACAATAGGTCATTTTCTGATGATGACAACTCTCATTTAAATCTCTGTTATATACACTCCTCATTGAAACTGCAAACCCAAGGAGGAAAAATCATGAATTTATAGAAATAATTTTACCATAGGTACACTGTTATTTAGAGGGCAAACCAAATGGCTTTATCAGTGTCATACCTTCAGTGTTGTTCTATGAAAAAATAAAGTTAAATATTTACAGAAATGTGAGGGGTTTATACACTGTATACGGTGTGTACATTTATATACAGTACAGTCATGGCCAAAACAGCACTAAAGATATGACAATTTGATATGTCATGGAGTCAGTGTATAGCTTGTATAACTGTATATTTGGTGTGACCTTTAAATTACTCGATACGCAATCAATAATGTCAAAACCATGGACAACAAAAGTGAGTACACCCAGCGTCGCATTTGGAATTCATGCTGCCCTAGGTACTGTCAGTGGTGGCGTCCCCTTCTGATCAGTCAGATTAAGGGTATGTGCACACAGCATTTTGTTTTCAGACAGATCCGCCTTTTAACTCGCCCAAAAAACCTAAACTCTAAATATAAAAAGAATGACCTATATACTGCAATGTAAAAATGACTTGCTGTCCATATGTCTTTGGAGTTTTTTTAAGCACATCAGGTTTCCTCAGACATGAAGCGGGTGACAGTGACCGGTCCATTATATGGTGCCTGCTGCTTGGATGCCGCTTACTAGTTTATTTAAAAAATAAATAAAATCCAGCAGCTAAAAGATGTTTGAAAAAACAACCAAAAAGCAACAGCAAAAAAAAAAAAAATATTCATGCACAGCGCCGACCTCACCAGCGCCCTGCTCGTACCCGCCCATAATCTCGTGCCTGCGCATTTAGCTCACCGGCGCGAGAGAGGGCAGCTATGTTTTATGCTCTGGCCGCGATATGGCAGAGCGAACTGCGCCTGCGCGAGCAGAACTAACTACACAGGCGCGAGATTTGAAAATGCAACGAGGAGGATGACGGAGGGCGTCATCACGTCAATCAAGGAAGGAGGACGGCGATCAGTGGCAGGAGGGGGGAAAGGAGCAGAAAATAAGCCCGCTCATCTAGCCAACACAGGTAATTAGCATACCTAACAGTCAAGTTTTATAAGGTTATTTTTGGGGTCTGGAAGGGGAGTCAGGCCCAAGGTGCACCTTCATAGAATGCAGCCCAGGAGCTGCAGAAGGGGATTCTTTTAGTTTAATAAGTAAAAATCTGGTGACAGGTTAAGACAAACAGTGTCAATATAATGCTGCTTACTAAAGAGTAGAGATGAGCCACCCCCCTAGTGTTCGAGTTCGGTTCGTCGAACGACGGATCAGTTCGGCGAACGTTCGACGAACACCTTCGAACCCCATTGAAAACAATGGGAGGCAAACACATACAAACACATTATACATGTACACATACAGTTAATAAACATTGCTATTTCACTTACAGGTACCCGAGACGCGTCCTGAACTCTGTCTTCCGCCGCTTTTCCTTCCGATCATCGCTGCATCCTCCCGGTAACCAGCACTGATGATAGGACCTTCCGTGACATCGTCATAGCATGTGACCAGACACATGTGTATTATCTCATTGGCTACAGACTGGACACATGGCTAGACATCATGCTAGGTCCTGTCAGTGCATCTCTTCGGTATGCGGTGCTCGTTTGAGCATCTCCGTGTACCGGCGAGATGCTTGGGCATATGCTTGGCTCCCCGTTCCTGCATGTGGGTGCTCTTTACAGAGTCAGCCCACATGCAAGGACTGGATGCCACAGCTGGTAAATAACGATGATCACCATTGCTATAGTAAACCGCCTGTCAGATTACTATTTCAACGGTGGCAGCGGTGACGTCACCGCTTACAGCCCGCAGCCTCTGCTCACTCACTGAGTGATTAGACTGCACGGGAGCAACAGCGTCTTCCTCCCATGCAGTGCTGTCCGATGTAGCAGAGCTGCATGGTTTGAAGGAGAAAGAAGACAGAAGATGTGGAGGTGTGAGAGGGAGTAATAAACATGGAGTCTCTAAGTGTGTCTGTGTATTGATTTCTATTAAAGTATTTTTTCTCTGTATGGTGTCTTTTTTTAACCCTTTATTGGAGATTATTATTGGCCGAGTCAAACTTGCCTGACATTAAGAATCTCTGGCTTATTACTAGCTAGTAAAACAAAGCTAGTATTAATCCATTAGCACCCAGCAATAGAGTTGAGCGCGGTTCGTGGATCTCCAGTTCGCGGTTCGAGTGATTTTGGGGGCTATTCTAGATCGAACTAGAACTCGAGCTTTTTGCTAAAGCTCGATAGTTCTAGTTACGTTCGAGAACAGTTCTAGCAGCAAAAAGCCAAGCTAATTACTAGCTGGCTTTCCGCTGTAATAGTGTAAGTCACTCTGTGACTCACACTATTATGAAATTTCAGCATATAGTGTGTGGGAACAGCGCATTCAGATCACTGTTGGGATAATGGCGATCGCCATTTTTTTTTTTTCCTTGTCTTCCTTCCCTAAGCGCGCGCGTGTAGTGGGGCGGGCCAGCATGTCAGCCAATCCAAGACACACACACAGCTAAGTGGACTTTTAACCAGAGAAGCAACGGCATGTGTGATAGGATGTCCATGTCACATGTCCTTGCATTAGAAATACGGGCATCTGCCTGTCTTGACGCCATTATCTGCCTTCTGTCAGTCACCGCTGGCGTAGCTCCTGTCTCCGATACTGCTGTGTACGCTCTACACACAGCGTATACAGAATAGGGATAGAAGTTTCTATTAGTCCTTGTAAGGGCTAATACCAGCAGAGCCATAGGTGACAGTCAGGTCCGTGAAAACAGATTTTACAGCTACACAAGATAACAGCGTCTGTGTAGCTAAGGTCAGGGATTTCCTCGCTGCATTTCCCCATTAGGAGGGATAGAAAGTGAGGCTTCCTTTCCTCTACCCAGACTCACAACCCTGCCACTGTACCCTCCTGCCCTTTGCACACTCAAGCTCATTGTTACTAAGCCATTATACTAGCAAACACTGAGGAAACTTAGTGGCATCCTGAAAGTGGCTGTTGGACTTCCATTAGTGTTCCACTGGTGCAAATCTATTTGCTGCACCTCTGCATTGCACACTCAAACTCATTGTTACTAAGCCATTATACTAGCAAACACTGCAGAAACTTAGTGGCATCCTAAAAGTGGCTGTTGGACTTCCATTACTGTCCCACTGGTGCAAATCTATTTGCAGCACTTCTGCATTGCACACTCAAACTCATTGTTACTAAGCCATTATACTAGCAAACACTGAGGAAACTTAGTGGCATCCTAAAAGTGGCTGTTGGAGTTCCATTACTGCCCACTGGTGCAAATCTATTTGCAGCACCTCTGCATTGCACACTCAAACTCATTGTTACTAAGCCATTATACTAGCAAACACTGAGGAAACTTAGTGGCATCCTAAAAGTGTCTGTTGGACTTCCATTACTGTCCCACTGGTGCAAATCTATTTGCAGCACCTCTGCATTGCACACCCAAACTCATTGTTACTAAGCCATTATACTAGCAAACACTGAGGAAACTTAGTGGCATCCTAAAAGTGGCTGCTGGACTTCCATTACTGTCCCACTGGTGCAAATCTATTTGCAGCACCTCTGCATTGCACACTTAAACTCATTGTTACTAAGCCATTATACTAGCAAACACTGAGGAAACTTAGTGGCATCCTAAAAGTGGCTGTTGGACTTCCATTATTGTCCCACTGGTGCAAATCTATTTGCAGCACCTCTGCATTGCACACTCAAACTCATTGTTACTAAGCCATTATACTAGCAAACTATGCTGCCAGTTTAAGGGCCATAGTTGCATTGTCAGGGATAGTTATTGTTGTTTATTCTGCTGTTAATAAAGCTAGATCACCGCTGCAATCTACACCACCTCTCAATTTTTACTACCACATTTTAAGTGCACAATCTTGTCGCAATCAAAATGAGTGGCAAAATGACAGATGCTGGTGGAAAGGCGAAGAGGCGTGTTTGAAAAGGAAAAAAAGGGTTTGTCCGTGGGGAAGGTGGCAAAGCTCCATTAACATCTGCTGAAGATAGACCATCTTCCAGCAAAAGTAAGATGTCTACTACTTACCGTGGACAATCCGATGTGCTGCCTTTTTTATGGACACGAACAACTGGAACAAAGGTAGATGATGGCCAAAAAAGGAAAATGCTTGAATGGATCTCAAGTGGTCCAATAAGTGCCCTCTCCGCCACCTCAACTACCGCATCCAAAAAACACCAGTCCTCTGAGTTGTCAGCTCAATCACACTTGCTTTCTCCCAGCTCTGAAGTCTCCATCCGCCCTGCACAGTATGGTGGAAATGAGATGGCTGAGTCTGCAGAGCTGTTCAGTCACACTATAGCCTGGGAATCAGAGGTCTGCTCCCAAGCTACAGTGAGTACAGACCAGGAAATGGTCTGCAGTGATGCCCAGAACCTTTGTGACTCTGATTCAGGCCGTGATGAACAAGTTTCTGAGCATAATGTTGACCCTTTTTTACAAACTGTAACACCTGTTGTTATAGACAATGAGGAACATACTGATGATGATGAGACGCAGGTTTCAGATTGGGATGACAACTTAAATATTCTGTCAGGGCAAGAAGAGGCTCGGTCTGAGGGTGAGGGGAGTGCAAACACAACAATTGATGAGGAAGTTCTAGATCCCACTTACTGTCAACCCACAGTCAGGCACTCGAGGAGGTCAACAGAGGTGGTGGAGGAGGATGCAACTGACGACGAAGTTACCTTGCGCCTTCCTGGACAGAGAATGAGTACTGGTAGCACGTCTACAACTGCATCCTCAGCCACCACTCTGCCTCTGAGCATTAGTTGGGGTGGATAAGCAGGTCGCATGCCCTCTAAGCCTTGCCTAGCCTGGTCCTTTTTTGACATAGCAAAAGATCGCCCAAATTACGTGATCTGTAAAATTTGTCGCGATTCTGTTAGTAGAGGGCAAAACCTCAGCAGTTTGACAACTTCTTCCATGAATCGTCACATGAATAAATAACATATGTCCCAGTGGGAAGCTCACCGTGCTGCAATGCGGCCTAGCGGAGTGAACCATCCACCGCCTGCCCCTTCCAGTGCATCCGCGTGCTCTTCATCTTCTAGGACTGTGGGGACAGCTGTCACACCTGGCTTTCCACGCACAACTTCCACCACTGGGTCCTCCATCTCCACCCCAAGCCTGCCTGGTCAGGCCACCAGCGTTCTAACTGCGCAGAAGGAATCACACACCCCTCATTACTATGCTGACAGCAGAGCGCAATGGCATCAGGCGGTCTTTAGCTTGAAATGTCTTGGAAATAGGAGTCACACAGCGGCTGAGCTGTGGGCAGCTCTGGAGACTGAGTTTAATAAATGGTTGTCTCCACTCAACCTGCAGCCTGGTAAGGCCGTGTGCGACAATGCTGCAAACCTGGGTGCGGCCCTTCGCCTGGGCAAGGTGACACACGTGCCTTGTATGGCTCACATGTTGAACCTTGTTGTCCAGCAATTTTTAACACACTATCCCGGCCTAGATGGCCTTCTGACCAGGGCACGAAAACTGTCTGCTCACTTCCGCTGTTCAACCACCGCTGCTGAGCGACTTGCATCGCTCCAGAAGTCTTTCGGCCTGCCGGTTCATCGCCTGAAATGCGATGTGCCGACACGCTGGAATTCGACTCTCCACATGTTACAGCGACTGTGGCAGCACCGCCGAGCCCTGGTGCAATACGTCATGACGTATAGCCTGGGCCAACGAGATGCAGAGGTGGGGCAGATCACCCTGATGGAGTGGTCTCAGATCAAGGACCTATGCACCCTTCTGCACAGTTTCGACATGGCGACGAATATGTTTAGCGCTGACAATGCCATTATCAGCATGACAATTCCAGTCATTTACATGCTGGAGCACACGCTAAACACTATTCGGAGTCAGGGGGTGGGACAACAGGAAGGGGAGGAACTACAGGAGGATTCATATGCGCAATAGACAACAACATCACCAAGTTCCAGACGTTCATCATCACCAACGCGGCAGGCATGGGACCATGGGGGACAGGGATCAACAAGGGCGCATGGTAGCAGGCGAAATGTTGAGGAAGGTGCAGGAGAACATGAAGAAATGGAGGACGAATTGTCCATGGACATGGAAGACTAAGCGGATGAGGGAGACCTTGGTCAAATTTCAGTTGAAAGAGGTTAGGGGGAGATGTCTGAGGAAGAAAGAACGGTTAGCACCTCTATGCCACAAAGACAGCGTGGACTTGGTCCGCATGGCTGCGCAAGACACATGAGTGCCTTCTTGCTGCACTACCTCCAACATGACGCTCGTATTGTCAAAATTAGAAGTGATGATGACTACTGGCTTGCCACACTATTAGATCCCCGGTACAAGTCCAAATTTTGTGACATAATTCCAGCCATAGAAAGGGACGCACGTATGCAGGAGTATCAGCAGAAGCTGTTACTCGATCTTAGCTCGGCTTTTCCACCAAACAACCATGCAGGTGCAGGGAGTGAATCTCCCAGTTGTAACTTGACAAACATGGGACGGTCTCGTCATTTTCAACAGTCTACCCCTACCAGTAGCACCGTATCTGGTGCTGGTAACAGCAATTTTATTGAATCTTTTCATAATTTTTTTAGACCCTCCTTTGCAAGGCCACCAGGGACAACAAGTCTGACACATAGTCAACGGCTGGAGAGGATGATACAGGAGTATCTCCAAATGAACATCGATGCCATTACTTTGCAAATGGAGCCTTGCTCATTTTGGGCTTCAAATCTTAAAAAATGGCCAGAGCTCTCCACTTACGCCTTGGAGATTTTGTCGTGTCCAGCTGCCAGCGTTGTCTCTGAACGTGTCTTCAGTGCTGCTGGGTGTGTGCTGACAGATAAGCGCACGCGTCTGTCAAGTGACAATGTGGACAGACTAACGTTCATCAAAATGAACAAGTCATGGATCCACAAGGAATTTACTACCCCTGTGTCATCCTGGGGAGAGTAAATGCTTGTGTATTTTGAATGTGCTTGATGCAAATCTAGCTGTGAAGTGTACAACTGGGGCACAAGTGCTGCCACTGAAGGGGTGGGTGTGTGTGTGTGGCCCAATTTTTGGAAAAAAGGGAGACTCCGCTTGGAGTAACCCTTGCTTACATTGTTTTTAAAAATGATCCAAGATGCACAGAGCTGGGATCAGGAAAGACTTTGCTACCTACCCCGGTGTCATCCTGGGGACGGTTAAGTATGGCGTATTTTTGAATGTGCTTGATGCAAATCTAGCTGTGAAGTGTACAACTGGGGCACAAGTGCTGCCACTAAAAGGGTGGGTGTGTGTGTGGCTCAATTTTTGGAAAAAAAGGGAGACTCCGCTTGGAGTAACCCTTGCTTACATTGTTTTTAAAAATGATCCAAGATGCACAGAGCTGGGATCACGAAAGACTTTGCTACCTACCCCGGTGTCATCCTGGGAATGGTTAAGTATGGCGTATTTTTGAATGTGCTTGATGCAAATCTACCTGTGAAGTGTACAACTGGGGCACAAGTGCTGCCACTGAAGGGGTGGGTGTGTGTGTGTGGCCCAATTTTTGGAAAAAAGGGAGACTCCGCTTGGAGTAACCCTTGCTTACATTGTTTTTAAAAATGATCCAAGATGCACAGAGCTGGGATCAGGAAAGACTTTGCTACCTACCCCGGTGTCATCCTGGGGACGGTTAAGTATGGTGTATTTTTGAATGTGCTTGATGCAAATCTAGCTGTGAAGTGTACAACTGGGGCACAAGTGCTGCCACTGAAGGGGTGGGTGTGTGTGTGGCCCAATTTTTGGAAAAAAGGGAGACTCCGCTTAGAGTAACCCTTGCTTACATTGTTTTTAAAAATGATCCAAGATGCACAGAGCAGGGATCAGGAAAGACTTTGCTACCTACCCCGGTGTCATCCTGGGAACGGTTAAGTATGGCGTATTTTTGAATGTGCTTGATGCAAATCTAGCTGTGAAGTGTACAACTGGGGCACAAGTGCTGCCACTGAAGGGGTGGGTGTGTGTGGCCCAATTTTTGGAAAAAAGGGAGACTCCGCTTGGAGTCACCTTGCGGTGTTTTACATGATTTTAGAAGGGCGTGCCATGCCTATATCTGTGTCTTCTCCTCTTTTTCATTGTCCAGCTCTTTTGTTTTCGCATGAGTATATGTCCTTGTCACTTTCCCATGTGTTTGTGTTGTGTTGTGAGTTGTTTGTCACCTTTTGGACACCTTTGAGGGTGTTTTCTAGGTGTTTTTATGTGTTTTTGATTGCCCCCCATTGTTTCCTATGCGGTTCGAGTGGTTCGCCGAACCGGTTCGCCGAACCGAACTCGAAAGAGACCTCCGTTCGGCGAACCGAACTCGAGCCGAACTGCGACCGGTTCGCTCATCTCTACCCAGCAAGCCACCCGGCATCAGGGCAGCTGGAAGAGTTGGATACAGCGCCAGATGATGGCGCATCTATGAAAGCGCCATTTTCTGGGGCGGCTGCGGACTGTAACTCACAGCAGAGGGGCCCAGAAACCTCGGGCCAACCTGTGCTGCGGATTCCAATCCCCAGCTGCCTAGTTGTACCTGGCTGTACACAAAAATGGGGCGAAGCCCATGTCTTTTTTTTTTTTTTTTTAATTATTTCATGAAATTCATGAAATGATTAAAAAAAGGTCCTCCCTGTATTTTTACTTCCCAACCGGGTACAAATAGGCAGCTGGGGGTTGGGGGCAGCCGTACCTGCCTGCTGTACTTGGCTAGCATGCAAAAATATGGCGAAGCCCACGTCATTTTCTTTTTTGTGAGCTAAAAACGCCTGCATACAGTCCTGGATGGAGTATGCTGAGTCTTGTAGTTCTGCAGCTGCTGTCTGCTCTCCTGCATACACTAGTGAATGGAGCATGCTGAGCCTTGTAGTTCCTCAGTTGCTGTCTGCTCTCCTGCATACACTAGTGATTGGAGCATGCTGAGCCTTGTAGTTCTGCTCCCCCTGTCTCTCCCTCCAGCATACAGTCCTGGATGCAGCATGCTGAGCCTTGTGGTTCTGCAGCTGCTGTCTGCTCTCCTCTATACAGACAGACAGCAGACAGCAGCTGCAGAACTACAAGGCTCAGCATGCTCTATTCAGGACTGTATGCAAGAGTTTTTTGCCCCCCCAAAAAAAATTATGTGGGCTTCGCCATGTTTTTGTATGTTAGCCAGGTACAGCAGGCAGCTACGGGTTGCCTCCTACCCTCAGCTGCCTATTTGTACACGGCTGGGAACCAAAAATATAGGGAAGCTCTTTTTGTTTAATTATTTCATGAATTTCATGAAATGATAAAAAAGAAAAAAGTGACGTGGGCTTCGCCTAATTTTTGTGTCCAGCCAGGTACAACTAGGCAGCTGGGGATTGGAATCCGCAGCGCAGGGTGCCCAAGCTTTCTGGGCACCCCTGCTGCGAATTGCAGTCCACAGCCGCCCCAGAAAATGGCGCTTTCATAGAAGCAACATCTTCTGGCGCTGTATCCAACTCTACCAGCTGCCCTGGTGACGGGTGGCTTGCTGGGTAATAATGGGGTTAGAGCTAGCTGTATATTATCAACTGGCCCTAAGCCTGAAATTCATGGTGTCACGCCAATATTAGACATGGCCACCATGAATTTCTAGTAAAGATAAAAAAAATACAACACACAGAAAAATATTTTTATTAGAAATAAAACACAACACAATTAGTGACTCCATCTTTATTGAAATAAAGAACCCCCCTTCGCAGTAATCGTAGGTCAAGGGTCCCGCGCCGTCCAATCCGGATCCAATATCATCTGATGGGTTTGCTGGAAGGCAAGCGATCAGATGATGTGTCAGGTTCAAGGGCCTGAATTACATGACACAGCAGCTGATTGTATAAATGGCTTTTATACAATCAGCTGATGCATCAGTGCAAAATAAAACAAGCTACACACTTCTGTGCAGACTCCTTTCAGGCAGCAGCAGCTGATAGTTTAGCCGGCCGGGCGGTAAAAAGCCGGCCTCACCGCTCGACTTATAGTGTCAGCTGATTCCGTCAGGTGACCGCATCAGCTGATCATCGCCAGGTCTGAGAGAGAGATAAGAGAGAGAAAAGAGAGAGAAAAGAGAGAGAAAAGAGAGAGAAAGAGAGAGAAAGAGAGAAAAAGAAAGAGAGAAAAAGAAAGAGAGAAAAAGAGAGAAAGAGAGAGAGAAAAAGAGAGAAAGGGAGAGAAAGAGAGAGAAAAAGAGAAAAAGAGAGAGCGCAAAAGAGAGAGAAAAAGAAAGAAAAAGAGAGAAAGGAGAGAGAGAGAAAGAAAGTGAGAGAAAGAGAGAGAAAGAAAAAGAGAAAGAGAGAGAGAAAGAAAGAGAGAAAAAGAGAAAGAAAAAGAGAGAAAGAGAGAGAGAAGACAGGGAGAGGGAAGAGAGAGAAGAGGAGAGAAGAGAGAGAGAAGAGAGAAAGGAGAGAGAGAGAAGAGAGTGTTGGGGGAGACCTCCGGGACTCTCTCAGGGTCACGGAGTTGGATTTCAAATCCGAACTGCGCAGATGTATATGAATCAGGAAAATGACCACACAGAGAAACGTGTCTCTATTTGGGAGAAGTGGAGGTCTTCTGCCCGTGTATTCACAAAGCATACCATTTTATACAGCTTTTTGGACAGTCCTGTAAAACAACATTCCTTTAAGTCATTCAGGTGTGTCTGGGAACAGACAAAAGTCTACTCAAGAATATTGCTTAATCATGAGTCTAACCGGTTTTCCAAGAACCTGTTCTATTGAAGAATGTCAGTTTCCTTATTTATGAGACTACAAACTCATTACTTAGCCCTAAGCATAGTTTGTTTACATATACAATCCTTGCAACATTTCAGTCAGATATATGTAGAAAGCAATACATAAAACATTCAAAATACAGATTAATCTTATTATATTATAATATTATTATACCGGACAAACGATTCATAGCCTAGGCCTTCACAGTCCCCCCTTAATAAGATTATCAGTCTTCTTACTCCGTGAGGGCTACCCAGAGACTACAGTGTCCCACAGCTATGGTATATAGGTGCGTGCTAATCACAGTCTTTCCTAACATCTTCACTTCAGTTCCCACAAGGGGATCCAAGCCCCGTGGCCCCCTTCTAAAACAACCTCTTAGACTTTGGGTCGTTGAGCTTGGTAACCATTGTGTCAGATTTGGAGGGGGTTACTGTTGTATATAACACTGAAGGGAAGATTGCCATGGCTATAGCCTCGTTTGTCCCTTATTACAAATCTTCTTATAGCAAGGCAAAATACAGTAAACAATAATTATAGCAAAAAACAACACTAGAAGGGTTATAATCCCTATCTGAATTAGTATCCCTTTCAGAGACGTCATCCAGCTAAACTAGTCACCCAAGGATTGGTTACCCCTGAATTTTCTTTCAATTCTTTAGATAGGGAATTTAATTGTTTCATGCCTTGGTAACCTTACCATTTGGGCCTGTTTCATCTGGGACATAAGTACAACAGGCCTCTCCTATCATTGCACAAACACCTCCTTTTTCTGCTAATAACATATCCAGAGCCATCTGGTTCTGGTCAGCCAGCATAGTAGTCTGACCCAACTGAGTAGCTGACCTACTTAAGGCGTTTCTGGAGTAATTGATAATTCTCTGTTGATTATAATAGAGATAATTGATCCATGCAACATTCTTATTCACAGTAATAATGGGAAGTATGGACTTAAATCCTGCTGTTACTTCATCTCTGGCCTTATACTCATCTGCGACCCCCCTTGGGACTCCAATTACATCAATATATACATGGGGGTCTTCCAATAGGTCATTGTTTGACACAGCTCTACGGGGCTCTGGCTCCACCCTTGGATACCTATTTTATCTGTTCAAGGGTAACTCCATGATTTACAGGGGTTATTAGGATTGGCATTATTACTTTCATTAGGGCACATTGTCCTGACCAAGGAAGTTCGAGTCTAGATCTTATCTTGAGGTCAACACATAACCAAAAAACATTTGCTACACATTGTCTGTGGTCTTTTTCAGATGTTAAATGAGAAGGAGGATACTTGGTTGGTGCTAGTCCATCCAGAGCTGACTCGTAAACCTTGGTGATCTGCTCTTGATAAAAAGCCAAATCGTGATGAGGCTTCATGTGGACAGTTTGAGGCGCTGACTCAGAGAAGTCTTCTGAGATAATGGTTGGAATGGCAGCCACTCTCTGCTTCAGTTATTTCAGGTCCATTGGTTTCTGGAGCAAGACATTAACTCGCGTGTCACTGCCAGTGCTCAGCAGACTAGGCCGGGGAGACATCAGCTTGGTGGGATAAGCTCCCCCAAAACTTTTCCCGGCATCAGAGTGCTTACAAATGGCATTTTGTATTAAGGAAAATCACTGAATATATTTATATATGTGTTAGTAGGAAACAAAAGCATTTATAAATATGTATGTTAGGCTACACTAACTAAACTACATATTTGGGTCTGTGAAATGGCTTTATTAAGTATTTCAGGTTACTCAATTCTTACGGTGCCAGTCCCCCCTAAAGACTTATTTTTGCCATTTCCAAATACTAAGGGTACTGTGTTCCCTTAGGAAGAGAGGAAAAGAGATCTGTTGGGAAAACCTGCCTGACTGAACGTTGAGGCATGGACAAAGAGGGGAAAGGGTTTTCTTCACCGGTTTGAGACTAAGGGCTCCTAGACGAGTCCTCACCTTTTGTAGTTGGACTTTCCCATGTCTCAAGGTTCTCTAAGTCCTCTCTTCTACCTGTTTTGGCAATGGTGGCCTGAGACTGTACAGGTCTTTTAAAAAGGATAAATACAAGCAAGACGCTCAGTGCAGCTCTTGTGGGTTGACCCTTCTGCAATGCGAGGCGTGAATCCATGTTGTCCTGCCTTCAAGCTTCATCGAAATTTCTATGGCTGGATGGCTCATTCTCGCTTGTCTTTTTAGGATCAATCAGCCCCCTGACTGAAGACCATGTGCTCCTGACACTGATTTAAAATCTGGAATTGGAGAATACACCTGTTTATCACACTATTTAGTCAATCATATAAAAAAATTGTACAAGCCTGTGATAAACCAAAAAATATCTTAACATCTTACAAATAGACCTGTTTATTATGATAAGAAAACAAAACATACATTTGGTTCACGAATTGCCAGTTTCCACCTTTCTATAAAATATACACTTTCTTTACTTCTGTAAACCCATTTTTTACATACCACCTCCATCATGTGCTTTTCAGCAATAACGTCGCTTTCTGCACTCTGACCAAACGTGGAAAGAAATTTACACAACACACACAAACTCACATAAACCTACTCATGGTAGATGTATATGACTACTCTGCAATCACTGGAGCAGTAGAGCAGATGAGGGGAGTGTTTCTACGAGGTCTTTTTAATTTCTCTACCTTGTATTAAGCACAGGTCTTACAAGACTTGGTGAGTCTGGCCACCTGGGTACTGAGCAGTGGTGCCGCCCATATCTTGTCCACCAACACACTTATAACGGTCTTTGTCACATGTGTTCATTGGTTACCTGGGCCATTATTGAGTAGAGCGCTCATGGCAGGGACAGCTTACCGTCCTTTATCCACAGACCTTCCTCAGTCAGCTGTCTCCCTGCATCTCACACTCCATTCCTTGCTGAATCACTTGTTCCTGTAAGGATTTAAGAACACGATGAGTGACAAATGTCACGGAAGTGACAGGTGCCACCGAAGTATGGTACTGGTCTGCATTGGTAAAGGATTCAACTCTAGGCCCGTTCATTGCTTCTTTGTTGTCTGTAGAGTTGAGCGCGGTTCGCGGTTCGAGGTTCTCCAGTTCGCGGCTCGAGTGATTTTGGGGGCTGTTCTAGATCGAACTAGAACTCGAGCTTTTTGCTAAAGCTCGATAGTTCTAGATACGTTCGAGAACGGTTCTAGCAGCAAAAAGCAGGGCTTTTTACAGCTGCAGTGTGCAGGAGCCATCGCTGGCAGCCTGCCAGAAGCTGGTAACCAAGATAAACATCGGGTATCCAAGCAAAGCGCTTTGGTTAGTAACCCGATGTTTATCCTAGTTACGTGCAGGAAGCCCACACTTCCCCGCTCAGCTCACTCCGCCCCCTCCTGCACGCGGCATGTACACACGTACACACACACACACACACACACGTCCCCAGCCATGCAGTCCACGACACTGACGTCCTCCTGGCACTCTGTACACATGGTCCCGCGGTGATGAAGTCCCGACCTCAGCGCTGTCATTGTCCTCCATGGCCGCCTCTTGTCATATCACCTTCTCTCGCTTCCGACCCGAGACTGACTAGCGGTGACGTCACGGGCCTCTCGCGATACTTGGCTGTGAAGGCGGAGGTCATTGAACTCAGTGACAGGTGCTGTCAGCAGTGCAGGAGATCAGCGCAGGTAATGTACCTCGCTGACAGCAGCACTTGTCATCCCCTGCAGTGACCTGGGCTGACCCATTGATGTTAGCTCAGGTCCCTGCACTGCTCTCCCAGCCAATGGGGAACATCCTGCTCTTCATTGACTGGGACAGTGTGGATCGTCATGGCAACCCCTTGGATTACACCAGACCTGGATTTGTTTTTCTTTCTAATAAATTGGTTAAAAAGGGAATGTATTGGGGAGTTTTTTTTCAAATAAAAATGTGCTTGTCGTCTATTTTTTTTTATTACTGACTGGGTTGGAGATGTCGGGTATCTGATAGACGCCTGACCTCACCAACCCCAGAGCTTGGTGCCAGGTGACATTACACATCTGGTATTAACCCCATATATTACCTCGTTTGCCACCGCACCAGGGCACGGGATGAGCTGGGGCGAAGCACCAGGATTGGCGCATCTAATGGATGCGCCACTTCTGGGGCGGCTGCAGCCTGCTATTTTTAGGCTGGGGAGAGTCCAATAACCATGGACCTCCCTAGTCTGAGAATATCAGACCCCAGCTGTCTGCTTTACCTTAGCTGGTGATCCAATTTTGGGGGGACCCCTACGTGTTCTTTTTTTAAATTATTTATTTAATTTAAAATAACAGCGTGGGGTGCCCTCAGTTTTGGATTACCAGCCAAGGTGAGGCTGCCAGCTGTGGTCTGCAGGCTGCCGCCGTCTGCTTTACCCTAGCTGGCTACAAAAATAGGGGGAACCCTACGCCATTTTTTTTTTTTATTTTTTTGGCTAAATACAAAGCTAAGCACCCCTTAGTGCCACATGAAAGGCACCAAAGGGTGCAAAATTACAAAATGCAGGAGAGTGGGACATTATGTGTCTTTCTGCCATTATAATGACAGAAAAGACTGATATGAAGTGTACAAGCACAGGAAAATCACCAGAGCGCTCTACGCTGTGAAAAGCAGTAGAAAATGGCACTGGAGTGAACAAGTGACCGCCTCATGTAGGTTGAAGCTAAGAATCCTGGGTAAATTTATGTATTTTCCCTCCTTCAGTTTTTTTGCAGTACACAAAAAAACGGAAGGCACACGGATGACAAACAGATGACATACGGACCGTCTACGGAACGGAAACGGATGCCACACGGATGCACCCGTGAAAAAAAACGGACTGTTTTTTTGCAGACCACAAAAATGGATCGGTCGTGTGAATGTAGCCTTATTCTGATCTGCCATTTATAAACAGCAGGCAGAAATAAGTGAATAACGCCCCCCAGCGTCAGAAAATCTCCGGGGTTTCAGGGCTAGCTGAGACCCTGGAGATCATGATTCAGGACGGTTTTTCCGGTCCCCGCTCACGTGATCACAGGTATACACCGTATACCGATGATCACGTTACAGTAAATGACAGCGCCGGTAAAAAATTATTTATCTCCCATCTGGCATGAACAAACATGATAAATCTCCTCCCCGGTCCCCTCCGGTCTCCCGGTGTCGCCAAAGTGCCCCCCCTGATGCCCTCCCAGAAATCCAAGATGGCCGCGCGCACAGCAGCGCGCCGTCCGCATTCACCCTACTCCTCTGATTTCTGTCGCATGTGCCATGACACATGCAACAGAAAACTCCTCCCCAGGCCCTGCCAGGTCACCCCCTATAACCCCACCGGTGTTCCCCGGTGTACCACGGTACCTGTGCAGCGTTGATCCCCCCACGGCCCTCTCCTTCACAATAGACGCTGGCGCATGCACAGAGCGGCTGTCAGCTCAGCTTCCTGTGTTCAGACACAGTGAGTGGTGGTTATGCATCTGTAAGCTAAATGGGCAGCATGGTGGCTCAGTGGTTAGCACTGTAGTCTTGCAGCGCTGACGTCCTGGGTTCAATTCTCACCAAGGGCACCATCTGCAAGGAGTTTGTATTTTCTCCCCATGTTTGCGTGGGTTTCCTCCGGGTACTCCGGTTTCCTCCCACACTCTAAAGACATACAGCGCTATGGAATTAATAACGCTATATAAATGAATAAATTATTATTATTACTGCAATGCCCTGCTCATGAGGTAAGGATCATAATTGATCAGGAGAGCTATATACTACATTTCCAAATGGAGGGATTTTCTTTTATAGTTTCCCTGCTGAACGACTACCAAACATGAGAGTCCGTTATACGCCACAAGAAAACACATCTAAATAGCGAGCTCTGTTGTTAAGTATTCATTCAGCTGGATAACTGGACTTAAAGGGGTATTCCATCTCCAAGATCCTATTCCCAATATATAGTAGGTGGAATAGCAATAATATCAGCAAATACCAATATTTGGAAATGTACAATAGTTCTCCTGATTAGGCATGCCCTTACCTCATGAGCAGGGCATTGCAGCTTTGGTAGCAACCATTACGAGATGGACTCTGCTGCTGTGGACCCGGGGAGAGTGAGTGCAGATTCATTGCACCCACACTCCTCACATGAAGGGTCTGCACTCCTAGAAAATGGGGGATACGTTCCCTGAGTGTCTCCCCCCATATTCTAGATGGTCCAGAGTCGTCGTGGGACCCCTTTATTATTTTTCTTACAATAAATTGGTGAAAGAGGAAATGTTTTGGGGACTGTTTTTTCAAATAAATTTCTTTTGTCGATTTTTTTTGTTAGTACTGACAGTTTATGATGTTGGGTATCTAATAGACGCCATGACATCACAAACTACTGGGCTTGATCTCAGGTGACTTTACAACTAGTATCAACCCGATTTATTACCCCGTTTGCCACTGCACCAGGGCACGGGATGAGCTGGGGTGAAGCGCCAGGATTAGCGCATCTAGTGGATGCGCCACGTCTGGGGTGCCTGCGGCCTGCTATTTTTAGGCTGTGAAGGCCCAATAACTATGGACCTTCCCACCCTGAGAATACCAGACCACAGCTGTCCGCTTTACCTTGGCTGGTGATCCAATTTGGGGGGGACCCTACTTTTTTTGTGTAATTATTAATATTTCTAAAATAATTATAAAAAAAGAGCCTGGGGTGACCTCCACATTGGATCCCCAACCACGGTAAAGCTGCCAGCTGTGGTTTTCAGGCTACAGCCGCCTGCTTTACCCTAGCTGGCTATCAAAAATGGGGGGACCCAACGTCATTTTTTTTAAACTATTTTTTAAATAGAAAAAATTAATGGGCTTCCCTGTATTTTGATTGCCAACCAAGGTAACGGCAGGCAGATGGGGGTGGCAACCCATAGCTGTCTGCTTTATCTGCGCTGAGAATCAAAAATACCGCGGAGCGCTACGTCATTTTTTTTAAAGAATTAATTTTACAGCACTGTGATGTCCAGCAATCAAAATACAGGGAAGCCCATTTTGTTTTTAGTTATTTAAATAAATAATTAAAAAAAATATATATGGGCTCCCGCTGCATTTTTTGTATTGCTAGCTAAGGATAATCCAAGCAGCTACTGGCTGCTAACCCCCACTGCTTGGTGTTACCTTCACTGGCAATGGAAAATCCAGGGAAGCATTTTTTATTTTTTTTGCCAAAAAACTACAAAAAAAGGACGTGAGCTTCGCCATATTTTTGTATGCTAGCCAGGTATAGCAGGCAGGTGCTGGAAGAGTTGGATACAGCGCCAGAAGATGGCGCTTCTATGAAAGTGCCATTTTCTGAGGCGGCTGCAGACTGCAATTTGCAGCAGTGGGGCCCAGAAAGCTCAGGCCATCCTGTGCTGCGGATTCCAATCCCTAACTGCCTAGTTGTACCTGGCTGGACACAAAAATGGGGCGAGGCCTACGTCATTTGTTTTCTAATTATTTCATGAAATTCATGAAATAATAAAACAAGGGCTTCCCTTTATTTTTGGTTCCCAGCCGGGTACAAATAGGCAACTGGGGGTTGGAGGCAGCCCGTGGCTGCCTGCTGTACCTGGCTAGCATACAAAAATATGGCGAAGCCCACGTCATTTTTTTGGTGGGCAAAAAACTTCTGCATACAGTCCTGGATGTAGAAAGAGGTTTTTTGCCCAGCTCACCTGTGTGATGGAAGCCAGTAATCCTGGGCTGTGCACGGAGAAGAGGTTTGGAGAGCCAGTCCATGTGCATTGAAATTGGTTGAAGGATTTCACCAGCACAAAACTCCAGGCATTTTGTTCTTTAAAATAAAAATTCCTTTATTTTCTTATCATTAAAAAGTCCATGCTATGGTGGTCAAGCCCATGTCAGAGAGGACGCGTTTCGAACATCCAGTTCTTATTCAGTCTCTAAACCATCTAGTCACAGAACTGTTTAAAAAGGGCTGAACCCAAACATGTAATCAAATGCAAGGAGAGAGCAAGACAATTACAAAAACATTAACCCCTTGAGTTATATCACTCCATATAATGCTTATAACACTTATATATATACAAAGTTTTTTTAGCCAGATTAATATGCAAACATCAATTCATTTCTTTTATTTAAACCTTTCGGAAATCTTGTGCCCATTAAAAACATCCATTTTATTTCTCTCTGAAAGAGAATATCTTTCAAATTTCCACCCCTTCTAGGTAGTTGAATTTTTTCAATGGCATTGACTTTCATGCCTGTTAAATTACCTGCATGTGCGTCGCGAAAATGTTGAGACGCTCCTGATAATTTTCTGGTGGTGGCATTATTAACATCATAAATGTGTTCAGATATCCTCTTTCTGAGAGAACGACAAGTGCTGCCTATATATTGTAACTGGCAAATAGTACACGATATTAAATAAACCACATGGTCTGAACTGCAGTTTATGAGTGACATTATTTTATACGTTTTTTTATCTGTAAATGAAGAAAATTCCTTCACATTTGACATATAACCGCATAGTCCACACGATCTGTGGCCACATTTGAAAGAGCCTGTGCTGGGTAACCAATTGCCAGTGTTTTTTTCTTTTTTAGTGGAACCGCACCTATTCATATGATCACTAAGTGATAACATGGATCCCAATGTAATGTTCCTTTTTGAAACAAATTTAACTCCATTTTTTAAGATTTTGTGTAATGTGTCATCTGTAGATAAAATGGGTAAATATTTTTTAATAATTTTAATTACATCATAATAATTTTTACTGTATGTTGTTGAAAAAACAACTGACAATTCTTTCTGGGGATTATCTCTGGTTTTATTCATGTCCAAATATTGTGACCTACTCACTTTGATTGCCTTGGTTTTGGCTTTCTGGAGATTTGTCATTTTATACCCTCTTGCCAAAAACCTTTTTTCAATAGTGCTGCATTCTACCTCAAAACCATTTTGGGTGTTGCAACATCTCCTAGCACGGACATATTCACCTGTAGGGATGTTATTTATAACATGCTTTGGATGGCAACTTCCCGCATGTAATAGTGAGTTGCCTGATATGGGTTTTCTATAAAGACTACAATTAATTTCTCCATTGTCACCCTTCCCATGGAATTGTATATCCAAAAAATTAATTTTTGATACATCATGAAAAAAAGTGAAAAAAAGATTATGGGCATTATTATTAATATATGATATGAAATCCTCAATTTTTTTGTTTGGATTTTGCCATACAATAAGTACATCATCTATAAATCTCAGATATAATGCTATATCCGAGAAAAAAGGATTGCACTGATTAAAAATATATTGTTCTTCCCACCAAAACATAAATATGCCTGCTAGAGAGGGGGAAAACCGTGCGCCCATTGAACATCCCTGTAACTGAATATATCCTTTATTTAAAAAGGTAAAATAGTTGTTTTTGAGTAAAAACTCAGTTACGTCAATCAAATAGTCCTGCAATTCAAGTGAGTAGTCAGAATATTTTTTGAGCAAATCTTTCAACGCTAAAATGGCAAGAGAATGTGGAATGGATGTATACAGTGATTGCACATCACAAGTTAACCAACTAAAATTATCTTGCCATTTCATCTGAGAAATAATATTCAATACATGTTTGCTATCCAGGACATAGCCAGGAGACATTTTAGGAAGAAATTGAAGGTGGTTATCCAACCACTCTGCTAGATGTTCAGTATAAGAATCTATACCTGAGACAATCGGTCTCATTTTTGGGGGAAATTGGTTTTTATGTGACTTGGGTAAGGCATGTAATAATGGTATTAAACAATAAGATGGATTAAGATAATCTCTCAATTTTTCATCAATTAAACCCAAATGTAAGCCTTCTTCTAGAATTTTTTCCAAGGATTTCTTTATGCCTGCAGAGGGGTCATAATCGACTCTCCTGTAGGTATCACAATCCTGTAACATAGTCAATACCTCCCTTTCATAAAGTCCAGTATCCAAAACTACGACTGCCCCCCCCTTGTCAGAATTTTTTATTATGATGTTAGAGTTTTTTTGCAAGGAAATAATCGCATCCTTCTCAGTCTTAGACAAATTTTGAACCATAGGTTCTTGTAAATGAGAAAGAGCAGTTAATTCCTTTTCTACTATGTTCTGGAAATCAGTCATCTGATCACACCTCGAAGGTATGGGATAAAAACTGGGATTAGGAACATTAAAGTGGGAAACCGCACAATGTGGATTGGGTCCGGCACCACTATCACTTGACAAATCATGCAAATCTTGTAAAGCCATTTGTTCTTTAAATGACATAGGAGAGAAAAAAATGTCAGCTGATGCATTTGAAACATTAGGAACATTAACCTCATTTTCATCGTGAAAGAAGTGTTTTTTTACTGTTAATTTTTGGATAAACTTATTAACATCTAGTATTGTTTTAAAAAGATCAAACCTCTTGTTGGGAACAAAATTTAAACCCCTTTTCAAAACACTAATTTCACTGCTGTGTAAAATGCATGCCGACATATTTATAACAGAAAAATTATTATTATCAATATTCATTTCCTTTTCCCCCTCGTGAAATGATTGTGTTGGTACACATGACTTTCTATGTTTGCGGCCGCTCCTCCTTGTTTTTTTCGATTTTTTTGAAAAAACGGCTGGTTTTTCAAGTTTTTTGACACACTTGAAGAAGTGGATGGGGTGTCAAAATTATTATCGGACGTGTCAATATTATAGTCTGTAGAGTCCACATCAGTCGTTTCAAAGTCCGTAGAAGAAAAATTGACACGAGTAGAATTGTTGCGTCTTTTATGATTTTTCAATATGGATCTGGGACCAGCTTGGAAAAATCTCCTGGAATTATGCCAATTGTAGATTTTATTATCCTCATAGTCCCTTAAATCACGAACAAACTTTTTTTCTTTGAATGCAGTGATTGTATCCTCAAGGGCAATGATTTTAGTGTTTATCTGGTCTTTCGTGGTCTTATAAGCATCCAGACCTGAATATTGTGCAAGGGAAACTTCAATTTCTTTAATCTTATTCTCCAACACACCTATTTTATTTCGTTCTTGTTCTATAATTAATTGAATAAGTTTTTTGGAGCATTCAGATAAGATAGTGTCCCATTTTGCAACAAATTCTTGATTAAATTCAACTGTGGGTCTTTTGTTCAGCCGAAGTCCCCTGGGAACCATATTTTTGTCAAGATATGCTTGCAAGGTTTCGCTGTCCCACCAGGTACGAATTCTCGCTGACATCACTTTTTCTAATTCCCACATAATTTGATTCATTTCTGTGTGCGTTTCCAAGGGGGTATCTTGCTTATTCAATGAAAACATTTTTGCTGCTCTCTCCATACGTAGTCTATCTGAAGTAACAAAAATCTGATTGCTATTAGCTTCATTCATCTGGTCTTCCATTTTATGACAAAATTTTTTATAAGGAACTATAAGTCATGCAATTTCATCATATATAGTATACAATGTCTCTTATTGAAAAGATCCAAAACAATGATAATTGACTTACTGACAGTTCCTATTCATGAATCACAGGGAGCACGGGTATAGCAGCTCAAGGTGAAGGTAGAAAGAGGTTTTTTGCCCAGCTCACCTGTGTGATGGAAGCCAGTAATCCTGGGCTGTGCACGGAGAAGAGGTTTGGAGAGCCAGTCCATGTGCATTGAAATTGGTTGAAGGATTTCACCAGCACAAAACTCCAGGCATTTTGTTCTTTAAAATAAAAATTCCTTTATTTTCTTATCATTAAAAAGTCCATGCTATGGTGGTCAAGCCCATGTCAGAGAGGACGCGTTTCGAACATCCAGTTCTTATTCAGTCTCTAAACCATCTAGTCACAGAACTGTTTAAAAAGGGCTGAACCCAAACATGTAATCAAATGCAAGGAGAGAGCAAGACAATTACAAAAACATTAACCCCTTGAGTTATATCACTCCATATAATGCTTATAACACTTATATATATACAAAGTTTTTTTAGCCAGATTAATATGCAAACATCAATTCATTTCTTTTATTTAAACCTTTCGGAAATCTTGTGCCCATTAAAAACATCAATTTTATTTCTCTCTGAAAGAGGATATCTTTCAAATTTCCACCCCTTCTAGGTAGTTGAATTTTTTCAATGGCATTGACTTTCATGCCTGTTAAATTACCTGCATGTGCGTCGCGAAAATGTTGAGACGCTCCTGATAATTTTCTGGTGGTGGCATTATTAACATCATAAATGTGTTCAGATATCCTCTTTCTGAGAGAACGACAAGTGCTGCCTATATATTGTAACTGGCAAATAGTACACGATATTAAATAAACCACATGGTCTGAACTGCAGTTTATGAGTGACATTATTTTATACGTTTTTTTATCTGTAAATGAAGAAAATTCCTTCACATTTGACATATAACCGCATAGTCCACACGATCTGTGGCCACATTTGAAAGAGCCTGTGCTGGGTAACCAATTGCCAGTGTTTTTTTCTTTTTTAGTGGATATAGCATTATATCTGAGATTTATAGATGATGTACTTATTGTATGGCAAAATCCAAACAAAAAAATTGAGGATTTCATAACAACATTTCAACAACATACAGTAAAAATTATTATGATGTAATTAAAATTATTAAAAAATATTTACCCATTTTATCTACAGATGACACATTACACAAAATCTTAAAAAATGGAGTTAAATTTGTTTCAAAAAGGAACATTACATTGGGATCCATGTTATCACCTAGTGATCATATGAATAGGTGCGGTTCCACTAAAAAAGAAAAAAACACTGGCAATTGGTTACCCAGCACAGGCTCTTTCAAATGTGGCCACAGATCGTGTGGACTATGCGGTTATATGTCAAATGTGAAGGAATTTTCTTCATTTACAGATAAAAAAACGTATAAAATAATGTCACTCATAAACTGCAGTTCAGACCATGTGGTTTATTTAATATCGTGTACTATTTGCCAGTTACAATATATAGGCAGCACTTGTCGTTCTCTCAGAAAGAGGATATCTGAACACATTTATGATGTTAATAATGCCACCACCAGAAAATTATCAGGAGCGTCTCAACATTTTCGCGACGCACATGCAGGTAATTTAACAGGCATGAAAGTCAATGCCATTGAAAAAATTCAACTACCTAGAAGGGATGGAAATTTGAAAGATATCCTCTTTCAGAGAGAAATAAAATGGATGTTTTTAATGGGCACAAGATTTCCGAAAGGTTTAAATAAAAGAAATGAATTGATGTTTGCATATTAATCTGGCTAAAAAAACTTTGTATATATATAAGTGTTATAAGCATTATATGGAGTGATATAACTCAAGGGGTTAATGTTTTTGTAATTGTCTTGCTCTCTCCTTGCATTTGATTACATGTTTGGGTTCAGCCCTTTTTAAACAGTTCTGTGACTAGATGGTTTAGAGACTGAATAAGAACTGGATGTTCGAAACGCGTCCTCTCTGACATGGGCTTGACCACCATAGCATGGACTTTTTAATGATAAGAAAATAAAGGAATTTTTATTTTAAAGAACAAAATGCCTGGAGTTTTGTGCTGGTGAAATCCTTCAACCAATTTCAATGCACATGGACTGGCTCTCCAAACCTCTTCTCCGTGCACAGCCCAGGATTACTGGCTTCCATCACACAGGTGAGCTGGGCAAAAAACCTCTTTCTACATCCAGGACTGTATGCAGAAGTTTTTTGCCCACCAAAAAAATTACGTGGGCTTCGCCATATTTTTGTATGCTAGCCAGGTACAGCAGGCAGCCACGGGCTGCCTCCAACCCCCAGTTGCCTATTTGTACCCGGCTGGGAACCAAAAATATAGGGAAGCCCGTTTTTTTTAATTATTTCCCTTATTTCATGAAATAATTAAAAAACAAATGACGTGGGCTTCGCCCCATTTTTGTGTCCAGCCAGGTACAACTAGGCAGCTGGGGATTGGAATCCACAGCACAGGTTAGCCCGAGGTTTCTGGGTGCCACTGCTGCGAATTGCAGTCCGCAGCCGCCCCAGAAAATGGCGCTCTCATAGAAGCGCCATCATCTGGCGCTGTATCCAACTCTTCCAACGGCCCTGGAGCCGGGTGGCTTGTTGGGTAATCATGAGTTAATACTGGCTTTGTTTTACTAGCCAGTATTAAGCCAGAGATTCTTAATGTCAGGCACGTTTGACCTGGCCATTAAGAATCTCCAATAAAGGGTTAAAAAAAAACACCACACAGAGAAAAAATACTTTAATAGAAATAAATACACAGACACATTAGAGACTCCATCTTTATTACCCCCTGTCAGCCCTCCACGATCCATGCTCTTCTGTCTTTCTCGTTCAACAAATGCAGCTCTGCTCCATCACTGCTGCATGGGGGAAGACGCTGCTTCCCGTGCAGCCTTTACTGCGTGAAGGCTGCACGGGAAGCAGCGTGCAGCCTTCACTCCATAAGAGATCAGTGCTGCTGGCGGTGACAGATGCGTTACCATAGCAACAGGGCTCCGATCATGTGATTCCCGGAGCCGCGGTTAGCGGTGACGTCACGGCTAACTGCGTTGCTATGGCAACGGTGATCTTCGTTAATGACCGGCTGTGTCAGCCGGTCCCTAACGGAACAGGGAGTCGACCGTGTGCTAGAGTATGTCGCCGGTACACGGCGATACACAAATGTGCACCGTGTACCGGAGAGTGCAATGACAGGTCCTACATGACGCGTCATAGTCATGTGACCAGTCTGTGGCCAATGAGATAATAGCCACGTGACTGGTCACATGGCTATTTTGACATCACGATAGGTCCTGCATCACTGCTGGCAGTGCTGGTCACCAGGAGGATTCAGCGATCATCGGATGGAATAGCGGCAAGAGACAGAGTGCAGGAGGGATCACGGGGACCGGTAAGTGTTATGGCAATGTTTATTTACTGTATGTGTACATTTATAATGCGTTTTTATGTGTTTGTGATTGCCTCCCATTATATCCTATTGGTTTGAGTTCGGTTCGTCGAACATTCGCTGAACTGAACTCGAACGAGACCTTCGTTCGACGAACCGAACTCGAGCTGAACCACTGTCAGTTCGCTCATCTCTAGTTGTCTGCACCTGTGCGAGCATTTCCTCTGGCTCCATCAGTCACCGGCTCTTTTGATAACAGGAGAGCCTCCACCTGGGCTCATACACACTCTACGGCCTTATAGGTTTATCACATTACACTAGAAAAGATCTGCTGCCTATATCCACATTTGACTATTTTACCCCTTTCCGCTCTACGAACCACAGCAATTGCAAATCTTCATTTCGTTCTCCTATTCCGATGGGAGAGGAGCGAGTGGTTCGGTTTTTATTACCTCATGTTGCGTAACCTCAGCATATTCAGTGTAGAATCAACCAGCATCTTGGTATCTGGATCCATCTACGAAAAAACTTAAAATCTGCATTAACAATGGGCTCATATGAGACATGTTCAAAACCTGACAATTCTTGTTACAGCAGAGCAATCATGAGATATAGGGGCGGACTGGCCCACCAGGAGGTCGGGAAAACCCCCGGTGGGCCCCTGCTATTGATAGCCACGCCCCCTAGGCCCTGCCCCCCTACTCCCCCTGGGCCCCTATGGATATGTGAGAGAGGCCCCCCGGCCGGTAATTTCGCTAATCATATCGGCAATGTGCCGATATGATTAGTGACAATCCCATTCCCTCTCCAGCTGCAAGCAAGGAGAGCGATCTTTCTGCTCTGCCTGCTGTCAATGTCAGTGCCGCTCTGACTCATCTGCGCAGTGACACTGCAGGAGGAGGCAGTCTCAGAGCGATGACTGATTCCTTCCTATGCAGGTGCTGGCAGCATTGCGCTGTGGAGGACGGACTCGGCGTCGCCCCAGGCCAGGCTGCAAGAGCAGCAGCACGTGAGTGTAGAAGGCGGGGGCCCAGGGGGACAAGCAGGGGCCCCAGTAGGGACGTGGGGGCCCAGGGGAGCGAGCGGGGGCCCAGGGGAGTGAACAGGGGCCCCAGGGGGGGGGGTGCGGGGCCCAGGGGAGCGAGCAGGGGCCCGGGGGGTGCTGGGGGTGCTCTTTACCTTACCAGTCACCTGCTTGGGGCCAGCCCCAGGCCAGGGGTCCCCAGACAGTGCTCCAGCCGCCTCTACCATCCCATCTGTCCTGCTGCTGGGGGCCTGTAGTGCAGCTGCCCCCCCAGTATGGTGGCCTGAGGCAGCTCCCAGGCCACAGGGCATCACAGGTCTGAGTGGGCCCCAGCACCCAGCCTTTCAATCGTAAACTTCAGTGATCGTACAAGTTCTGTATGATCACTGAAGTTTTCGCAGTTGCAGGACATTTAGTGACATCACATGTGTCATGTGACTCACCAAAGGTCCTAGAGCTGCACTGCGGGAGTCCCCAGACCTGCACCAACCGCGCCGGTATTCAGATGTATGCGCGTCTTTCAGGTGCGCATACATTTGTACAGTGCGGCCGGTGACAGGAGGCAGAGCAGCGCTGCTCAGCCCCGCACCGCGATGTACCATCATCGCCGGGGCTGCAGAGGAGCGCGCCTCAGTCCTGCACCAACATCATCATCACCGGGGCCGCAGCTGCAGGAATGAAGAGGAGGACGCGCAGGCACAGGTAAGCACTCCAAAGGAGCTGAAGATGTACTTTTATATGAGGGCCTGCGGGTGGGGGAGAAGCAGTGTTATTTTACAAGGGGCATTAAGAAGCGGTGGGGGACTTTATGGAGCATATTATGGGTCAGTGGTGGACATAATAGGGCAGTGGGGAACATAATAGGGCAGTGGGGAACATAATAGGGCAGTGGGGGACATTTTAGTGCAGAGGGGACATTATAATGCAGTGGGGAACATAATAGGGCAGTGAGGAACATAATAGGGCAGTGGGGACACTATAGGTCAGTGGGGATACTGTAGGGCAGTGGGAAACATTATAGAACAGTGGGGGATACTATAAGGCAGTGGGGGACATAATTGGGCAGTGGGGGAAATAATAGGGCAGTGGGGGACATAATAGGGCAGTGGGGGACATAATAGGGCAGTGGGGGATATAATAGGGCAGTGGGGGACATAATAGGGCAGTGGGGGACATAATAGGGCAGTGGGAAACACTATAAGGCAGTGAGGGACACTATAAGGCAGTGGGGGACATTATAGGGCAGTGGGGGACATTATAGGGCAGTGGGGGACATTATAGGGCAGTGGGGGACATTATAGAGCAGTGGGGGACATTATAGAGCAGTGGGGGACATTATAGGGCAGTGGCGGACACTATAAGGCAGTGGGGGACATAATAGGGCAGTGAGGAACACAATAGGGCAGTGTGGAACATAATAGTGCAGTGGGGAACATAATAGGGCAGTGGGGGACATTATAGGGCAGTGGGGGACATTATAAGGCAGTGGGGGACATTATGAGGCAGTGGGGGACATTATAGGGCAGTGGAGGACATTATAGGGCAGTGGGGGACATTATAGGGCAGTGGAAGGACATTATAGGGCAGGGGGGGACATTATAGGGCAGTGGAAGGACATTATAGGGCGGTGGAAGGACATTATAAGGCTGTGGGGGACATTATAAGGCAGTGGGGGACATTATAGGGTAATGGGGGACATTATAGGGTAATAGGGGCCATTATGAAGCAAATTGGGGCATTATAGGTCAGTGGGGACAATATGAAAGAAATTGGGACATCATAGGGCAATTGGAGATATTATGAGGCATCAAAGATTGTGGAAGGCAGCATAGTATAATGAGGAGGGGGGAATTTATACAGGGATGTAGTTGGGGGAGATATTATAGAAAGAGCAATTTTTTGGGGGACATTTTGGAAAGGGGCACTTTGTGGAGCTATTTTTGAGAGGAGCAGTGTGTGTGGTGGATATTTTGTGCAGGAAGCAATTAAAAACCCCTTCTCATTCCACTTGTTTCCCCAGACATTATTATATAAAATGGGCCAGGATGAGGGACATAATTACTATATGGGGCCAGAATGAGGGACATACATGACTGGTTTATGGTGGCACTTGGGGCATAATTACTGTAGGAGCAAATTAGGGAACATTATTACTGATGAAATATAAGTTAATTTTGAGGATATTGTCTCCAATGGGGGAACAAGAGTCTGACGTGGTGTAGAAATTGGGGAAATAGTGAGGAATATGCTCTGGGAGTGATCGGCTATAGGTGACTGTTATTTTCTGAAGAGTCGCGTCATGGCAGGAAGAAGTGATGGCGGTCAGCACCGGATGAAGAAAAAATGTGAAGATGAATAAAGTCAGCTAGAGACGTCACTGGTAAGTCAGTGTATTACATGAACACACACTGTACTGTACACTGTATACGGAGTATATCCTGTGTATAATGTCACTGATGATCACTGTATTACCTATTCACTATATACAGAGCTCATGTGCATTATGGCACTGATGATAATATTAGTGTTAATAGCATTGTAGTTTTTAATCATGATCATTATTATATGTCCTTGTGTGGTAGTAATATGTCGTCTGGTCATGTTGTACTAATATTTGTCTCGTGTGTGGTATTATTTGGTCATTATTTGGTGTGGTAATAGTGTCATGGTATTTTTCCCTTGTATGTGGTTGTATTCGGTCACTATGTGGTCTGATTATGGTGTGGCGGTATTACTTTTTTGTATGTAGTTATAGTCGGTCATTATGTGATGTGGTTATAGTGTTGTGGTATTTCTCCCTTGTATGTGGTAATATTCGGTTACTGTGTGGTCTAATTATGATGTGGTGGTATTACTCTCTGGTATGTGGTTGTTTTTGATCACTATGTGTTGGTAGTATGTTATCTGGTCATAGTGTCGCGGTATTTCTCCCTTGTATGTGGTATTATTCGGTCACTTTGTGGTCTGATCACAGTGTGGTGGTATTTCTCCCTTGAATGTGGCTGTATTTGGTCACTGTTTGGTGGTAATATGTGGTCTGGTCACGGTGTGGTGGTATTTCTCCCTTGTATGTGGCTGTATTTGGTCACTGTTTGGTGGTAATATGTTGTCTGATCACTGTGTGGCGGTATTTATCCCTTGTATGGGTTGTATTCGGTCACTATATGGTGGTATTTCCCCCTTGTATATGGTATTATTGGTTTTGGTATAGTGGATTTTGTTGTGTATGGAGGTCACTTTTTCTCTCTATAAGGGGGAGATTATTTCCAGTAGAAATTAAATACTTAAATATTTAACCCCTCCCTGTCCTGTGACTATTACACTGTAGTAAATATGCACTTACAGAGGTTCTCCAGTGAAAACAAGTAATCACCTTTACTAAGGCCACGTTCATACACTGAGTATTCAGTGAGCTTTTTACCTCAGTATTGAAGCCAAAACCAGGAGCGGTAAAATCAGAGAAAAAGTGTAATAGAAGCACGAGCACCACTTCTGTATTTATCATCCACCCCTGGATTTGGCTACAAATACTGATGTAAGACACTGACCAAATACTGAACGTGTGAACGTGGCCTAAGGATAAGTGATAACTTATTCATTTGTGTTGACCGATTGCTGGGACCTGCACCGATCGTGCAACTTTTATCCCTCATTACACTGGAGCTCGTGTCCGACTCGACCACTGACCCATTCATTCCCTCAGTGGCTGCGAGCGCTGCGCTTGTTATTTTCTGGCTGCTCCACAGAGGATGAATGGAGCTCCGGTCACATACCCCACCTGCTGCTGCAAAAAGTTCCCCAATCTTCCGATCGGTGTGGTTTTCACTGGTCTGGTTCTACCGATCAATAAGTTATCACCAACCGAACCTGTTGATCGGTGATAACTTGTTTTCACCAAAGACCCCATTACTGCAAACTACTCTAATTGTACATCCCAGATATGGTGCACAATATAGATGTGCAGGAGCTGCCTGTGTATACAGTCAAAGCAACACAATAATGGGGATAACGCTAATGGGTGTTTATATTTATCTGTAGGGTGGGCCCCTGGAGTCAATTCCCCTGGTGGGCCCCAGACACCCCAGTCCGCCCCTATATGTATGTCTGCTGTATCCTCCTTACAGATAAAAATATAAAGAAAACTTAATAGGCATACTCAATCGATTAACAAATTAAAACTTAAAAATAGGTGTGACATTCCACATCATCTTTCCCCCCTTTTTGAATCCATTATCCAAAGCATAGTTAGATTCAAAAAGTGTGTGTCACCGCAGTTCTACATTTAGGCACAAAAGTCCCATTGTATAGATCGTACCTAACCTGGAACACCATAAATATGTTATGTGTAGCCTTATAATGAAAAAGGATTTCAATGACTTTTCAACCTTTGCTTGAACCACAGAAATCTGCATTACAAGCTTTCTATAAAAAGAAAACAGATTATTCAATACATTATATATCAAACACAGAATGCCATAAATCATCCACAAACCGTAAACCAAATTATTATAATTATTAATAAATTAGATCATTAATAAAGATTATAATAATTAACTAATTGTACACAGCCTGACCTCTATGCTCCAATTTCTACCAATAAATCTAAACATGTCTACAATTCAACTTATTCTGTTTAGATAGAATCAGTAAAATAAAATACAATTGTCGATTACTTTTTCCAATATAATTTACAATGAAATGCTAAAAGTAGGGAAAGTCTAATTTTTTTTTTTTTTTAAGATAGGACTATCTCCCCTGTAAAACTCAAAAAACCTGTATTCCTGAAATGAAAACCAAACAAGCCTTCTTCTTTTTGTTTTTTTTCTCTTATTTTAATACTTTACAAATGGATATAATGCCTTCCAACATTGTTGGCGTAAGTCTTTTAAGATTTTTAGATTAGCTAACACGGTACAAAGATATGTATTTACCTGCCACTATTCTATTTTAAGATATAATGCTGCCGGACTCTTAAAACACCAATTGTTCAAAATTTTCACTTATTTGTACAATAAGGGGTCGACACTTCAGGGATTCAAAGTAACAAATTTTGTACTTGTAAACTCTCTATTCTCACCAGGCTGTCCAACATATTCTTCTGATTCTTCCTGAATCGTCTGACCATCTTGTAAAACCATTTGCCAGGCCAGTCCCCCAGCATGATGTAAATTTGAATTAGCTGGGTTAACATACACTCCTGTCTCCTGCACCTTCTTTTTCTATTTCAACATATCCTTCTGACTGCAACATCTGTGCTACACTTTACCAAACACCTGTGCATTTTCCCACAATCCTTTCTTTCAACTTCGCTTTCTTTCCCTTCAGCGCCACATTCCATTGTGATGGCTGTAACCGTCCGCTCTGAGGCATACCTAACACCTTAAACATCTCTAAGGCATGGTGCACAACTTTCTTTTCCTCTCTGTCTGTCACTAATTCTGTAACATTCTGCGAACCTTCCGATTTCTCAACTTTCTTTTTCTCCACCTAAACATTGTTGCTGTCTTGATGGCAGTTGGATTACACTAATTCAAGACTATATGGTGGATGCTACAGTCCAGCCGGCACTGGGCATTCCACTCTTACTCTAGCTCCCTCAGCTAAGTAAAAGCAAAGGTGTCCCGTGAAAGGAGGAGGACATACAAAAATGTCACATACAAGAATGTCCCGCCCTCCGGACTTGGTCAGCGGTACCAATTTATTGTCCTAATCCCTATCTTCAGATAACAGGTATCCCCCCGTATCCTCAAACTACGGATCGGGTCAGTCTAACCAGCTATATCCAACTGCTGCCATCTTACTCCCACGATTTGGGCGCCAAACTGTTGGGGGAGACCTCTGGGTCTCTCTCAGGGTCACGGAATTGGATTTAAAATCTGAACTGCACAGATGTATATGAATCAGGAAAATTACCACACAGAGAAACGTGTCTCTATTTGGGAGAAGTGGAGGTCTTCTGCCCGTGTATTCACAAATCATAACATTTTATACAGCTTTTTGGACAGTCCTGTAAAACAACATTCCTTTAAGTCATTTAGGTGTGTCTGGGAACAGACGAGACTCTACTCAAGAATATTGCTTAATCATGAGTCTAACCGGTTTTCCAAGAACCTGTTCTATTGAAGAATGTCAGTTTACTTATTTATGAGACTACAAACTCATTACTTAGCCCTAAGCATAGTTTGTTTACATATACAATCCTTGCAACATTTCAGTCAGATATATGTAGAAAGCAATACATAAAACATTCAAAATACAGATTAATCTTATTATGTTATAATATTATTATACCGGACAAACGATTCATAGCCTAGGCCTTCACAAGAGCAATGCAGCCTCATTCCGTGAACTGCTCCGATTTTAGAGGTGTGTCCCGCGGCTCACAGCCGATGTCCGGCTCCTCCTTTCAGTGCATAATAAAATTAAATTATAATTATAAATAAATAATAATTATAACTAATAATAAATTAAATTCATTTCTTTACTGGGACGGCCGGGACTCAAACTCGTGAAGTAATTCTCCTTAGACGGCAGCTCTACCCATTGAGCCACTGCCTTTAATGAAAAGCATAGGAAGATTTGGTAATCTTGACCTCTGTATTGCAGAGAGAGATCACACGCAGGCACTACCTGAGTGAAGTCTCCGGTGACAGCGCGGCTCACGTCAGTTGCTACGTGGATCTAACACAGAGTGCTACGGCACTCCCTGTCAACTTCATGTAGCAGAGCTGAAAGCGTTGTGTGGAGTACTTCGGACCTCGATTTTTGTTTGGGGATTAATAAAGAGTAGTGATGAGCGAGTACCAAAAAGCTCGGGTGCTCGAGGCTCGGGCCGAGCATCCCAAGATAATTGTGTACTCGGCCCGAGCACCGAGCCCAATGTTATCCTATGGGAGACCCGAGTATTTTTCTGAAATGACCCCCGGCAGCATGTAGAAACCCTAAAAATGTCACAAAAGTCTCAGACGAGTGCTCAAATGACATGGCAACAGCATGGGGAAGACCCCTTGAAGCATTTATCACTCAAAAGTCACAGCTGTAAACAATTTTGTCCGAGGTTTATGCCATTTTTACGGACTCACCAGAAAACCTTCCAAAATGACACCAAAATGAATTTTCATGGCGGAAATGTTAAGGGCACATACCCAATAGTGAGATAGAGCTGGTGTATGTTACTTTTTGAGATTATTACATGAAAGATTTTACGTAAAAACATTGTGTGGCACTCCGATGTCCAAAACGCACGTTTTGTGCTTTTTACTAGCGATGTCGGTCATTTTTTTTTTGTTCAGTCTATCTCCCTCAGTCCGTTGGTCAGTCTCTCTCTGTCTTGTCTGTCCCCCTCTCACAGTCTGCCGGTCAGTCTCCCCCCTCTCTCACACTTACCGTTTCCCGATCACTGCCACGGCGCTGCACAGCTGTTCACTAAACTCCGGCGGCTTTTCCTCTTTTGAAAAAGCCGGCCGCTCATTAAACAATCTCGTATTCCCTGCTTTCCTGCTTTTCAGTGCCTATGATTGGTTGCAGTGAGACACGCCCCCACGCTGAGTGACAGGTGTCTCACTGCACCCAATCACAGCAGCCGGTGGGCGGGTCTATACTGTGCAGTGAAATAACTCACCTCAGTTGCTGTGTGAAGCTGACAGGAGCGGCGGTGTCTGCTGCAGCTCCTGTCACCTCCATGCAGCTGAGCTGGAAGCGACGCTGGAGGTCCGTGGATTACGCCGGACATGGAGGGCTTTTTGGGGCTTATTAAATTGGTTACGAGGGAATTGGTTTGTGTTTTTTATTTCTAATAAAGGATTTTTTCGTGTGTGTGTGTTTATTTACTGTAATTTACAGATTAATCATGGAAGGTATCTCGGGAGACGCCTGACATGATTAATCTAGGATTTAGTGGCAGCTATGGGCTGCCATTAACTCCTTATTACCCCGATTTGCCAACGCACCAGGGCAAATCGGGAAGAGCTGGGTACAGTCCCAGAACTGTCGCATCTAATGTATGCGTCAATTCTGGGCGGCTGCTGACTGATATTGTTAGGCTGGGGGGCTCCCCATAACGTGGAGCTCCCCATCCTGAGAATACCAGCCTTCAGCCGTCTGGCTTTATCTGGCTGGTATTAAAATTAGGGGGACCGCACGCCGTTTTTTTTAATTATTTATTTATTTTTTTTTATTTATTTATTTTTTTACAGTTTTACCGGCGGCAGACTATTGTGAACGATCAGCTGATCGCTCCCAGAAGCCGGCCACCGGGTGATCAGCTGATCGCTCCCTGCAGGCGGGTGATCAGCTGATCGCTCCCTGCAGCCGGGTGATCAGCTGATCGCGCCGGGTGATCAGCTGATCGCTTCCAGCGCCGGGTGATCAGCTGATCGCTCGGCCGCCGAGAATTTGTGCGGGGGGAGGAGTGCGGAGTGGGTGGAGCCGAGCGGGGCCATGGCGCTGAGGACAGGTGAGTGTGTGTGTGCGTGTGTGTGCGTGTGTATATATATATATATATATATATATATATATATATATATACATGCGGAGTGGAGTGCGGGAGGGGGCAGACCCGAGCGGGGAAGTGTCGGGCTCCCTGTACACGTGGCCAGGGTAAATATTGGGTAAAGCACTTTCCTTGGTTACTCAATATTTATCTTGGTTACGGGTCCAGGGAGCCAGAGAGAGCATGCGCAGTGAAATCCTAAGGATTCCGCTGCTCAAAAAAAGTTACATGCTGCGTTCCTCCCGCTGGGCGGAAGCAACGGAGCGTCGCCCAGCGAAAGCAACGGAGGTCCTTTTGGCACAATCCGTCATCCATACAAGTCTATGGGAAACAGCGGAATCCGTTAACAGATTCCGCTGTTTTCCAAAAGGGCAGATTGTGACGGAAGGAAAACAACTCAAGTGTGAAAGTACCCATAATTATTTATTTCACTGCACAGTATACACACGCCCACCGGCTGCTGTGATTGGGTGCAGTGAGACACCTGTCACTCAGCGTGGGGGTGTGTCTCACTGCAACCAATCATAGGCACCTGTGGGTGGGGAAAGCAGGGAATACGACATGGCTGTGTGCAGAGCACAGCACGCCCGCCGGTATAAAGGCTCGGTCACGCTGTGAAGGCTGGCCAATCACTGCAATTCCACAACTAACAGGGCTGTGGCATTGCAGTGGTCTGCCAGCTAATCCCTGCATGAGGGCTGGCTCTCAAAAGAGCGCCAACATGCAGGGATGAAGACAACGAGTACATCACGAGTATCGCGAAATTACTCGGTACCCGCCGAGTAGCCCGAGTACAGTGATACTCGTGCGAGTACCGAGTAGTGACAAGCATACTCGCTCATCACTAATAGAGGTAAATGAGGGTGTTTTTATTGTCTTTTATTCCAAATAAAGGATTTTTCGTTGTGTGTGTTTATTTACTTTCACTTACAGGTTAATCATGGAAGGTATCTCGGGGAGACGCCTGTCATAATTAACTCCTTATTGCCCCGATTGCCACCGCACCAGGGCAATTCGGGATGAGCAGGGTAGAGTCCCGGGACTGTCGCATCTAATGGATGCGGCAATTCCGAGCGGCTGCTGGGTGATATTGTTAGGGCGGTGGGCTCCTCCTAACGTGGCGCTCCCCATCCTGACAATACCAGCCTTCAGCCGTGTGGCTTTATCCTGGCTGGTATCAAATTTGGGGGAACCACAGGTTTTTCTTTTATTATTATTTATTTATTTTACTGCACGATATAGACCCGCCCGCCGGCGGCTGTGATTAGTTGCAGTGAGACAGCTGTCACTCATCGTGGGGGCGGGTCTGACTGCAACCATTCATGGGCGCCGGTGGGCGGGGAAAGCAGGGAATACCAGATTGAATAATGAGCAGCAGCCGTTTTCAAAAGAGGAAAAGCCGCCGGAGCTTTGTGACAGCTGTGCAGCGCCGCGCCCATGATCGGTGAGTAGGAAAGAGAGAGGAATTGTGCTGGGGACGCAGGAGGCATGCAGATATGCAACGTGCGCACATAGCCTTACTGTGAAATGCCACGCCATTGGTGATTGAACCGTTATCAAACGGTAACTCAAACTGCCGAACTTGAAGCAAATCGTTCAAGTTCATCGAACGACTCGAACAGCGACCAAAATCAATCGAATTTGAAATTGGCAAACCGTTCGAATCGAACATCGCTCAGCTCTACTAAAGAGTAATGTGCCGCCCTGACAAAACCAGGGTATCACAGAGGTCTGCATTCATCTTTTTGGTGCAGATCTCACTCTCCCTTGGGGAGTTTCCAACACAGTTACACACAACACCAGTGGGCGGAGCAGAGAGGTCTGAAGTGTCTGGGAGGGAACTATATAGGGAGTTTCCAGTTACAGTCAGCAGTCTGCAGGAGGTGTGGATTCTGGAAGGAGCTACAGTGTGGAGCTTGGGGAGAGGGGCAGTAAGGGCCTTAGGAATAGGCCAGCCGCTTGCGGGGAACCCGAAGTGGACCGGGACAGGGTAGTGGCCCGCCGGTGCTGACTGTTGGGACCTGGTCTGGACCCGTGCAAGGAGCAGACAGGAGAAAAGCAGGAGAAAAGGCAGGCAGGAGAAAAGCACCTGTATTACACCCCTGGGTGAGGGGCCCATCCTCACAGCATCCACGGGCATCAGTTACCAGCAACTTGGTTAATTCCTTGACTCGTGTCAGTTATTGCCTTATACTGTGAGTACTCCTGCACCACCTGGTCCAAGTCGTGGACTGCACACGTCACTCCCAATCAATTACACCGGGGTTCCGGGACATCAACAACCTACCCATGGAGGAAAAATCACCATCTTGCTGCCCACCACCACCCCTGGGATCCTCTGATCGGCAGCGGCGGTGCCCCATTACCTCACTGCACACCACGGGTGGCATTGCGGATCATAAACTTACAAATTTCCCTTTACATATTCTCCTTTTGTTGTGGAGCCTGGGATCACAGACCGGGTCACGCCACCATGATACCTCTAGAAGCGACTCCTTGGCTCGGTTCCGAGTACCCCTATCCCTGAGCGACACAGTAACCACCCTAAGTAAGCCCAAGGCTGTGCCCAAGAATAAATAATTGCCCATCACTGAGCTCACAGCACAAAAAATGACCCCACATCGTCTCACTTATAGTATACGGCCTCCACATTCTCTTATAACATTCCCACTACACTGCCTCCTCAAATGAAAACCCTCACTGTCCTCCCCACTGAATTATACTCTCCAGACCTTCCTCATTTATGAACTATGACCTCCACTGTCCCCACCTCTCCATGCAGCGCCCACTTCACTGCCCCCCTCATGCTGTCCCCACTCTATAATGAACCTTCTGCTTCGCATTCTGTATACCAATCCCTCCCAGGCTCCTAACTGAGCGCTCCCCATGCTGCCCCTTCTCCATATCAACCCCCCTATGCTGCCCCTTCTCCATATCAAGTCCTCTCCATACCAAGCCCCCCATATCAAGCCCCCTCCATGCTGCCCCTTCTTCATATCAAGCCCCCTCCATACCGAGCTCCCCATATCAAGCCCCCTCCATCTGGAGCCCCCCAATGTTGCCTCTTCTCCATATCAAGCCCCCTCCATACCGAGCCCCCCTTAATACCGAGACCCACCCATGTTGCCCCTTCTCAATATCAAGCCCCCTCCATACTGACGCCCCCATGCTGCCCCTTCGCAATATCAAGCCCCCTCCATACCACGCCCCCCATGGTGCCCCTTCTCCATACCAAGCCCCCTCCATACCGAGCCCCCCAATATCAAGCCCCCTCCATACCGAGCCCCCTCCATGCTGCCCCTTCTCCATATCAAGCCCCTCTATACCGAGCCCCCCATATCAAGCCCCCTCTATATGGAGCCCCCCCATGCTGCCCCATCTCCATATCAAGCCCCCTCCACACCAAGCCCCCCCATGCTGCCACTTCTCCATATCGAGCCCACTCCATACCGGGCCCCCCCATATCAGGCCCTCTCCTCCATATCAAGCCCCCTCCATACTGAGCCCTCCTCATGCTGCCCCTTATCCATATCAGGCCCTTTCCATACCAGGTCCCCCCATGCTCTCTGTTCTCCATATCAAGCCCCCTCCATACCTATCCCCCCATATCAAGCCCCCTCCATACCGAGCCCCCTATATCAAGCTCCCTCCATACCAAGCCGCCCCCCATATCAAGCCCCCTCCATACCGAGCCCCCATATCAAAACCCCTCCATACCGAGCCCCCCTATGCTTCCCCATTCTCCATACCATGCATCCCCACATGCCTCCCATTCTCCATACTGCAACCCCCATTCGCTATACTGTCCACCACCCTCATTTTCCTTCCCCCCATTCTCCATGCTGCACACCCTCATCCTGCTCCATCCCCCATGCTGTGCACCCCCATCCTGCTCCATCCTCCATCCTGCTCTATCCCCCATGTTGCGCACCCCCATCCTGCTCCATCCCCCAGGTTGTGCACCCCCATTCTGCTGCATCCTCCAGGCTGCGCACCCCCATCATGCTCCATCCCCCATGCTGCGCAACCCCATCATGCTCCATCCCTCACGCTGCGCACCCCCATCATGCTCCATCCCCCATGCTGCGCACCCACTTCATGCTCCATCCCCCCATCCATCATGTTGCTCCCCCACATTATGCTCCATCCCCCCATCCTCCATGCCCCCCCCCCGGACTGTTTGGCGCTGTCTTCGGCTATAAAGCATTTACCTACTCCAAGCTGAATGTCCGGTCTTCGGCGGCGGCTCCATCTACCGTCCTCGGCAGCTGCTCCATCTCCCATCCCTGGTGGCGGCTCCATCTCCTGTCCTCCTCTGCGCAGCGCTGCTTCATGCTGCTTTGACCTCTGCAGAGTGAGCGCACGGCCGCACGGCGGGCCAGGGAGCTGATTGGAGCTTCGCTGACCCGGAAGTGGCGGCGCTCTCACAGCTTCATTTATATTCGGGTGATAGACATGAATATAAATTACTGCGGTGCCCCCCTCCCTCCTTCAAAAAGACGCCAGATTTAATAAAGATTTTGGATAAGGGAGGAAGATTTAAAAATTAAAAAAAAAAAAATTTGTTTCGGTCTTGGCACCGCCCCCTGGAAGGTGTCTCCCCAGGCACGTGCCCTCTAGTGCCTAGTGGTAAATACGGCCCTGAGTACACCCCTAAGAGAAAATGGCCAAATTGTGTCTAATTAGCCATTTTCCCTCATGGGGCACATTAGTGTACAAGGTCTCAGGTGTGAATCCGGAGCATTTAGTGTTACCACTCACACACTCTCTCATTCTGGTCACTGGAAATTCAACATAGCACCTTATTGAACAGAATTCACTGAGGATTTGAAAAAAAGAATTGTTGCTCCACATGAAGATGGCCTAGGCCCTAGGCTATAAGAAGATTGCCACCACCCTGAAACTGAGCTACAGAACAGTGTTTAACAAAACAGGTTCTATTCAGAACAGGCCTCGTCATGGTACCAAAAATATTGGGTTCACATGCTCAGCGTCATAGCCAGAGGTTCTTTTCAAAATAGATGTGGTGCCAGCATTGATGCAGAGGTTACAGGGGTGGGGCGTCAGCACACTGCAGCAAATTGGCTTAATTGACGGGAAAGGTTTTCTATGGTTTCAATCAATGTGGTTATCTTATATATGTTTTTTGGGCAATCAAACCAGTTTTTTTTTTAATTTATTTATTTTTTAAATAATCTATTAGTGTAGTTACCCAATTAACCCCCCACACCCATCTGGATGTGTATGGGGGTAAAATCCATTCATTTCAAAGATACCTGAGGAAGAGGACAGTTCGCTCCCATAAAGCGTAGTGTCCATTATAGTGTTACCTTTTAATATTAATAAATCCATATTTTTTCAACCTCCTGAGAAAAACCTGCATATGTGTCTTTTTAGGTAGTGTATATAAAACTTCTGGTTTCCACTATATATATATATATATATATATATATATATATATATATTTATATTTATGAATACCTGTACTTAAAATGAATGGTGCCAAAGCGGTTAAGTCAGTCAAGTAAACATGTTGTCAGAAAATCTTGTAATAAAGTAGGAATTATTTACATAGTTGTATGTTTAAGAGCAAATTGTGAATGTTTACTATTTCTTTTAACTCTTCTTTTTAATCTAAGGTCCAGTGCTATTTCTGTAGTAAAGATTCTTAGGGTACTCAGAGTTTTACGTCCTCTCCGAGCTATAAATCGTGCTAAAGGTTTAAAGGTAGGAAAAATACAGTAGTCACTTTGTTTAGGATTAATATTCTCCATCATAGTATTTCTTTTTTCTAGCTGCATTTATACTTACATTTCTTTATTTTACCTTTCAACAGCATGTAGTCCAGTGCTTATTTGTAGCAATTAAAACCATTGGTAATATTGTCCTGGTAACAACACTTCTACAGTTCATGTTTTCCTGCATTGGTGTACAGTTGTTCAAGGTAGGTGATTTTAAGAAAATACCTTCTATTTTTATATTTTTTAATTGCTTATAGTTTCTTTATGTATGGTATGGTATGGTATAGTTTTTCTTCATTTCATTTTAAGTTTTCATTAAAAGTTCCTGAAATGTTTTGTAGATTGGTGAGGGCCCGGCTCTTGGGATCATTATCAATCATTTATAAGACTATGCAGAAGAGCTCAGCTCTTGTATAAACGCATGCAATGTTGTATACAGGCTGAAAAGAAAGTCTCAACCCGTTTACGACCAATGATGTATATTTACATCATCGGCCGTGTATCTGTCTTTAATGCGGACTCACATGCTCACAAGTTATGGCTTTTGGAAGGGGAGCAAAAAATCAAATCGAAAAACAGAAAATTGCCCGCGAAGTGATGGGGTTAAAGTTGTAAAATCATCATGTCATTATAAATATTGTAAAAATTAAACCCAAAAGCAATGTAATATTTTCTGTTTGTTTTTCATCCTGCCTCTCAAAAGTGTCATAAAAAGCAGAAAAAAAACAAGCACAGCTCTATTGATGGAAAAACACATAGGGCCCATTCAGTGGCGTAACTAGAGTTTGATGGGCCCTGGTGCAAAATTTGGACCGAGGCCCCCCCTCCACGTACTCCGACACTTAAGGGTGCTTTACACGCTGCGACATCGCTAGCGATTGCTAGCGATCTCACGAGCGATAGCACCCGCCCCCATTGTTCGTGCGACATGTGGTGATCGCTGCCGTAACGAACAATATTGCTACGGCAGCGTCACACGCACATACCTGTTCAGCGACGTCGCTGTGGCCGCCGAACAATCTCCCACCTTCAAGGGGGATATGCGTCACAAACACCGTGACCTTGACGATATATCGTTAGCAATGTTGCAGCATGTAAAGCACCCTTTAGGGTACAGGATAATGACACTGACACTCGGGGTACAGGATAATGACACTGACACTTGGCTTTTACGCTCAGCACCCAGGTTTCCCATGATCTGAAATCCCTTTATCAGCACCCAGCTTTCCTATGTTCTGATATCCATCTTGTCTTCGCCACCCAGCTTTCCCATGCTCTGCCATACATCTTTCCCTCAGCACCCAGCTTTCCCATAACAGAGTATGGGAAAGCTGGGTGCTGAGAGAAGATGTACAGCAGAACATGGGAAAGCTGGGTGCTGAGGAAAAAAGCCTTTTTCCCTCAGCACAAAACATTTCCATCCCATGCTTATATCTTTGTCCCCTCCCCTCGTATATAGTTCTCCAAATACAATAATGGCCCCCACATAGCCTTCCATATAATATAAAGGGTCCCACATAACCCTTAATATGTTAGAATGCACCCCCATAGTCCTCCATGTATTATAATGCATTTCCCATAGTCCTCCATATATTATAATTCACCCCATAGTTCTCCATATTTTATACTGCACCACATAGTCCTCCATGTTTATAACGCACCCCCATAGTCCATGTGTAAGATAGCCTCCATATATTATAATGCACCCCCATAGCCTCATACTCCTCCATGTATAATGCACCCCTAACTTATGCATAAGGTGTCCTTCATGTTGTATAATGGATCCCCATAGACCTCCGTGTATAATACACCCCTATAGCCCATGTATAAGGTGTCCTTCATGTTTATTATGCAGTCCCATAGACCTCCATGTATCATGAAGCCAGCCCCCCAAGGCTTCCATGTGTTATGAAGCCAGCCCCTCCAGGGCTTCCATGTGTCATGCAGCCAGCCCCCCCCAGGGCCTCCATGTGTCATGCAGCCAGCCCCCCTAAGGCCTCCATGTGTCATGCAGCCAGCCACCCTAGGGCCTCCATGTGTCATGCAGCCAACCCCCCAGGTGTCATGCAGCCAGCCCCCCCAGGGCCTCCATGTGTCAGGCAGCCAACCCCCCAGGGCCTCCATGTGTCAGGCAGCCAGCCCCCCCAGGTATCATGCAGCCAGCCCCCCCCCCAGGGCTTCTATGTGTCATGCAGCCAGCCCCCCAAGGGCCTCTATGTGTCATGCAGCCAGCCCCCCCAGGGTCTCCATGTGTCATGCAGCCATCCCTCCCAGGGCCTCCATGTGTCATGCAGCCAGCCCCCCAGGGCTTCCGTGTGTCATGCAGCCAGCTGCCCAGGCCTCTATGTATCATGCAGCCAGCCGCCCCAGGCCTCCATGTGTCATGCAGCCAGCCCCCCCAGGTCTCCATGTGTCATGCAGCCAACCCCCCAGGTGTCATGCAGCCAGCCCCCCTAGGACCTCCATGTGTCAGGCAGCCAGTTCCCCCAGGTATCATGCAGCCAACCCCCGCAGGGCCTCTGTGTCATGCAGCCAGCCCCCCCAGGGCCTCCATGTGTCATGCAGCCATCCCCCCAGGGCCTCCGTGTGTCATGCAGCCAGCCCCCACCCAGGGCCTCCATGTGTCATGCAGCCAGCCCCCCAGACCTCCATGTATCATGCAGCCAGCCGCCCCAGGCCTCCATGTGTCATGCAGCCAGCCCCACCAGGTCTCCATGTGTCATGCAGCCAGCCCCACCAGGTCTCCATGTGTCATGCAGCCAGCCCCCCAGGCCTCCATGTGTCATGCAGCCAGCTCCCCCAGGGCCTCCATGTGTCATGCAGCCAGCAAAATAAAAAAACAAGTACCTCTCTTCTCCTTCCGATCCCTGCAACCTCGGTAGTTACGCCCCTGCCCCCATATGTCACACACCCTGCTCTCCATACAGCCTGCACCCCCCATATCACACACACTACACCCCCATATGTCTCAAACCCTGCCCCACATATCTCACCCTGCCTATACCCCAACATACCCCTCTCAAACACTATGCACCCCTTCACATCCTTCTGTCACAGTCTGCAGCCCTCATATGCCACTCACCATGCAGCCCCCCTCCCCCTCATGTCCCCTTTTTTCTCATTACCAGTCATGTCTCCAAATCTCCTTCAGAAATCAGTATCTTCTTGCTTTCTGCCCGGCAAACCTGTGTCTCCTCCCACACAGTCACATGGGCATGACATTATCGCAGGTCCTGGCAGGATGGATTCCGTCTTCTGTGCAGGAGCACTTCTGCTCTGCCGCAGGTCAGAGAGCCCCTCTACTGACACCAGGCCCCCCTGACTCACAGGCTGGTAGTCGGCCACTACACAGCGCATCTCCTCTCTTACAGAGAAGAGACGGTTCTGCAGAGTGCCTGATGGGCCCCTATAACCCTGCGGGCCCAGTTGCAGTGGCGACCTCTGCGACCGCGGTCGTTACACCCCTGGGCCTATTCATCAAAGGTTTTACTCCTAAAATACGGTATAATAGCTTTGAAAATTCTCAAAATGTTGGCACAAAGTGCAGTTGCTCAAAATATTTCTGACTTTTGGCATTGCGTTTTCAGCTCTGATAAACTAGGGGGTATGGCGTCCCTGAGGCTCAGTCGCCACAGGGTATTCCATCTGACTTAAGGTGCAAAACTCATCCTGGGTAAGGGAGCGGTCAACCACTGGTTTTCACTTACACAACACACACAGCTTAGCAGCCCCGCTGAAACTGGGCTGAAGGTGGTCACTGTAGCAGGGAAGTAAATTGTGAATAATTTATCCTGTGCTGGATGGGGGAGGGTAACACACAGAAGATCATGTCTTTTACCCTCAGCCAGGTTGGGAGGAGTCTCCAACACCTGGCTATACACACTCCCCCATGACATCACAGGTTACAGCCAATAATAGGGCTAAATTAATCTTGGTCACAAGCCCTATATAAAGCTGACCTCTCACCCCCCTCTCTCTCTTCTCTCTTCCTCCCTGGATGGACACACAGAAGGATGGCTGAGTACCCCTCATATAGGGATAGATAGTATCATATTGTTGGGTGGGCTGTAACTGTGTGAGTGCAATAGTGGGTGGTATGTATCTGTGGGTTTTATAGTAAAGTATTTACTGGTGTTTTATTGTATTGTATGTGTATACAATTTAGTATTTGCTTTTCATAGTGATTACATGTGCTTGAATTATATAGTGTATTAAGTGTAGTCTTGTTAGTTAATAAACTTGTTATATTTTATTATTACAACAAAGTGACTCTGAGTATATGCTTATTTGGGATGTACCAGGAATATAGGGCAAAGCAGAATAAGGCAATAGAAACAGAGAAATTATTACCCTTGGGAATATATACAGTATATTTGTGATATTGGGAATAGATCCTTTGTGATAGTAAAGAGACGAAGGTCTTTTACACCATTTGCACAATAATAGTTGGGGTGTTGGTGTTTTGTCCCCTTGTGCTTTTATTCCCCTTTTACAGTCACCATAACAACAGGATTTTTCCAGCCAACAGTGAGTCATCAGGAAGGTGGGGTCCCACCAGGGAAGTGAGAGAGCACACACACATTCAGGTCAGAATAGTCTGGTGCACAGAACAACACGGTCACTGGAGAGAGTGCTTAAGAGCTTCTCCAACTAGGACTGGCCCGACTGGAAGAGGCAAGAGACGACCGGGTGAGCTGGAGAGACAGAGGAGAAACATGGTTGCTGAGGGGAGAGCTTCATTGCTCCCTTGAAACTGGTGCAGAGCCCTAGGGTGGAACATGCTCCATGTTGGACTACCAGAATCTGCAGGACAGGGGGATTGTACGTCCCTCTGGCCACCACCAATTCCCGGAGCACAGTGGCACATAGGGCCCGGGGTCGGGATTACGGTCAGGCCCTACAGCAGACCCGCGTCACATGCATACAGGACAGTAGCTGAGTTACAAGAACTGGGGTCTCCAAGTAGCTTCTTGCCATGGGGATCCAACACCAAGCACAAGGAGGAAGGTCTTCAGTTCACAGCACCGGTGTTGACCTTGAACTTACCTGGGATCGGCCAGGGCCGGTACCCTGAATGCAGCACCAGAACTGTGAGTAAATAGATCTTGACCCATACCTTCTGGCTCAATCTATCATTACTGGCACCGGCGCTCCGGCACCAGCGGCCAACTATCATCCCCATCATCCTCATCGGGGCCCGCTCCACCTGTGGGGAGCAGGACCATCCTTGCTGCAACATCATCAGTCCCGGAGGACATCACCCACAGTGGCGGCTAATCCCTGGCCGCATACCACAGGTGGCATCACGAGACAAATCATCCTTCATCATTCCCCCCTCTTTATTGTACACCTCGGAGCCACAGAGCTGGGCAGGGCCACCTGTGACATCCCCAGACCTGACATCACCGGCCCGGCGACGACTAACAAGTTTAACCCCCTGCCCTGTGGGTGCTACAGGGGCACTTGGGAAGAGACAGAATGAGATGGTGTCAAAATACTTACCACTAGAGATGAGCGATGTTCGAATCGAACCGTTCGCCAATTTCAAATTCGAGTTGTTTTGGGTGGTGTTTGAGTCGTTCGACGAACTCGAACGATTTGCTTCATGTTCGACCGTTCGATAACGGTTCGATCACCAGAAGCGTAACTAGTTACTAGCTGGCTTTTCACTGTAATACTGTCAGTCACTGTTACTAATGATATCAAAAGTAAGCGTATAGTGTGCGGGGGGACGGGGTTTAGATCAGTGCAGCTGAGTGCTGAAAGAATGGCGATCACCATTTTTTTTTTTCCTAACCGCGCGTACAGTGGGGCAGGCCAGGCTGTCAGCCAATCACAGACCCACACACAGCAAAGTGGATTTTTACCAGACAAGCAAGGGCATGTGTCATTGGCTGTGCATGTCACATGTCCTTGCCCTATAAGACCCGGCCATTTTCCCCATCGCCGCCATTATCTCACTGCTGCGGATGTGTGACAGTCACCGCTCCCACTGCTGCTGTTGCTGTGGGCGCTATACATTTATACAGTGCAATCTACACATCGGTTTAGGGATTAGGGACTACTTGTAATTTCAGCCCTTTTCAGGGCTAGATTAGAGCAGTTCATAGCCATTTTTGCTAGGCAGGTCTGTGCCAGCGCTGTGCAAGGGTTTATCACAGCGTCTGTCTAAATCAGCTCAGGCAATTCCTTGGGGCATAGTTTCATTGTCTGGAATAGTCAGTGAGGATTCCTCTGCTGACAAGAAAGCTATACCACCTCTGCATTCTACACCACCTCTCCATTTCTGCTACGCAATTTTAAGTGCAAAAAGTGCAGGCAGTTCCTTGGGGTATAGTTTCATTGTCTGGGATAGTCAGTGAGGATTCATCTGCTGACAAGAAAGCTATACCACCTCTGTATTCTACACCACCTCTCCATTTCTGCTACGCAATTTTAAGTGCAAAAAGTGCAGGCAGTTCCTTGGGGTATAGTTTCATTGTCTGGGATAGTCAGTGAGGATTCCTCTGCTGACAAGAAAGCTATACCACCTCTGTATTCTACACCACCTCTCCATTTCTGTTATGCAATTTTAAGTGCAAAAAGTGCAGGCAGTTCCTTGGGGCATAGTTTCATTGTCTGGGATAGTCAGTGAGGGTTCCTCTGCTGACAAGAAAGCTATACCACCTCTCAATTCTACACCACTTCTCCATTTCTGCTACGTAATTTTAAGTGCAAAAAGTGCAGGCAGTTCCTTGGGGCATAGTTTCATTGTCTGGGATAGTCAGTGAGGATTCCTCTGCTGACAAGAAAGCTATACCACCTCTGCATTCTACACCACCTCTCCATTTCTGCTACGCAATTTTAACTGCAAAAACTGCAGGCAGTTCCTTGGGGCATAGTTTCATTGTCTGGGATAGTCAGTGAGGATTCCTCTGCTGACAAGAAAGCTATACCACCTCTGCATTCTACACCACCTCTCCATTTCTGCTACGCAATTTTAACTGCAAAAAGTGCAGGCAATTTTTTGGGGCATAGTATGAGTGTCTGTAAAAGTCAGTGACGTACCACTGCTGTCAATAAAGCTACACCACCTCTCCATTTCTGCTACACAATTTTTAACTGCAAGTAGTCCAGCCAATTTGTGAGGAAGGTGCAGGCGGAGATATAATGTTGCCTTCATCCAAAGGTGGTGCTCTCGATGTCTGAGAGAGCTCAACACCAGCAGCTGTTTCCACTTCCAAAACAACTGACGACCTGCCAATCACACTGCCTGTTGCGGGTAAAGGGGTAGAAGGTCTGCGTCCAAAAGCATGTGTGACTGCTGTCCCCACAGTCACAGAGGATGAAGAGCATGCAGATGCACTTGATGGGGCAGATGGTGGTTGCCCCGCCCTGCTAGACTGCATTGTAGCACAGTGACCTTCCCACTGCGACTTATGCTTCATTTAAAGTCGTGTGTAGGGTGGGCTCCCCAGTATACAGCAAAACCACACACCAAGAAAAGGACTCTAGGCAGTTGGGTTGATAAATGATTGTTTAACTTTACCAAAACAAATTATAACAACCATGCATAAAACAGAAAGAATAGAACAATCTATTCACAAGTCCAAAAGCCTACACCCCTATGTTGCAACACTCGTAATGGTGATTTATACCCCCTTATCACCAACCTTTGCCTAACCATGCGACTGTCTAAACAGTTGCCTAATACCTGGTAATCCCTCTGCGTAGCAGGAGTAATTGTGTGTGTGTGTGAACACGACCTACCAGTGGCGCAGCACAAGAGCTTACAACTTATCTGCCTAAACATAGACAAAACCCATTAACCCCCCTGAATACCCTTGTTTGCTGAAGCCTCACAGATAAGGCAGATGATAAAAGTGGTAAGGCAAACCACACAGCTCAGCAACACTCTCCTGGAAACTTGTAAAGCAACAGTCACTGCAAACATGTGTCACTGTCCCTCTAGGATTTTAACTGTAACTGACAAACTGACAGAGCAGAGGCAGCAAGTCTTATTGTCTATATAGTCGGCCTAAGCAGAACAGATATGTGTTTTGTTACCTAAACAAAGTGTTGCGTGCACGCAGTCCTGGCTGGGCCCAGCCTACCGTACCCAGGTACTGTGATGTCCAGTTGCCATAAATACAGACTTGACGATCCTCTCACGGTAAACAGTATAGCCAGCAACTGAAGAATGGCGGTCTCCAGCACAGGATGCTGCTCACAGGCGTTACGGTCCTCCTCATCAAACTCCAACACGAGTCTCCTCACAATCCATCTAAGTGTTTCCGCGGCGGCTCCTTTATGTTACGCATACCTTTTGCTTTTCCTTCAGATCACATACAGCACCTCCTCCAGTCTCCAAGTCCACAGCCGACGACCGTTTTGCTATTGCTATAGTGACCAAACAGTCAAAGGCAGATGCAAAACAGCAGCCCCTTGTGGGTGGTCAGCAACAATGCATACAATGAATGGCAAATAAACATCTTGTCTTCACAGTGGATAAAGGTCATCAATACACCCTCACCCTATCACTTCATATCCATGTGACGGTTCATGGACGAAGTACTCAAACTAGTGAGTTTTGGGCCTCTACTTACAGATTGGTGACAAATCTTATAGATGACATGAGTTGTGTGATCCTTTGCGATGTCAAAAAAGGCCCAGGCTAGGCAAGGCTTAGAGCCCATGCGACCTGCAGAGCCACCACGACTTGTGCTCAGAGGCAGAGTTGTGGCTGAAGATGCAGTTGTTGACGTGCTTCCAGTACTCCGTCTCTGTCCAGGAAGGCACAACCTAACCTCGTCGTCAGTAGCATCCACTTCCACATCCTCTGTTGACCTCATCGACTGGCTGACTGTGGGTTGACAGTATGTGGGGTCTCCAACCTCATCATCACCCTGTATGTTTTAACTCCCTTCGTCCTGACTCCTCAGAGCCAACCTCTTCCTGCCCTGACCAAATAGTAAAGTTGTCATTCCAATCAGGTATCTGAGTCTCATCAGCATGTTCCCCATTGTCTCCACCAAGAGGAGTTACAGTTTGGGAATGAGGGTCTACATTATGCTCAGAACCATCTTCATTTGGGCCTAGATCCTACTCACAAAGCTTCTGGGCATCAGTGCAGATCATTTCCTTGTCTAGACTCACTGCAGCTTTGGAGTAGACCTCTGATTCCCAGGCTATAGTGTGACTGAACAGCTCTGCAGACTCAACCATCTCTGTTACCCCATACTCAGCAGGGCGGGTGGAGACTTGAGAGCTGGTAGGAAGCAAGTGCGATTGGGGTGACACCACAGAGGAATGGAGTATTTGGGATATTGAAGTTGAGGAGGAGGAGAGACCATTTGATGGAGCACTTGAGATCAATTCAAGCACCTGCTGTTTTGGTGCCTCATCTACATTTGGTAGCCATGGTCGTGTCCGTAACAAAGGGATCATATCAGATTATCCATGGGAAGAAGTAGTCATTTTATTTTGGCTGGAAGATGGTGTTACAAATCGGTGCCACCGTAGTCACAAGCAGCCTGCTGCGGTTCCAGTTGCGCACAGGCCTCGGCTGCCATTTTTGGCCGTGCCTCGGGTCGTCAAGCTGGCTGCTTCCTCCTTCACGTCTAAGTGTGGAGAGGCGGCTAGTGCGCATGCATGTGCCGATTTAACCCAGCCATAGCCTAAGTCCAGTGTTTCGCCTAGTGAGCATGCTCAGCCTGACTGTGCCATTCCTGAGGCGAAGTCTTCAGTTCGGGCTACTGAGCATGCTCCCACACTTAGTGCGAAAAGCCTTTTTGCACAGGTACTTGTACTCCGTGCCGTGCCTAAAGCAGGCTTTATGCGCTGCGATCTCGCTCAAGCGATCTCGTTGGGGTCATGGAATTTGTGACGCACATCCGGTCGCTTTAGCGATGTCTTTGCATGTAACACCTATGAGCGATTTTGAATCGTCGCAAAAATGGTCAAAATCGCTCATCGGTGACATGCTCCCCTATTCTCGAATATCGCTGCTGCTCGGTGTACGAAGTAGTTCGTCGCTCCTGCGGCAGCACACATCGCTATGTGTGACACCGCAGGAACGAGGAACCTCACCTTACTGGCGGCCGCCCGCAATGAGGAAGGAACGAGGTGGGCGGGATGTTACGTCCTGCTCATCTCTGCCCCTCCGCTTCTATTGGGCGGCGGTTCGGTGACACTGCTGTGACGTTGCTGTGACACTAAACGAACTGCCCCCTTAGAAAGGAGGCGGTTCGCCGGTCACAGCAACGTCGCTAGTCAGGTAAGTAGTGTGACGGGTCATCACGATGTTGTGCGCCACGGGCAGTGATTTGCCTGTGTCGCACACCCGATGGGGGCGGGTACGCACGCTAGCGATATCGGTCACGATATCGCAGCGTGTAAAGCGGCCTTAAGTCCTGTGTTGTGCCTACTGTGCATGCTCAAGCTGATAGTCTGTTTTCTGAGACTGTTGTTCAGGCTACTTCAGGCACTTAGTGCATCAATGGCTAGGTCCGGTAAGGACCTCACTGGCCATGCCCGTGAGGTGGCAGGCCCTGATAGGCCAGAGGGCATCAGGTGTCCTGATGATGTGGCCACTCTGGACTGGCTCGCAGAGGCCCGCCCCTATGACTTGGCACCTCATCATTGTTTGTCAGACGATGACTGGTGAGGTGTTTGGGGCGTGGCTGCCATGAGGTCATCAGTGAAGTGGCGGTTCCGGATAGGCCGCTGGTTATGTCACTGATGACGCGGCACTCAGCTATTGGCTCCTGGAGGTGCATTGTGGTCCACCCTGGGTTGGGGCGGACCCAGGTTATAAAAGAGGCTGGAAACAACATGGAGGTGTGCAGTCTTCTACTATGCTCAGACAGAGCACACCTCCATGTACTGAATCCATTGCGGCTTTAGGACAGAGGTAGGCAGGGATAGGGTGTCGGTGCTGGACGCCACCACACTTGGTAACGCGGCACGGTTACGGCCAGCTCCTGTCCTACTAGTCCTGCTAGTGTAGCCTAGTGGCATTAACTGGGCTGCTGCTGCTGTGCCTGCTGTCCACAGGTGTGCCCCCTACGCACACGGACAGCGTACCCCAGGGTCCCTGTGTTGTTAATAGGGAGTTCCTGGGCTGGGTGTGTGGACCCTGTCATGCTAACAGGGTTCACAGTCTCCTGATCCGAGTGTCGTCTAACTCGGGTCAGGCTCCTATTAGTTTAAGAGCCACCCAGCTCTGTATCCTCCGCCTAACCTTCGGGTTGCCAGCATCTCCTTTTCCATCTGGGAGCACGGTGGATCCTGACTGGCAATTGGGATATATACTACCATATCCTAACCTGTCAGTCCCCCTGTAACAAATGGTGTTTCTTCAGCAGATGTAAAGGCCACTTTACACGCAGAGATAAATCTTTGGCAGATCTGTGGTTGCAGTGAAATCATGGACATATTGTTCCATTTGAACACAGCCACAAACCTGGCACTTATTGTCCATAAAAGAGGCTGCAATTTCACTGAAACCACTGATCTGCCACAGATTTATCTCTTTTTGTAAAGTGTCCTTTACTGTTACTTTACCACCAACCCCATGGACACAAACTTTTTTCCCTTTCCACCAGCATCTGGCCTTTTTCCACTCCTTTTGTATATGACCAAATTTGCAACTCTGTAGGGACACCCTACTCAACGCCGTCTCAGCACAGCAGCCAGCCCTCGGTCCCACAGATGTGGACAAGTAAAAGACCATTTCCTCCTAGCCATGACAAAGTGGTGAGATTCATTCTGTGCACCACTGGTGTTTAGTGGAAAAGATGATCTAAGATTGTGTAACAGCTTCTGCTGATACTCCTGCATACGTGCGTCCCTTTGTATGGCAGAAATTATTTTGCCAAATTTGGCCACAGACATTACTTAAGTGGCATCAATTTTCCCACAGTTGGAAACTTAAAATGGTTATTTTCATGAAGCACATTAAAAAATCCACAAGTCTTTACTCTCCCCAGGATGACACAGGGGTAGAAAATTCCTTGCAGATCCCTGATTTATTCATCTTGATGAACGTTAGTCTGTCCACATTGTCACTGGACAGATGCGTGCGCTTATCTGTCAGCACACCCCCAGCAGCACTGAAGACACGTTCCGAGAGAATGCTGGCTGCGGAACACGACAAGATCCCCAAGGCGTAAGTGGCGAGCTCAGGCCATTTTTCCTGATTGGAAGCCCAAAATGAGCAAGGCTCCAGTTGCACAGTCATGGCATCGATGTTCATTTGCAAATACTACTACATCTGTGTCTCCTCCTCCTTTTACTCGTCCAGCTCTTTTCTTTTCGCATGAGTATATGTACTTGTCACTTTTCCAAGTGTTTGTAGTGTCTTGTGAGTTGTCACCTTTTGGACAACTTAGAAGGTGTTTGTATGTGTTTGTGTTTGCCTGCCATTGTTTTCAATGGGGTTCGAAGGTGTTCGTCAAACCTTGGACAAACACACCCGCCGTTCGAACACTAGGGGGCTTGCTCATCACTACTTACCACATCTTAGTAAATGCTTTGTGTGGTTTCCAAAATGTGGTCACTTTTTATTGGTTTCTTTTATTAGTTCAACGCCGAGGTTCTAAAGTTGTGCACAATGATGTGATGCAAAAATTAAATTAGTGCTCAAATGTCCTGGGTGCTTATTTAACCTCGAGGCCTGTTGTGTGACCTAGCAAAAGATCAGTAAGACATGGAAGATAATTCTAAAACCAGCAAACACAATATAATAATAAGAAGAAAGCTATCTTTTCAGATGCATCTGGGCTGAGCCCAACATATTGGGCACTAAAATGACAAACCCTTTTTGACTCAATTTGATGAGTCATTTCATGAAACAGGAACTAGATAAGATTTTTAGGATGAATGCGGGATCAGAGTTATTAGCAATGATTTGGTATACAATGAAGGTGTATGAGAGAGCAATCTACGAGTATATAAGAAATAATTCCAGTCATAGATCTTGAACTAAGGAATTCATCCAGAATTTTGAATGTAGTATCAAATTGATCATTTTGATAGTACTCATAAGAAATTAGAAACGGACCAAAAATTATTTATTCATCACCTTATATCCAAAGCAAAAAATATTTTTTTTATTAAACAGAAATTCTTTGAATAAAGGGAAAGTGTGAGTCATCTATTATCTACTATAGTTGAATCACAGGATTGTCCATCTCATATAGCACAATTGATTATGGAAAATGGGAATACAATATCAGGTAATGCTCCCCCACCCCACCATTTTTGTGCATTTTTTGCCAAGAGATACAGATTTAGTGCTGAAATTTTTACACCATTTTTCTGCAATAGTATATGTGGCACCCCAGTGGTCATGGGAGCCACAGTGGCATTGTTCTTTTCACCGGGGGGGCAATGGTATGCCTGGAAGCAGCGGGGACACCTCTATGCCAAATACAATCACATACACCACACTTCCTAATCCAGGCCAGAAGGGGGAGCTCAAGTCCTGTTTGGGGCGAGCTCCCCTGTGCATTCTGGGCTGGGAAAGGGTTAGAGAAGGGAAGAGGAAGAGAAAACTAAGAAGGTTAGTAGCAGTGAAAGAGAGCGGTCACTGTAAGAGAGCTGGCTCAAGCTTTCCAGGACCGAGTGCTGAATCAGGACACCGGGGTCCTCGACTGTCGGGTACTAACAGCCCACCTTTTACTGATCAGTTGTTATGGTCCCAGGTTACAGTGGTCCAGTCAGTCAGGAAGCAGTGAGAAATTCCTTCTCTGCCAGGTACATTGGAGGCCTTCCTTAGTGATCTCTTACTGTGGGTTGCTGTGGTCTGGAGCAGCACAGCGTCCCTCTTTCTAGGTGTAATTTTCCTTGACCCTTGTGGCAGGCAGCGCGAGCCGGATGTAGGGCCCGCTGGTACTTCAGCGGCCCCTGGCTCTATTATGCTACTGCGCTTTGGGAGTCTTTGTTGGACAGGCGGTGTGGAACGTCCTGCCCTCCGTGTTTACTCCTGGCAGGAATCTTCCTGTTCTTCACCCCACGTGAACGGGGGACCAGAAGTCTTGCCATGCTTTGGTTGCCTGACCAGGAGATCTTGCAGGGGAGCCGCCATCTTGGTGTAGCCCTTCACAAACCTTCGGTAATACCCCATCAGACCCAGGAACTGCCGCACCTCCTTGACGGTATTTGGCCTTGGACAGTTCTGGATAGCCATTACCTTCTCGAGATCCAGTGCCACGCCCTCAGCGCTAACCACATGCCCCAGGTACTGGACCTTAGGTTTCAGTAGGTGGCACTTAGATGGTTTTAGCTTCATCCCATACCTGGATAGGGCTTCGAATACTTCCGCCAGATGTTCCAGATGCTCTGCGTATGTTTTGGAATACACGATTACGTCATCCAGGTAAAGCAGTACAATTTTGAAGTTGTTGTAGTGGCCCAAGCAGCACTCCATGAGTCTCTGAAACGTTCCCGGTGCATTGCACAGCCCAATGGCATGCTATTGAACTCGAATAATCCCATCGGGGTGGCAAAGGCAGTCTTCTCACGGTTCTCTTCGACAACAGACACCTGCCAATAGCTGCTGGTGAGATCAAGGGTCGAGAAGTAATTTGCAGACTTCACTGCACTCAATGATTCTTCAATACGGGGTATCGGATAGGCATCCTTGTGGGTGATTTTATTGATTTGCCTGTAGTCTACGCACATTCTCATAGTGACGTCCTTCTTCTTAACCAAAACCAGTGGAGCTGCCCAGGGGCTGCAACTATCCCTGATGACCCCTGCCTCCTTCATGTTCCTCAACATCTCCTTGGCACATTGGTAATGAGCGGGTGGTATAGGCCTGTACCTCTCTTTAATGGGTGGATGTGCCCCTGTGAGTATGTGGTGTTGTACCCCTTTCACCCTCCCAAAGTCTAATGGATATTTGCTAAAGACTTACTCATACTCCTGTACTACCCTGTAAACCCCTTGTTTCTAATGTGGAGGTGTGGAGTCAGTACCTACATGTAACTCCTGACACCATTTCTCCGGCTGACCCTGGGTGTTGTCACTGGCTGACTGATCTGGTGTGCTTGGCGATTCTAATGCCTGGATGGAATCTGTATCTACTGTGAACAGTTTGGCATATCTGGGCAACTTAACCTCCTCTCCTCCACAATTCAACACTTGCACGGGCACTCTTCCCTTACGGACATCAACTACTCCTCTGGCTGTCAATACTGTAGGCCAGTGTTCTGAGGGCAGGGACTCCACCACTGCCTGATAATCCTGTCCACGGGAACCTACAGCTGCCCTGCACCATATCATCATTTCACTCCGCGGGGGCACTACAAGAGGGGCTACATCCATCACCCATACACCACTAATTTCTCCACCGGATAGATTTACCTGTTGCCGCTGCAGGAGGACTCGGATTTCCCGTTGCAGGACCCACTGTCGCCCTGCTCCTGCAGTTTCAGAGAGCTGTTGAAGTAAAAACAGTACTTCCCCCGTACAATTCTCAATGACATTTGTGCCCAAAATCATTTTAGGGTTCCGGTCACTAGGGTCATTCTGTACTACTATGAGTCCTTGACGCTCTAACCTCACCCGCCACACCTTAATGGTCACCTCCTTGAACCCGATTTGAGTCACTGGTAACCCATTGACGGCATAGATGATGAGGCCGTGATCTGGCGGGGTGAGTTTATCATCTGTCTAGAATTTCTTGTACAGTGTATGGGGTATTGTTGTCACCTGAGAGCCGGTATCTGGAAGTGCGGAGGTCGGGATCCACTCCAGGGTGAGGGAAACGATGGGCCTGCCTCCCACATACTGCTCCCACTAGTCTGCTGGGCCTTGTTGGTTTATTCCTGGGGATTGGTCCTTGACCCCAGGGGTTGCATGTTTAAAGAACAGTACCAGGCATAACGACCAGTCTTATTACACTTATAACAGACAAGCTGTCTATACCGGTCTCTGTTCCTTCCTCTGTACGTTGAGGTCCTTCCTCTCATCCAGGGAACGTCCTCTGGGCAGTCAGTGAGCTGGATCTTCTCCGCCGGCTTGGTCTTTGGTTGGAGCTGCATCGCCTTTTAGGATCCTGGCGACGTCGTTGCTCAGTTGCTGCACCTGTAAAGATAAATCACTGGAAACGCACAAAGGCACTGCCGAAGATTTTGGCTCTGGCAATGCTAGGGCAGGAGGCTGCACCTGTAGAAGAGAGGTGCCGGATTGCCAGGACAGTGGGAGAGAGTCAGTAGTCTTTGGAGGGTGCAAAGCCTTGATGGCCCGGTCTTTCAAGATGGCAAAGTCCATTGCAGGATGTTCCAGGATCCACAGCCGTAGCTTCTTGCGGTCTTCCACTGACCCCAGGACCTGCAGGAACTGCTCGACAAGCATCTTATTCCCCTTCTGCTCACTGATAGTGTTAGCCAGTTTCAAAGTCCGCAGTGCCGCTTGCAATCTTAGGGCATAGTCTCTAATGCTGTCCTACGGGCGCTGTTTGCATCTGTAAAATCTCATCCTCAGCTTAGCCTCAGTACGGGTCTCAAATGCGGCTTTCAGTCTTTTAAAGATGGCGGGTACCGAGGCCCGGTCCTGATCTGTCCAGTTCTCTATCTCCAGCTCGGCTGCGTCTGTTAACTGTCCGAGTACCACAGACGCTCGCTGCCGTCCGGTCATTGCTTATGTGACGCCCCTGGACTAGACAGGTCATCACAGGGTACTGCACGCTCTTTATCTCCTAGTGCAGGACTTAACCCCTCTTGGTTCTGGGTTCCCAACTTGCAGCACTGCCTCCATCAGCATCCAAAATCCCAATCACACCTCGCACCACAACCTGTCAGGCACACCAGTGGGCTGCTAAGCTGGAATAGGGCTGCCCACCTAGGGTCAGACAGGGAGGTGGGAGGTGACAAGTCAGTTGGCTCCAGGGGAGCGAAGTGAGTGGAAGCTGGGAGTTGGAACTCCCAGGGGAAAAGTAGATTGGGTTGCAGATGGTGGTCTGGACCTGGAGGAGTCGGAGACCCGGCCGTGGGATATTGGGACTGGGTGCCTGGCTTAGTCTTGGAGGATGGTCAGCAGCAGTACAATAGCCGGTTTGGGACCGAAAGCACGTCAGGGTACTGGACCCTAGGTCGGGAAGAGGCTTCAAGCAACCCGGCAATTAACCTGCAGAGGATAGGGCCTTTATGGACTGTCCCCACAAAGCTCAGAGATCGGGGGCACTAGCGCAACGAGGAGGATAGGGCTTTCCAACCAAAGCAGCCAACTGAAATCCCAAGCGTGAGCTCCTGAGAGCACAGCTCCTTCACACCAAAAAGTGGGGAGCAGGGCCTAGACAGCTTCAAGCTTACGGGCCACTTGGACTATTAAAATGTGTGTACAGAGGCAGGCTCCAGACCATCAGGCTACTGCTACTGCTACTGCAGGGGACGGAACCCGGACAAGCTCCCCAAAGAGGGCTGCGGCACCCAGAGACTTGGGTTACTATGTTGTCAGTGTCTACTTTCCTTCTGAGTGAGTACCTCATCCTTCCCTGCCCCAGCGAGCCTGTGCTCCCCTGCAGTCCATCTCCACCATCCAGAGTCCTGGGACCTTCCCTAACCATGGAGGGTAACGTCATCTGGCTGCCCCGTTCCATCACCCCGGGTACTCCTAACGGCAGCAGCGGTACTCCCTATCACCGCACACCATGGGTGGCATCACAAACTATCTAAATCCCTTGTAAATAGCCCCCATCACGTTTTAGAGTGACCCTGCGCCCCCGGGTCCGGAGACCCTCGAGCCACGAGTAGCGACACCCGGATCAGAGCGGGTCGACCGCTGCTGGGGCGGTACACCTCTAAAAACTTCTGGCGTCACGAACAGGACCTACTAACCTGGGTGACGTGCGCCTTGAAAATCCAAGCTACGGTGTCAAAATCCCGTCCCCGCCATTTTCTGTCATCTTTGGCGCCAAAACGCCATCTTCCAGACCAAAAGCGCACAAAGCTAAAACCCTGCCTTTAGTCCTGAGAGTGTGGCCAGGATCGGAAGTTCCCAGGGATCCACAGTGCGAAAGTGAGTGGATGGCGAAAACCAAGGGGGAACATGAAGATGTCCGCTACGGATGATGGAAGTGTCACAGCGCTACCCCCGCCAGACCAGGGTGATGCGTATGCAGCGGGCGCTGCTCCGGTTGCAGGAGCGGTGGCATACAGGACTGGGCCGGTCTCACCTATCATGCCGATCATCTTACCCTACGTGCCTGGCGTCGACCTGACGCTTTGCAAAGATTCAAGCGGAAGATATGCACAGTCCTAGACATGTATGCCCTAACGGGCTGGCAGCGAGCGTCTGTGGTACTCGGTCAGCTGACAGGCGCAGCCAAGATGGAGGTTGAAACTTGGACGGAAGAAGATTGGACCTCGGTACCCGCCATCTTTAAGCGGCTGGGAGCTGCGTTTGAGACTCGCACCGAAGCTGAGTTAAGGATGAGATTCTACAGCTGCAAACAGCGCACCCAAGACAGCATCAGAGATTACGCCCTGAGACTGCTAGCGGCGCTACGGACCCTGAAACTGGTCAATGACATCAGTTAACAGGAGGGGAACAAGGTGCTTGTGGAGCAATTCCTACAGGGCCTGGGATCAGTGGAAGACCGTAAGCATCTGCGGCTGTGGGCCCTAGAGCATCCTACATTAGACTTTGCCGTCTTGAAAGAACGGGCGATCAAAGCCTTGCAGGCCCCGGAGGCTACGGACTCTCCCCTCCAATCCTGGCAAGCTGGCACCTCTCCTCTACCTGTGAAACCACTTGCCTTAGCATTGCCAGAGCCAATATCCTTGGCAGTGCCCATGGGCAGAATCAGCGATTTCTCTTCACAGGTGCAGCAGCTGAGCAGCGACGTCGCCAGGATCTTAGAAGCGATGCAGCTCAAGCCACAGGCCAAGCCAGCAGGGAAGATCCAGCTAGCCAACTGCCCGGAGGATGACCCCTGGATGAGAGGGAGGACCTTGGCGTACAAAGGACGGAACAGCGACCGGTATGGAAAGCTTGTCTCTTATAAATGTAATAAGACTGGCCATTACGCCCAGCTCTGTCTTTTAAACGGGCAACCCCTGGGGCCAAGGGCCAATCCCCCAGGAATAAACTCCAAAGGTCCAGCGGACTGGCGAGAGCGGTACATGGGGGCATGGCCCATCGTTTCCATCACCCTGGAGTGGATCCCGACCTCTGCACTCCTTGATACTGACTCCCAGGTAACAACTATTCCCTATGCACTGTACAAGAAGTTTTGGTTAGATGATGAACTCCCCCCGCCAGATGACAGCATTACCATCTACGCCGTCAACGGGTTACCAGTGACTCAAATTGGGTTCAAGGAGGTGACCATTAAGGTGGGCCGGGTGGAGTTTGAAACAACCCATGGGGGAAGGGCACCACCCTATGGGATCTCCCGGTATACCAAAGCACACTAGACCATCAAGAAAAAGAGTATACCATAGCAGGGATCACCAAACACATGTATTTAAATAGATACATAATCTTTATTTGAAAGCAACAGAAACCACACTACCGAACAAACTGCCAGTGTGGGACACACAAGAAATGTAGATTAAAAACAATTAAAAAAGCCAATCGGGCATACAGTTCAAAGTCAGAACCCTCTATGAGGAAATAGTAGCATGTAAAATGCTTGTAGGAACCTCTCTATAATGAAACCGGTAGGCAAAAAACAATTGTTAATTCATTAAGGCCTATAGCTATACATAGTATCTGGAAAAAAGATGCAAAATAAGTACAGAAAAGCAATGTTCACATATACCTCCTCAGAGGAGACATAGATAGGTCAATGTCTAAGGGACCGATAGAATGCATATATTAATGCAGTTACAGCTATAACAAGGATATAATCACATTAGCTAGACTAACAAATTAGTACTGGCCTGCTATAGTACAATACAATACATATAAGGGTAGGTCAAGGGCTTAGTCCTGTGTGAACTAAACACTATTGGAATAAATGGGACAAGGAGTATTTGATACACAAATTTGCACAACAAGATATAATACTCTACTGACTGATAGTCAGTTTTATATAGACCAAAAATGGCTGGGAAATGGAAGTATATACACAGTATATGAGAAACAGTACTGAATGCACAATGGCACACTGTTCACATACAGCTCCTAAAGGGCACAGGTGCACCTATGCCCAGGAGGCTTGAAAAACAGGTTTTGGAGCAATTTAGAATATAATCCACCTAAGGCAGACCAGGTAATACAAAGCATCACTAAGCCAGATAGTGCTTAGAATACCTGCGATAAAGCAATATATAAAATAGCAGTCCTAGCAAGAGATCAATGGTAACATACTGAAAAAGCCAAAATAACAAGCAAAATGAGAGATCCCATAAAACACTGCTACTCTGGCAGAAATATGTAGGCAAACCTACAAAGGGCCTAATGCCTCAAGTAGTGCATTATGAAAATCCATAGACTAGCTCAGGCAGATTACCTAACCGGTCTGATAGTGCAGAGAGGACAGGTTCTGGCGTGATTACCCTACCCCACGCGTATCGCCACTTTGGGAAGTGGCGTCCTCAGGGGAAAGAAAGGGGCAAAAAAACATTCAAAGTGTGCCCTATTTAACTGACATCATTAATTGGTAATCACTTACCAGTGTGTAGCTTTAGAGAGGCAAGGCGCATGGCGGCCGCCATCTTGGCTGAATCAAATGATTCAGACCTATCGCGTTGTTTTTGTTGTTTGCACTGCGCATTCACAAGAAAAGCAATATGGGAAAGTAATGCTTTAAATGCGCATGTGCAAGAGACGCAGCACTATAAACATTTTAGAATAACCAAATTTCAGAATGACAACACCCTCGTGATTACAGGGTGTGATGCTTACGTAACGCAAGTGTGACAGGCACAGCGCTAGTGATATTCAAAGAGGAGTGTTAGCTCAGATGCACAACAGGAGTGAAAAAAAAAAAAATTATATAACACAGTCACCACTTCTCAGATATGAGAGACCCTCAGTTGCTAGGGGGCAAATTAAATAGTGGCGGTTATGGTGTAAGGCCTTATAATGTATGTCATACTCAGATATTCTTATTAGCACTCACATTGTGAAGGCGCGATAAAACACAACGCTAGAAAAATTTCCAAAAAGGAAGATATTTACTTAGATACACATTGATCTTATAAACACGTGAAAACGGGCTGAAGAGAAGCGGTTATATTTTATAGCCTGTCTGGTCGCAGATATTTCCATTATTTAGACTGTGTATGCGCAAAGGCACAGTAAAAAAAAAAAAAAAAAGGGTTGAAAAATGTTTTTTTATTTTTTATATGTATGTTTTGGTTTTGTCTAAAAGTGCATATAACTGACACAACAGCGAACACGAGGCAAGAGTTATAGTAGTAAGCATTGTATGCACAAAGGCGAAGTGAGAAAAAAAAAGGTGAAAAATGTTTTTTATTTTTTATATATATGTTTTTTGTCTAAAAGTGCATACGACTGACAACAGCGAACACGAGGCCAGAGTTGTAGTAGAAAGCATTAAGGTTTATATTAGGCACAAGGTAAGAACAAGACGGCGACACAAGTGCAGTTAGGCAGAATACTAATTTAGCACAGAGACACAAGCACTTGAGTGTAGATTAAAGCAGAGACCACCAAATATACCCCCGGGAATACAAATATGGACGCCGCACTTCCAAGATGCAAGGTAAAAAATAATTTAGATCATAAAGGAGCTTCAAGGAAGGAGACACAAAGAGTGTGTGTCAACACACCCACATAGTTTCGACTAAAAACTCCATCAGAGAACACGGTCATCAGTTGTTACTTAGAAGAAGGGACGGAGGCTTGTCAAAGCCTGTGGGATTAGAGGGAGTATACTGGGCCCTGATAACGTATAGGGTGGAGATTCATCTTCGACTGTATTAAATACACTCCAGTACCAGAGACAGAATAACATCAGGTCGATCGAAACGCGTCCTCTCATTCATGGGCTTTCTGACCATGCTATGGACTTTTTAATATGACATACCACAGGTACCACATTATATCATTGTCCAGACGACATCATATCTAGATAATCACTTAGTGACTCCCCTCAAGAAACCACTGAAATGTCATATGTCTTAAAACCTCATTTTATTGTAACATTTAAAATCCACGACAGTATATGTTTGGCAAAAAATTAGGGCAGTAGAAATCACAAGTGCAAGTCCCTCCTAACTAAGAAGGGGTGAGTGCAGGCATACAAAGACATACGTACAGGTCAATTACTGACATACAAAATACTCGTATTGTTATGCTGTCAGTCAAACAGATCGTTCTTAGCCGAGTGGATTAGAAAGAGTACTTAGATATATTTTTTTTACAAGTTATACATTGCCAACACGACAATACCAGGCAAAAATACCTAAGATCTATTCCACTGACAGTCACTTTCAATCATGAGTCATGTGTGAATAGAAGGACACAACCCATAAATTTGTAGCAGGACATTAAACGTGAGGGTGAGTCCGAGGGAGAGGTACCACCCCCCTATTGGTCCACACTGTGCACCCAAAATGGTACAGAATTACGGGCCCCTACCCCCTATCGGGCTCAGCCCCACTGCCACTTAGGGGTTAACCTCCTTGCATTCACTACTTCAAACCATGTGCAGGGTAACGCTATTAGAAGTTACCTTAATAAACCGCCAATATGGCATTAAATTGTGAGCGTTCCTCCCTACACACGACCCGACTCTTCACACAAGAGATAAATGCATCACATGACCACAATAGTGACAATGTACAGACCTGAACAATGTATAAAGTATGCCCGCAGCCGCCTCGACGCGTTTCACTAGCTGCTTCTTCTTGGAGGCAGGTGTACTTACAAGATGTCAGAGGCCTTTTTTATACCCGTATCTAATGGATATCGGGAGCAGGTGTTACAGAGCAAACACATGTTTTCTTCGGCGCGGGCGCCGCCATGACACCCGGATACCGGAAGTAACCCTGCGCTTTGTTCCGGTTGCGGGGAAAAGCTGTCAGTCACGGCGACCATGGCAACACGATGCCCCGGCCACCGCGCATGCGCAGCCCGTCACCGCCTCACCGTACTAGAGCGCAGGGAATCCAGTGTCAGGTTTGGCCGCGCACAGCATGTGTAGCGCTATAACATTCAATGGGACTTTTATCGCTATTCTTTAGGTGCCACTACCCGTCCTAGAATAACAATATATATAAAACACCAGGCTATGGATTTTACCGGGAACACAGTACTAACACAATTCGTGAATCTCATAGTATCTATCAATATTGAACATACCAGAAATATTTTAACAATAACAGAAGGGGGACAATCTACATTTCAACTCCACTATTTCAATAACATGGATACCCACATTCAGCAAAAAAATAACAAGTTATTTCGTGTTTCCACAACAGGCATTAATATTATGCCCCATATGGATGCTATATAAGCCATATGAGCATCTCCATGTTATTTGGCATTAAGGCACACCACTGTTATATAGTCCAAATCGACACTGTATGTTTTCCACCAAGGCCAATTACAGCCATCCCATCTGCCTGCTACTAATGTATACAGGTTGTTGATAGATTCATTCAAATAACCACAGAATCCGTGGATATCCATAGTAGACACTTCTTCTTGTTCACGAAAATATCAAATATGCAGTCGAGATCCCGTCCGTCCACTGCTTGTATATACGGGTTGTTAGTAGATTTGTCTGAATACCGACAGGCCCCATAGACATTCATAATAAACATCTCCTCTTCTCCACGACAATATCAAATATACACTCTAAAACTCAAGAGAAGAAAGAGTGTTATTAGTACACTTTGCAGAAACAATAATTAGCCCCTTACTAATAAGATGTAATTACCACTAATCTGCCATTGCAAGATAAAAAAAGTTAAAACCAATATGGTGCAAACGTCTCCAACCAAGAGCCAGTACCAGATCTAAGGAAAGGCATTAAAGCCAAAACTTTCATTAAGGCCATCCGGAGACACCGTGCCCAACCGGTATATCCATCGGCTTTCAAGCCGAGCCAGGGATTTTCCTATATCCCCGCCACGCATATCCACTCTAATTTGGTCAATCGCTTTGACCAAAAAGAGTCTGGAGTCAGAGTTATGAAACTCTCTAAAGTGGCGGGGGATAGTTTTTAATTTCTCGTTGTCTAGGGCCTCCTTAGAGTTCTTAATGTCTCGAACATGTTCACCCACCCGGGTCTTGAGCTCCCGGGTGGTCATGCCGATATACAATAAATTGCATGGGCATGAGGCCTGATAGACAACTGCTTTGGACGTACAGCTAAGATGTACCTGATATCGTACTCCTTATCTTCCCTGGTGCCTCTGAACGTTTTGGCTTTACGCATGTTTGCGCATGCCTTGCATAATCCGCAAGGAAAGAAACCTACAGTCCCTGTTTTTGTCCGTCCACTAGTGTAGATTAAAGCAGAGACCACCAAATATACCCCCGGGAATACAAATATGGACGCCGCACTTCCAAGATGCAAGGTAAAAAATAATTTAGATCATAAAGGAGCTTCAAGGAAGGAGACACAAAGAGTGTGTGTCAACACACCCACATAGTTTCGACTAAAAACCCCATCAGAGAACACGGTCATCAGTTGTTACTTAGAAGAAGGGACGGAGGCTTGTCAAAGCCTCTGGGATTAGAGGGAGTATACTGGGCCCTGATAACGTATAGGGTGGAGATTCATCTTCGACAGGTATTAAATACACTCCAGTACCAGAGACAGACTAACATCAGGTCGATCGAAACGCGTCCTCTCATTCATGGGCTTTCTGACCATGCTATGGACTTTTTAATATGACATACCACAGGTACCACATTATATCATTGTCCAGACGACATCATATCTAGATAATCACTTAGTGACTCCCCTCAAGAAACCACTGAAATGTCATATGTCTTAAAACCTCATTTTATTGTAACATTTAAAATCCACGACAGTATATGTTTTGCAAAAAATTAGGGCAGTAGAAATCACAAGTGCAAGTCCCTCCTAACTAAGAAGGGGTGAGTGCGGGCATACAAAGACATACGTACAGGTCAATTACTGACATACAAAATACTCGTATTGTTATGCTGTCAGTCAAACAGATCGTTCTTAGCCGAGTGGATTAGAAAGAGTACTTAGATATATTTTTTTTACAAGTTATACATTGCCAACACGACAATACCAGGCAAAAATACCTAAGATCTATTCCACTGACAGTCACATTCAATCATGAGTCATGTGTGAATAGAAGGACACAACCCATAAATTTGTAGCAGGACATTAAACGTGAGGGTGAGCCCGAGGGAGAGGTACCACCCCCCTATTGGTCCACACTGTGCACCCAAAATGGTACAGAATTACGGGCCCCTACCCCCTATCGGGCTCAGCCCCACTGCCACTTAGGGGTTAACCTCCTTGCATTCACTACTTCAAACCATGTGCAGGGTAACGCTATTAGAAGTTACCTTAATAAACCGCCAATATGGCATTAAATTGTGAGCGTTCCTCCCTACACACGACCCGACTCTTCACACAAGAGATAAATGCATCACATGACCACAATAGTGACAATGTACAGACCTGAACGATGTATAAAGTATGCCCGCAGCCGCCTCGACGCGTTTCACTAGCTGCTTCTTCTTGGAGGCAGGTGTACTTACAAGATGTCAGAGGCCTTTTTTATACCCGTATCTAATGGATATCGGGAGCAGGTGTTACAGAGCAAACACATGTTTTCTTCGGCGCGGGCGCCGCCATGACACCCGGATACCGGAGATGACCCTACGCTTTGTTCCGGTTGCGGGGAAAAGCTGTCAGTCACGGCGACCATGGCAACGCGATGCCCCGGCCACCGCGCATGCGCAGCCCGTCACCGCCTCACCGTACTAGAGCGCAGGGAATCCAGTGTCAGGTTTGGCCGCGCACAGCATGTGTAGCGCTATAACATTCAATGGGACTTTTATCGCTATTCTTTAGGTGCCACTACCCGTCCTAGAATAACAATATATATAAAACACCAGGCTATGGATTTTACCGGGAACACAGTACTAACACAATTCGTGAATCTCATAGTATCTATCAATATTGAACATACCAGAAATATTTTAACAATAACAGAAGGGGGACAATCTACATTTCAACTCCACTATTTCAATAACATGGATACCCACATTCAGCAAAAAAATAACAAGTTATTTCGTGTTTCCACAACAGGCATTAATATTATGCCCCATATGGATGCTATATAAGCCATATGAGCATCTCCATGTTATTTGGCATTAAGGCACACCACTGTTATATAGTCCAAATCGACACTGTATGTTTTCCACCAAGGCCAATTACAGCCATCCCATCTGCCTGCTACTAATGTATACAGGTTGTTGATAGATTCATTCAAATAACCACAGAATCCGTGGATATCCATAGTAGACACTTCTTCTTGTTCACGAAAATATCAAATATGCAGTCGAGATCCCGTCCGTCCACTGCTTGTATATACGGGTTGTTAGTAGATTCGTCTGAATACCGACAGGCCCCATAGACATTCATAATAAACATCTCCTCTTCTCCACGACAATATCAAATATACACTCTAAAACTCAAGAGAAGAAAGAGTGTTATTAGTACACTTTGCAGAAACAATAATTAACCCCTTACTAATAAGATGTAATTACCACTAATCTGCCATTGCAAGATAAAAAAAGTTAAAACCAATATGGTGCAAACGTCTCCAACCAAGAGCCAGTACCAGATCTAAAGAAAGGCATTAAAGCCAAAACTTTCATTAAGGCCATCCGGAGACACCGTGCCCAACCGGTATATCCATCGGCTTTCAAGCCGAGCCAGGGATTTTCCTATATCCCCGCCACGCATATCCACTCTAATTTGGTGAATCGCTTTGACCAAAAAGAGTCTGGAGTCAGAATTATGAAACTCTCTAAAGTGGCGGGGGATAGTTTTTAATTTCTCGTTGTCTAGGGCCTCCTTAGAGTTCTTAATGTCTCGAACATGTTCACCCACCCGGGTCTTGAGCTCCCGGGTGGTCATGCCGATATACAATAAATTGCATGGGCATGAGGCCTGATAGACAACTGCTTTGGACGTACAGCTAAGATGTACCTGATATCGTACTCCTTATCTTCCCTGGTGCCTCTGAACGTTTTGGCTTTACGCATGTTTGCGCATGCCTTGCATAATCCGCAAGGAAAGAAACCTACAGTCCCTGTTTTTGTCCGTCCACTAGTGTAGATTAAAGCAGAGACCACCAAATATACCCCCGGGAATACAAATATGGACGCCGCACTTCCAAGATGCAAGGTAAAAAATAATTTAGATCATAAAGGAGCTTCAAGGAAGGAGACACAAAGAGTATGTGTCAACACACCCACATAGTTTCGACTAAAAACCCCATCAGAGAACACGGTCATCAGTTGTTACTTAGAAGAAGGGACGGAGGCTTGTCAAAGCCTCTGGGATTAGAGGGAGTATACTGGGCCCTGATAACGTATAGGGTGGAGATTCATCTTCGACTGTATTAAATACACTCCAGTACCAGAGACAGACTAACATCAGGTCGATCGAAACGCGTCCTCTCATTCATGGGCTTTCTGACCATGCTATGGACTTTTTAATATGCCTTGAATAAAGAATACTGGATTTTAAGAAAACAATTTTTTTGCTGGAAAAAAACATCCTTCCTTGTACTACCAGGATTTGCTGACCTTCCTTCCTTGCAATATCCACTGCATTTGGGTCTCCTACTAAGCAGGTGAGCTGGACACAACCTCTTTGTATGTCTTCTCTAGTACCAGCTGTATTAAAAAATATTTTTAAGGCGAGTGCAAATGAACGCACATCGTTCTTTCTGACATGATTTTCAGCAAGCACAGTACAGGATTTTCATCATTTAGGAAATAGTCATAGACAAGATAAAATAAAAATGTGTAATAGCCCAGTTGGTGCAAGAGTAGAAGAAAAAGTGATTTTAGTCCCAAAAAACAAAAAAAATTGGACGGTCTCAAAAGACATGTCGAGTTCGAAAGCAGTCCCACAGAGTCCATAGAAACTCATGGGTCGTTGAGAGTTATCCTCCTTCTATACATCAGAGTCTCATATTGGCGACTTTTTTGGGGGACATGCTGTAAAGTGAGACATGTTGTCAAACATCATAGTATTTGTTCTTCTTTTTGTACTTTCTTCTTTCTTTCCTCCTTTTCTCTCTGCACCGGTCCCTTCCGTGGAGACATGGCAGGCTAGAATAGGGGACCTCTTGGTCCAGAAGGATCGTTCAGTTCTGGGGTTGCAGTGGACTCGTGCAGCAAATTTTCTTCTTCTCTTATCTCAGTTTGTACTTCTTTTCCATAAGGTGGAGATGCTGGGGAAGGGTATAGAGTCGTAAGACACAGAGCAGATTTTACATGATGTTATAGAACCCTGTATATAGGAGTTCCTCATTTAGTCCAAGTGGTGCCATGCTCTTAAGATTGTAAATCCATTTGGATTCTTTCTGGAGCAGCTCTTTCACACAGTCCCCTCCCCTAATGCTTTGGTTGACTGAGTCCACCACTAGGACTTTAAGGTTGGAGGCACGCCCCCCATGATGGGTAAGAAAGTGCGAAGCCACTGAAGTCAGTGGTTTGCCTTTCTTTAGGTCCGTCTCAGCAGTGTTGATGTTAGAGAGGTGCTGCTGGATCCTTCTCCTTACCTCTTGTGTTGTTTGGCCCACGTATAGCCTAGGACATTCGCAAATGAGGACGTAGATGGCGTTCCTGGAGCGACAGTTGTAATATGCTCGACTTGCGATATGCCTAGGGAAAATCGACAGGAGAATGTGGTCGTCAGCAACAATAAAAGGGCAGACTGTACAAGCCCCACAGGGGAAAGTGCCTTTTAGTTTAATGCCTGAGGCCAGGCTATGCACAGGTCTTCTGAAGTGGGTTTTCGATAGAAAACCTCCCAAATTCTGCGCCCTCCTAGCCACCAATCTTGGTTTGGCATCTAAGAACTGGGACAGTTTTCTATCACTGCGTAAAATATCCCAGTTGTTTTGGAGCAGTTTGTAGAAATCCTGCCACTGATTGTTAAAGGGAGTAATCATACTCACTGTAGCGATCTTCTGTCGATTTTTTTGGCCGTAGGAAAGACTCCCGTGGGAGGATTTTGCACTGTTGTAGAGCGCTGGAGACGATGTTCTTTGGGTATCCCCTTTTCTGGAATCTGTCGGACAAGTCAGAGGTATGCAGATTAAAATCAGTACTGTCACTGCAATTTCTTCTCACCCTCATGAATTGCCCTTTGGGGATTGCGTTCTTAACGTGTGCAGGGTGGAAACTCCTGTAATGGAGTAAACTATTGCTAGCCGTTGGTTTTCGGTACAGAGTGGTGCGGATCATGTTAATCTCCCGATGGAGTTGAAGGTCCAGGAATTCTACTGACTCAGACGAAATGCTCGAGGTCAACTTGATATTCAAGTTGTTCTCATTGAGGGCAGAGATGAATTCTTTGCATTCTTCAGTAGACCCAGACCACAGGAGAAGCACATCATCAATGTACCTAAACCACTGTACTGCATGTATCTTAAAACTTTCAGAAGTATAAACCCGTGTTTCCTCCCACCACCCTAAAAAGATGTTAGCATAGGGTGGCGCACAGCAAGCTCCCATTGCGGTACTGGATGTTTGGCAGTAGTTTATTCTATCAAAGATAAAATAATTTCTGTCCAGTACCATAAAGAGGAGATCAAGAATGAAGGAGTCGTGTCACCTATTGCCCGTAGTTTTACGATCAAAAAAGAACAAAACAGCACGGGACCCCAGAGTATGGCCAATAGAGGTGTACAGGGATTCCACATCCAGAGTGACCAACAAAGTATTAGATGGAACCACTAGGTTGGTCAGTTGTTCGATCAGATGTGTGCAGTCCCTGACATAAGAGGGCAGTGACTGGGCCAAAGGCTGTAGATAAAAGTCTAAATAGACACAAGGTCTCTCAAAAAGGCCCCCAACCCCCAAAACTATGGGTCTCCCAGGTGGTTCAGGCTGGCCTTTATGAATTTTCGGCAACATATAAAAAGTAGGTGTCACCGGGTGCCTAGTTGTTAGAAAATTCTTTTCTTTATACGAGATGATATCAAGGCTATGCGCCATGGAAACAAGTCTGTCTAAACCCTTTTTAAAGGTGGCAGTTGGGTCTGAGCGTAGTGCCACATAGCACTCTCTGTAAGATAGGTGGCATTTAGCTTCCCTGATATACATCTCTACAGGCCACAGAACCTCATTACCCCCTTTATCTGCTTCTTTGATCACAAAATCTTGATTGTTTTTGAGTTTCAACAGGGTCTGTCTCTCCTCCCAGGTCAAATTATTGGCCCTATTGTTGTCCAGTTGGAGTTTTTCAATATCCCTGCAGACTCGGTTGAAGAAAATATTGATGGCGGGGCAAAGTGTAAAAGGGGGGGTAGCCTGAGACAGAAGTCGACCCTTAAATGGCACCTTCTTACCTTGGTCTCTTTCATTCTCCTCCAAAAGACACAGGAGGTCATCAAAAACCTGTCTATCTTCAGGTGGCATAGTATTGATAAGATCTGGTCGGTTATACAAAAATTTAAACATAAGCTGCCTGCAGAAGAGATAAAGATCTTTAGTAACAATGAACTTGTTTAATCTATTCATTGGAGCAAAAGACAGTCCTTTGGAAAGTAATAAAATTTCAGTATCTGAAAGAGAATAGTTAGAAAGGTTAACCACCTGTAGGTTCCCGCCATCTACTGTTACCAATTGCGCCTCCTGCTCCTCATTTCCCTCTGAGGGGGTGATTGCCATGGTTGCTTTCTCCGGCCTTTCCTTCTGGGATTTGGGTTTGCGATGGCCCCTCCTAGTGCGCCTTCTTGGTCGCTTGTGTCGGTTGATAAAAAGAAATCACTTGAGGAGGGTTCAGATACCACTTGTGCCAAGGCCGGTTCTCTACTGGCTACTCTGCGTTTGTTCCCACGATGGATCCACCTGTACGCCCTGTTTTCTGCATAATCGTTTTTGTCCCGTTGAAATTTATTCTTTTTGCCCTTAATGATGTCCTTTTCAAAAATATCCAAGATATTCTTCAATTTATCTTGGAAAGGAGTGACTACTGTTAGAGTGTCTAGTTGGAACAGTATGTGCTCCTTGTTTTTAATTTCCTCTTTCAATTGGACTAATAATGAGCGATCGTGTTCGATTAACATATCTAAAAGTATGACCGAACAGGCTTGTAACCCCTGTTCCCAGGTGGCCTTGAACTGCACATCTGTCTCCCAGGCCGGGAAAATCTGAACACGGAGACCCCTGGGAGTGATTCTGAGTTTTTTGTATTCCTCTAGTGTCCTAACGTTCCACCACTCTCACCACTTTCTTATGTAAGTCAATTAGGTCTTGCATGAGCCATTGATTTTCATCATGTACAACTACTGAGGATCCAGAAGCCCCAAAATTAGGGGCAGCGCCAAAAACATCTGACGATTGGTTGCACCAAACCGCCTCTCTAGCTGCCAGGTCCATGCGTATACTGCACCAGTAAAGACCACAATCGATATCTATCAATAACAATAGACCCCTTTAGATTTTGGGTCAAATCAAAGAAAAGGTGTGCCTTCTTCCAGAAACGGTGACAGAGTGCACCAAACTAAGCCTGAGACAACCTATGGGAGAAGGGCACCACCCCATGGGATCTCCCGGTGTACCAAAGCACACTAGACCATCAAGAAAAAAAGAGTATACCATATCAGGGATCACCAAACACATGTATTTAAATAGACACATAATCTTTATTTGAAAGCAACAGAAACCACACTACAGAACACACTGGCAGTGTGGGACACACAAGAAATGTAGATTAAAAACAATTAAAAAAGCCAATCAGGCATACAGTTCAAAGTCAGAACCCTCTATGAGGAAATAGTAGCATGTAAAATGCTTGTAGGAACCTCTCTATAATGAAACCGGTAGGCAAAAAACAATTGTTAATTCATTAAGGCCTATAGCTATACATAGTATCTGGAAAAAAGCTGCAAAATAAGTACAGAATAGCAATGTTCACATATACCTCCTCAGAGGAGACATAGATAGGTCAATGTCTAAGGGACCGATAGAATGCATATATTAATGCAGTTACAGCTATAACAAGGATATAATCACATTAGCTAGACTAACAAATTAGAACTGGCCTGCTATAGTACAATACAACAATACATATAAGGGTAGGTCAAGGGCTTAGTCCTGTGTGAACTAAACACTAGAGTTGAGCGCGGTTCGAGGTTCTCCAGTTCGCGGCTCGAGTGATTTTGGGGGCTGTTCTAGATCGAACTAGAACTCGAGCTTTTTGCTAAAGCTCGATAGTTCTAGATATGTTCGAGAACGGTTCTAGCAGCAAAAAGACAAGCTAATTACTAGCTGGCTTTCCGCTGTAATAGTGTAAGTCACTCTGTGACTCACACTATTATGAAATTTCAGCGTATAGTGTGCGGGAACAGCGCATTCAGATCCCTGCTGTTTGGATAATGGCCATTTTTTTTTTTTCCTTCTCTTCCTTTCCTAAGAGCGCGCGTGTAGTGGGGCGGGCCAGCATGTCAGCCAATCCCAGACACACACACAGCTAAGTGGACTTTTAGCCAGAGAAGCAACGGCATGTGTGATAGGATGTCCATGTCACATGTCCATGCATTATAAAAACGAACATTTTCCTCCAGCACGCCATTATCTGCCTTCTGCGTCTTGGTGTCAGTCACTGCTGGCGTAGCTCCTGTCTCCGATACTGCTGTGTACGCGCTATACACAGCGCTATACAGAATAGGGATAGAAGTTTCTATTAGTCCTTTTAAGGGCTAATACCGGCAGGGTCAGAGCCATAGGTGACAGTCAGGTCCGTGAAAACAGATTTTAACAGCTACACAAGATAACAGCGTCTGTGTAGCTAAGGTCAGGGATTTCCTCGCTGCATTTCCCCCATACCCAGACCCACAACCCTGCCACTGTACCCTCCTGCCCTTTGCACACTCAAGCTCATTGTTACTAAGCCATTATACTAGCAAACACTGAGTAAACTTAGTGGCACCTAGCTCACAAGACAAGGCTTCAAGACACGTTGATCAGGCGCCGCCCACATGGAAAGGCCAGTCTTATATACCCAGCACAGCCTCATGTAATTTCCTGCTGCAGGTGTGCTGGGCCTATAAGACCAGGAGAGTGGGCGCGGCCTGGTCCTATACAGAACCATGTGGCTAAGACTCAGAGTCAGACTCATAAGACCAGGAGCAGGACACAGGAGAGCACGAGCGGGAGCGGCAGCCATGACCGGTGGACACGTGGACTGGATCAGTGGTTAAGGAGCAGTGCAATGACGGTGAGGCCGGATCAGTGGGTACGGAGCGGTGCCGGGATGGTGCGACCGGATCAGCGGGTAAGGAGCGGTGCCGAGGTATCGGGAGCATGACAGTTACTAAGCCATTATACTAGCAAACACTGAGTAAACTTAGTGGCATCCTAAAAGTGGCTGTTGGACTTCCATTAGTGTCCCACTGGTGCAAATCTATGTGCATCACCTCTGCATTGCACACTCATACTCATTGTTACTAAGCCATTATACTAGCAAACACTGAGTAAACTTAGTGGCATCCTAAAAGTGGCTGTTGGACTTCCATTAGTGTCCCACTGGTGCAAACCTATGTGCAGCACCTCTGCATTGCACACTCAAACTCATTGTTACTAAGCCATTATACTAGCAAACACTGAGTAAACTTAGTGGCCTCCTAAAAGTGGCTGTTGGACTTCCATTAGTGTCCCACTGGTGCAAACCTATGTGCAGCACCTCTGCATTGCACACTCAAACTCATTGTTACTAAGCCATTATACTAGCAAACTATGCTGCCAGTTTAAGGGCCGTAGTTTCATTGTCAGGGATAGTTATTGTTGTTTATTCTGCTGTTAATAAAGCTAGATAACCGCTGCAATCTACACCACCTCTCAATTTTTACTACCACATTTTAAGTGCACAATCTTGTCGCAATCAAAATGAGTGGCAAAATGACAGATGCTGGTGGAAAGGGGAAGAGGCGTGTTGGAAAAGGAAAAAAAGGGTTTGTCTGTGGGGAAGGTGGCAAAGCTCCATTAACATCTGCTGAAGATAGACCATCTTCCAGCAAAACTAAGATGTCTACTACTTACCGTGGACAATCCGATGTGCTCCCTTTTTTATGGACACGAACAACTGGAACAAAGGTAGATGATGGCCAAAAAAGGAAAATGCTTGAATGAATCTCAAGTGGTCCAACAAGTGCCCTCTCCACCACCTCAACTACCGCATCCAAACAACACCAGTCCTCTGAGTTGTCATCCCAATCAAACTTGCTTTCTCCCAGCTCTGAAGTCTCCATCCGCCCTGCACAGTATGGTGGAACTGAGATGGGTGAGTCTGCAGAGCTGTTCAGTCACACTATAGCCTGGGAATCAGAGGTCTGCTGCCAAGCTACAGTGAGTACAGACCAGGAAATGGTCTGCAGTGATGCCCAGAACCTTTGTGACTCTGATTCAGGCCGTGAGGACCAAGTTTCTGAGCATAATGTTGACCCTTTTTCACAAACTGTAACACCTGTTGTTATAGACAATGAGGAACATACTGATGACGATGAGACGCAGATACCAGATTGGGATGACAACTTAAATATTCGGTCAGGGCAAGAAGAGGCTCGGTCTGAGGGTGAGGGGAGTGCAAACACAACAATTGATGAGGAAGTTCTAGATCCCACCTACTGTCAACCCACAGTCAGACCCTCGAGGAGGTCAACAGACGGTGGAGGAGGATGCAACTGACGACGAAGTTACCTTGCGCCTTCCTGGACAGAGTTGGAGTACTGGTAGCACGTCTACAACTGCATCCTCAGCCACCACTGTGCCTCTGAGCAGTAGTCGGGGTGGATCAGCAGGTCACATGCCCTCTAAGCCTTGACTAGACTGGTCCTTTTTTAACATAGCAAAAGATCGCCCAAATTATTTGATCTGTAAAATTTGTCATGATTCTGTTAGTAGAGGGCAAAACCTTAGCAGTTTGACAACTTCTTCCATGAATCGTCACATGAATAAATATCATATGTCCCAGTGGGAAGCTCACCGTGCTGCAATGCGGCCTAGTGGAGCGAACCATCCACCGCCTGCCCCTTCCAGTGCATCCGCGCGCTCTTCATCTTCTAGGACTGTGGGGACAGCTGTCACACCTGGTTTTCCACGCACAACTTCCACCACTGTAACCGCAACAGGAAGTTTGCTTGGTAGGTCGTCAGTTGGTTTGGAAGGGGAAACAAGTGCGTGTGTACAGCTCTCTCAGACATCGATAGCACCAACGTTGGATGAAGGCAACATCATGTCTATGCCTGCACTTTCCTCACAAACCTGCATTTTTCCAGGGACACCCTACTCAACACCGTCTACACACAGCAGCCAGATCTCTGTCCCTCAGATGTGGACAAATAAAAGGCCATTTCCTGCGACCCATGACAAAGTTAAGAGGTTGACTTTATCCCTCTGTAAGCTCTTGGCTCTTGGCTTGCTGCCTTTCCGCCTGGTGGACACACAGGATTTTAGAGACCTTATGTCTGTCGCTGTGCCCCAGTACCAGATGCCCAGTCGCCACTACTTCTCTAAGAAAGGTGTGCCCGCGCTACACCAGCATGTCGCACACAACATCACCGCTTCCTTGAGAAACTCTGTGTGTGAACGGGTGCATTTCACCACCAATACTTGGACCAGTAAGCATGGACAGGGACGTTACATGTCGCTGACTGGGCACTGGGTAACTATGGTGATAGATGGTGAAGGGTCTGCTGCACAAGTCTTGCCGTCCCCACGACTTGTGTGTCAATCCTCTGTCTGTCCAAGTTCCGCCACTGCTTCTGCCTCCTCCACCTCATCTGGGTCCCCCACCTCCGCCCCAAGCCTACCTGGTCAGGCCACCAGCGTTCTCACTGCGCAGAAGGAATCACGCACCCCTCATTACTATGCTGTCAGCAGAGCGCAACGGCATCAGGCGGTCTTTAGCTTGACATGTCTTGGAAATAGGAGTCACACAGTGGCTGAGTTGTGGGCAGCTCTGGAGACTGAGTTTAATAAATGGTTATCTCCACTCAACCTGCAGCCTGGTAAGGCCGTGTGCGACAATGCTGCAAACCTGGGTGCGGCCCTTCGCCTGGGCAAGGTGACACACGTGCCTTGTATGGCTCACGTGTTGAACCTTGTTGTCCAGCAATTTTTAACACACTATCCCGGCCTAGATGGCCTTCTGACCAGGGCACGAAAACTGTCTGATCACTTCCGCCGTTCATACGCCGCAGCTGAGCGACTTGCATCGCTCCAGAAGTCTTTCGGCCTGCCGGTTCATCGCCTGAAATGCGATGTGGCGACACACTGGAATTCGACTCTCCACATGTTACAGCGACTGTGGCAGCACCGCCGAGCCCTGCTGCAATACGTCATGACATATAGCCTAAGTCAACGAGATGCAGAGGTGGGGCAGATCACCCTGATGGAGTGGTCTCAGATCAAGGACCTATGCACCCTTCTGCACAGTTTCGACATGGCGACGAATATGTTTAGCGCTGACAATGCCATTATAAGCATGACAATTCCAGTCATTTACATGCTGGAGCACACGCTAAACACTATTCGGAGTCAGGGGGTGGGACAACAGGAAGGGGAGGAATTACAGGAGGATTCATATGCGCAAGACACAACAACATCACCAAGGTCCAGACGTTCATCATCACCAACACGGCAGGCATGGGACCATGGGGGACAGGGATCAACAAGGGCGCATAGTAGCAGGCGAAATGTTGGGGAAGGTGCAGGAGAACATGAATAAATGGAGGACGAACTGTCCATGGACATGGAAGACTCAGCGGATGAGGGAGACCTTGGTCAAATTTCATTTGAAAGAGGTTGGGGGGAGATGTCAGAGGAAGAAAGAACGGTTAGCATCTCTATGCCACAAACAGCGTGGACTTGGTCCGCATGGCTGCGCAAGACACATGAGTGCCTTCTTGCTGCACTACCTCCAACATGACCCTCGTATTGTCAAAATTAGAAGTGATGATGACTACTGGCTTGCCACACTATTAGATCCCCGGTACAAGTCCAAATTTTGTGACATAATTCCAGCCATAGAAAGGGACGCACGTATGCAGGGGTATCAGCAGAAGCTGTTACTCGATCTTAGCTCGGCTTTTCCACCAAACAACCGTGCAAGTGCAGGGAGTGAATCTCTCAGTTGTAACTTGACAAACAGGGGACGGTCTCGTCATCTTCAACAGTCTACCCGTACCAGTAGCACCGTATCTGGTGCTGGTAACAGCAATTTTATTGAATCTTTTCATAATTTTTTTAGACCCTCCTTTGCAAGGCCACCAGAGACAACAAGTCTGACACATAGTCAACGGCTAGAGAGGATGATACAGGAGTATCTCCAACTGAACATCGATGCCATTACTTTGCAAATGGAGCCTTGCTCATTTTGGGCTTCAAATCTTGAAAAATGGCCAGAGCTCTCCACTTACGCCTTGGAGATTTTGTCGTGTCCAGCTGCCAGCGTTGTCTCTGAACGTGTCTTCAGTGCTGCTGGGTGTGTGCTGACAGATAAGCGCACGCGTCTGTCCAGTGACAATGTGGACAGACTAACGTTCATGAAAATGAACAAGTAATGGATCCAGAAGGAATTTACTACCCCTGTGTCATCCTGGGGAGAGTAAATGCTTGTGGATTTGGAATGTGCTTGATGCAAATCAAAACATCCTGTTTGCAACTAGGGCACAAGTGCTGCCACTGAAGGGGTGAGTGTCTGTGTGGCCCAATTTTTGGAAAAAAGGGAGACTCCGCTTGGAGTAACCCTTGCTTGCTGTGTTTTTTAAAAGGAGCCAAGATGAACAGAGCTGGGATCAGGAAAGACTTTGCTACCTACCCCGGGGTCATCCTGGGGACGGTTAAGTATGGCGTATTTTTGAATGTGCTTGATGCAAATCTAGCTATGAAGTGTACAACTGGGGCACAAGTGCTGCCACTGAAGGGGTGGGTGTGTGTGGGGCCCAATTTTTGGAAAAAAGGGAGACTCCGCTTGGAGTAACCCTTGCTTGCTGTGTTTTTTAAAAGGAGCCAAGATGAACAAGTCATGGTTCAGCAAAGACTTTGCTACCTACCCCGGTGTCATCCTGGGGACGGTTAAGTATGGCGTATTTTTGAATGTGCTTGATGCAAACCTAGCTGTGAAGTGTACAACTGGGGCACAAGTGCTGCCACTGAATGGGTGGGTGTGTGTGGGGCACAATTTTTGGAAAAAAGGGAGACTCCGCTTGGAGTAACCCATGCTTGCTGTGTTTTTTAAAAGGAGCCAAGATGAACAAGTCATGGTTCAGCAAAGACTTTGCTACCTACCCCGGTGTCATCCTGGGGACGGTTAAGTATGGCGTATTTTTGAATGTGCTTGATGCAAACCTAGCTGTGAAGTGTACAACTGGGGCACAAGTGCTGCCACTGAATGGGTGGGTGTGTGTGGGGCACAATTTTTGGAAAAAAGGGAGACTCCGCTTGGAGTAACCCTTGCTTGCTGTGTTTTTTAAAAGGAGCCAAGATGAACAAGTCATGGTTCAGCAAAGACTTTGCTACCTACCCCGGTGTCATTCTGGGGACGGTTAAGTATGGCGTATTTTTGAATGTGCTTGATGCAAACCTAGCTGTGAAGTGTACAACTGGGGCACAAGTGCTGCCACTGAATGGGTGGGTGTGTGTGGGGCACAATTTTTGGAAAAAAGGGAGACTCCGCTTGGAGTAACCCTTGCTTGCTGTGTTTTTTAAAAGGAGCCAAGATGAACAAGTCATGGTTCAGCAAAGACTTTGCTACCTACCCCGGTGTCATTCTGGGGACGGTTAAGTATGGCGTATTTTTGAATGTGCTTGATGCAAATCTAGCTGTGAAGTGTACAACTGGGGCACAAGTGCTGCCACTAAATGGGTGGGTGTGTGTGTGGCCCAATTTTTCGAAAAAAGGGAGACTCCGCTTGGAGTAACCCTTGCTTGCTGTGTTTTTTAAAAGGAGCCAAGATGAACAAGTCATGGTTCAGCAAAGACTTTGCTACCTACCCCGGTGTCATCCTGGGGACGGTTAAGTATGGCGTATTTTTGAATGTGCTTGATGCAAATCTAGCTGTGAAGTGTACAACTGGGGCACAAGTGCTGCCACTGAAGGGGTGGGTGTGTGTGTGGCCCAATTTTTGGAAAAAAGGGAGACTCCGCTTGGAGTCACTTTGCGGTGTTTTACATGATTTTAGAAGGGCGTGCCATGCCTATATCTGTGTCTCCTCCTCTTTTTCCTTGTCCAGCTCTTTACGTAAGCATCACACCCTGTAATCACGAGGGTGTTGTCATTCTGAAATTTGGTTATTCTAAAATGTTTATAGTGCTGCGTCTCTTGCACATGCGCATTTGAAGCATTACTTTCCCATATTGCTTTTCTTGCGAATGCGCAGTGCAAACAACAAAAACGACGCGATAGGTCTGAATCATTTGATTCAGCCAAGATGGCGGCCGCCATCAGCTTAACTATGCGCCTTGCCTCTCTAAAGCTACACACTGGTAAGTGATTACCAATTAATGATGTCAGTTAAATAGGGCACACTTTGAATGTTTTTTTTGCCCCTTTCTTTCCCCTGAGGAAGCCACTTCCTAAAGTGGCGATACGCGTGGGGTAGGGTAATCACGCCAGAACCTGTCCTCTCTGCACTATCAGACCGGTTAGGTAATCTGCCTGGGCTAGTCTATGGATTTTCATAATGCACTATTTGAGGCATTAGGCCCTGTGTAGGTGTAGTGGCCCGGTCCAGATTGTGTCTGTTTCTTTAAGTACATTCACTTATATGTAATATTATGCTATATGTTATAAGTAAAGCATTTTTTATTTGTTGTGTTCTAGCACCATCTACTGGTGAAAACTGTAAGAATCTGAAGTGTTCATTGGGTGTTATCCTATGGGCTAGTTCTTGGTCACATGGCTCAATAGGTGGAGCTATTCTCCAACCTCTGTCTGGAAAGAACTGAAATGAGCTGGTTCTGGCTGAGTCTCCTCTGAGGGAAGACATTATGTGGAGTTTCTCTTCACCACAAGATTCCTGCTAGGCCCGAGGCCTAGAATTTCACCATTTACTGATTTTTACAGCCAATATACTGAAGGCTTCCTATCCTGAATCCTCACTGGCCAGATATACATCTCTTCAGACAGTAGGGCATACTGAGTATATACCAGACCCTACTACATGCAGATTGGGGAAGTTTGAGGGTCTCCCACCCCACTGCAATATTAGTGGCTTTCATGCCATTGTCCACGCACCAGCCGTCTGGTCCTCGTAGAGCACTGGGCAACTTTCTACATTTACTTACTAGTACTGCATGTGTCTTAACTAGCAGTGAAACCAACCCCAGGACTCCAGGTCTGTACAATCTTATTATCATATCTACCCTCTAAGCTCAAGAGACTCTGAACCTGCTAAAAACATTCCAGAATTAAATCTGAAACAAACTGTGCTCTTAAAAGCTCCAGAACCCTAATTGCACTTCAGCATTCAACTCCAAGCTGTATTTGCCATGGCCTACCCACAAAAGACTGAAACATACAGTATATTCCGTGTTGTTTTCCTTTGTTCCCACTGTATTAAAGCAACTGTTATCCCCAAGACCGTGTCTGTGGACTGTCCATCAGCTGTGGATACTGTGTGGGAGTGGATAGCAGGGAACATCAGGGCCTGGTAGACCACCCAGGGAACGCAACCTCGTGCCAGAACAGCAACTGTGACATATAGAACATTTGAGGTCCTCTGTCCCTGGGCCCTTACAAAGGTCGAATTTGGCGTCACGAACAGGATCATTCCTCTGTGCCTATTTTCTCTTACTGCACTACAAGTCTCAGCGGTGCTATATTCAAGAGTGGGAGCCTTTCATCTCAGAGACTGGGTTGGTGCATAATAGTGCATCCCTTAAAGCTACAGTGTCGTCATTATTCTTAAAGAAACAGTACTTGCATCATCACCAAAATTTCTGAACCTCTTCATAATGACCAGGCTGAGTCTGTTAACTCTGTATCATCATCAGCAGCAGCTAGTGCTCCAGTGGAACAGGCTAATGCCGCCAACCCAGTTGCAGCCCCTGTCATGGCTACCAACATGCCATTCTTCATTGGAACCTCTAGTCTCCCAAACTACAGAGGAGATCCTCATACACTTGCGGAGTTCAAAGAAAAGATGATGTATACTCTTGAGCTTTTCTCACTTTCTCCCCATCAGCAGGTACAACTTCTCCTGGGACAGCTTGATGGACCAGCTGCTGAGGAAGTCCATTTCTGGCCATCTAACAAGAAAACCAGTGTAGAAGCGATCCTCACCCGCATGAGAAAAGAATTTGAACGCCAATCACCCACCGAGGTTCGTCTCAAATTTTACAACAGACGTCAGGGACCAGGTGAGACTTTTAGGGACTACGCACTAGCCCTTCAGTCTGCCTACAGGGCTTTACAGCAAATAGACACTATAGATCCTGCTGCTGCAGAGAACATAATCACCGACAGATTCATAGAAGGTTTGGACTCCAGGCTAGTACAAAGTCAACTCCGCATGCTAGCAGCACAAAATCCAAACATGACTTTCTTAGACTTTAAAGCTCTTGCCCTGCGAGTAGTGGGTACGGACTCACCTTGTACCAGCTATGCTCTTGCGCCTCGTTCTACTGTATCTCCTCTTTCACCTGTTTCCCCTATGCAGGCCACACAGTCTGTGCAAGCCCCTAATCTCATTCATGCACCTCCTACCACGGATGCACTTGTCCAAGTCCTTGAATCTGTATTCAAAGCCTTAAAGAAGCTAAAAGGCCAATGCCCTGCATCATGTGAATCATCTGTAAACCGGACATTGTCCCCAGAGCCACGTTCTAGTAGGCCAAGTCCTGATAGGCCTCCTCCTGGAAGGCCTCCATCTGGTGATTGTGTGTTCTGTACTTAATGTGAGCGTCTTGGACACTACAAGTATCAATGTTATAAGTTAAACGGGCACCCCCGAGGCCAAGGGCTGCCCATCGGGAGGTGAATCCAAGGGCCCAAAGGGACAATCACAATGGATTTCCCGGTTCATCTCCAAGTGACCGTATATAACCATATGGATCGATGGTGTACCTCTAGAAGCTTTAGTAGACACTGGTTCACAAGTCACCACAATTGAGTGACAAGCCTTTGAAAAGAATTGGGACTTTGATCTCCTGATTCCAGTGGGTAAAGCAAAGTTAGACTTAATTGCAAGTAATGGTCAACCTATTTCCCAACTAGGCTACTGGGAACCCACAATCCAAATTGGTGATCGCAAGTTACCAGGTCAAGGTGTAATTGTTACTGAGGCTGAGGGAGATACAACAGCAGTAGTGTTAGGAATGAATGTCATTCGCCATGTGCTTACTGAATTGCTCGCTGCCTTGCATGCTTCTCTCCCTTCTGCTTCTCCCCCTTACAGGCAAGCTGTTCAGCGGACTATCAAAGTGCTCTGCGCCCAACAGAAGTTTGCCAACAGTAAAGGTGAGATCTGCCGTGTTCGAATCACCGACGCACGACCAGTTACCCTGTCAGCCAACAGCGAGACTCTAGTCTGGTGTCGAGTTCGACCAGGAATTGACAACGAGGACTATGCAGCTCTTCTTGACTCCATCCAGATTGAAGGACAGCCCCTGGAAAAAGCTGCCAGAAGTATTGTCACCGTCTCAAACGGTAGAGTACCAGTACGGCTAATCAACCTAAGTGATGCGCCCATCGAGCTATACAAGTTTAATTCAGTTGCTCAACTGTATAACCTTGATCCAGAAGACATCTTAGATGAAGAGACACTTGCTCATCAAAATTCGTTAAAAGCCACTCCCAAAGGCTCTAATACACCCACGACCTTCTGGTGGAATGAACTTAATGTTGGAGATGCTAACACTCCTATCGAATACATCAATGGCGTAACTAAACTTGCTAAGTGACACAGCCAAGCTTTCAGCAAGCACCCTCTTGACTTCGGCAAGACTACTCTGATCCAGCACAAGATCAACACAGGTGATCATCCTCCTATCAAGGAAAGACACCGTCCAGTACCTCCTGCTAACTATCAACAAGTAAAGAAGCTGTTAAAGGAGATGAAAGATTCTGAAGTCATCCGAGAAAGTCAAAGCCCGTGGGCTACACCCATCGTCCTGGTGAAGAAGAAGGATGGTAACATCAGATTTTGTGTCGACTATCGAAAGTTGAATAACGTTACACACAAAGATGCCTATCCTCTTCCACGGATTGAAGAATCCATCACCGCTCTTGGCTCAGCTGCATACTTCTCCACTCTTGACGTAACCAGCGGTTACTGGCAAGCACCCGTGGCTCCTGAGGATAGAGAGAAGACAGCTTTCACCACCCCAATGGGACTCTTTGAGTTTAACGGTATGCCGTTTGGGTTATGCAACGCCCCTGCTACATTTCAGCGACTCATGGAAAGATGTCTTGGTCACCTCAACTTCCAGAGCGTTCTATTATATCTTGATGATGTTGTCGTATACTCTCGCACTTATGAAGACCATCTATACCACCTTGCAGAAGTATTCCAGGTACTCATTGAACATGGTCTGAAACTAAAGCCGTCAAAGTGCCATCTGCTCAAGCTGAAGGTCAACTACCTTGGTCATGTTGTAAGTGCCGAAGGTATCCAGCCTGATCCTGAAAAGATCTCAGCTGTGAACAACTGGGACACCCCGAGAACCTTCAAAGAAGTCAGACGTTTTTTAGGTTTTGCGGGCTACTACCGCCGCTTCATACCTCATTTTGCGCAAATAGCAGAACCCCTTACAGAGCTGCTACGGGGTTGCCCTAGAGAAAACTACGACAGAAGACTTCCAATTAATTGGTCTGAGCGACAAGAAACTGCCTTTCAGATGTTGAAAAGTCTATTGACTTCACCTCCAATTCTGGCGTACCCTGACTACCGCCATCCTTTCCGTGTCTACACGGATGCCAGCTACCAAGGCCTCGGAGCGGTACTATCACAAGTCCAGGATGACAAAGAGAGAGTCATTGCATATGCCAGCCGAAGCTTGAGAGGTGCAGAGAAAAACGATAGCAATTACAGTTCGTTCAAGTTAGAGCTGCTAGCTCTTGTGTGGGCAGTCACCGAGAAGTTCAAAGATTACCTCGCTGCTACACCCTTCACAGTTTACACGGACAATAATCCTCTTGCTCATCTTAATACTGCACGGTTAGGTGCTCTTGAACAGAGATGGGCTTCAAGATTGGTGAACTTCTGCTTTGATATTAAGTATAGCAGTGGCAAGATCAACATCAATGCCGATGTGTTATCCCGTTTGCCCGAAGGATAAGAGCCTCCTGAGGAAGATCTGTGGGAAGATGTTGAGATGCCTCCCTTCTATCAAAGGTTTGATACACAGAATGCTGTTGCTGCTATACAAACTGATGAAGTTTCTCAACAGAAACCTGTCTTATTCCAAGATCCATCGAGATGGCAAACTCTTCAAAATGAGTCTCGTGTCCTAGGTGAGATCTATGATTACCTGACTACTGGGAGAATACCTGTCAGACGACGCGGAAGATGTCCTGATGTTGAGCTTAATCGTTTTTGGAGACTGCGCAAAAGACTCTTCATTCAAAAGGGCTTGATCCTGCGCAATACCCTAGACCCAGTTTCAGGTGAAAGGCTACATCAGATTCTAACCCCACGGCGAGATGCCAGAATTGTTCTTGATGCCTACCACGACCAGTCTGGGCACTTTGGCGTGCACAAAACTGAAGCCACCATACGCCAACGCTTCTATTGGATTGGGATGCGGTCAGACATAGAAAATTGGTGTAGTGAATGTCCAGCCTGCAACCTCACCAAAGTCGGTAAGAAAGATGCCAGAGCTCCTCTTCATCCAATCCATTCTCAGAAACCAAACGAGCTAGTCACTCTTGATCATGTGAAGCTAGCACCAACTCATTCAGGCTACACGTATGCCTTAACCATGGTGGATCACTATACTAAGTGGGTTGCTGTTGTGCCAGTAAAAGACCTTACAGCTCGGACTACAGCTATCACCTTCTACCGTGAATATGTGAGACATTACGGTTGCCCTGAAGCAGTCCTCACAGATCGTGGATCTGCCTTTGAGTCACAATTATTTCAAGAACTCTGCCAATTCCATGAGTGCAGAAAGCTGAGAACAACCGCCTATCATCCCCAAGGAAATGGCCTCTGCGAGAAAGTCAACCAGACTTTTATCAATATGCTGTGAACAGCATCTGTTACCAAACAAGCTGAATGGCCTCAATTGCTTGACGAGTTGGTGGAAATCTACAACAATACTGTCCACTGTTCTACAGGCTACTCGCCATATTATCTGATGTTTGGAAGACAAGGTCAGCTCCCTAAAGATCGTTCTCTTGGAATCCAAGTCCCTGACGTGATCAATCCCCTGCCAAAAACTGATTGGGTCTCAGAGCATCAGCGAAGAATACATGAAACCCAACAGATTGTTGATTACCGCATGGGTGAAGCTCACCGTCAACAAGAAGAGAGCTATAATCAAAGAGCTAATGCTTCCCCCCTTCAAGTTGGAGACAAGGTATGGCTAAAGAAGTACCACTGTACAGGAAAACTCGATTCACTCTGGGAAACAGAGCCATACACAGTTATAGCTATCCCATATCCTGAGTCAGATGTCTATGAAGTGAAGAAACCCGGAATGGCCCCACAAACGGTGCACAGAAACTGCATGAAGCTATGCACCAAAGAGGATCTACTAGTGATGTCATCACCTCCTCCACAAGTCATGCCGGTCTACACACCAATTCCTGCAATGGAAACACCAGCCAGACAACCTACTGTGGAAGAGTCCCTCTACAACACTCAATTTATCCTTCCATGCTATCAATATGTCCCCGTATCAGTTCCTGCTCCAGTTGCTGCTCCTCTGCCAACTTCACCTGAGCCAGCAAACAATATCATTCCTGCTCAAGAGGAAGATCAAGTGTTGAGGCGTTCAGAGCGAAGCACAAAAGGAAAACTTCCAGCTCGCTACAGAGACTAAAAGGTCATATCCTTTTCCATAAGTATATAATCTTGTTTATTTATTTAGCTAGATAGTTAGTTTAGTAATGTTTAAGCCTCTGCACCTGGGTAATACCAAGCCCCTTGTTTATTATTTGCACAATTTTCTAGAAACAGCTATGGACTGTTTGTTGCCAGTAAAGTGCCTTTCCAGAGCCTTTCATATGGACGATAGTATATTGCGGAAAGAGACTCTATCTCATATTGGCACTACCACATTCATGTTTTGCATTTGTTCATTGCCTATTGTTCTTCCGTCTGGCTGCATATTCTTGCCTTATTGTTACACATATATTTCCTTCCTTTCTTAGCAGTCCTCCACTTGCACAATCGCCGAGGACGGCTCACCTTCAGAGGGGGAGTATGTAGTGGCCCGGTCCAGATTGTGTCTGTGTCTTTAAGTACATTCACTTATATGTAATATTATGCTATATGTTACAAGTAAAGCATTTTTCTTTTGTTGTGTTCTAGCACCATCTACTGGTGAAAACTGTAAGATTTTGAAGTGTTCATTGGGTGTTATCCTATGGGCTAGTTCTTGCAGCCAAGGTGAAGCTGCCAGCTGTGGTATGCAGGCTGCAGCCGTCTGCTTTACCCTAGCTGCCTACAAAAATAGGGGGAACCCCACGACATTTTTTTGGCTAAATACAAGGCTAAGCACCCCTTAGTGCCACATGAAAGGCACCAAAGGGTGCAAAATTACAAAATGCAGGCGAGTGGGACATTATGTGTCTTTCTGCCATTATAATGACAGAAAAGACTGATATGAAGTGTATAAGCACAGGAAAATCACCAGAGCGCTTTGCGCTGTGAAAAGCAGTAGAAAATGGCACTGGAGTGAACATGTGACCGCCTCATGTAGGTTGAAGCTATGGATCTGTACCGCCCTGGGGGCTCGGCTGCTGTCCGCCGAGCCACTCTGATCCGGGCTCAGGTTGTCGTTAGCTCGAGCGCCTCCGGACCGGGGGCCACGTCGCTCTGGAAAGGGGGGGTTTGGTTGTTTGGTTTGGGGTGGACAGGTTTCACGGCCGGAGCCGCGGTGACCGGTAACAGTTCGTGACGCCACCCACGGGTCGTGCTGAGGTGATGGACACCACCACTGCGATGAGGGTGCGGGGGCTCGTCCGGGATCGGTGGTGGGACGCAGCTAGGTGTTGACCCCTCCGTGGGTAGGGGGTTTGTTGGTCCCGGGGCCAGGTGGCAGGAGCGGGGGTTTGTAGGACGCAGGGGCTCGCTTGCAGCGCTGTGCCTGATGGCACTGGTGTACTCATGATTAAACCACACAGAGTCAATGGTAAACCAAGTTCGGTGTAGATCGGTGCCCGCAGCCGGTTGCGTGTGTCCCCAGTGAGGTTGGTGATGTCGCCTTTCTCCTGCACCTTTAAATTTGCTATAGTGACTCCTATGCTTCAGCAACGGTAGTCCGCTGCTCGGCTTTTGGGTACCGGAGGAGCCCTTTTGCCCGCAGGCGCTGGCCCTTTGGATCTCTGGCCCTTGGCGGTGGCTCTTATCCGGAATCGGTAGGCTGTTGCTGTCTATCAGGACTTTGGGTGGGAATGAACCCATGAGGTCCAGACCGCAATCAGTAGATTTGTCTGAGCCCGGTTGCTTCTGGGCTAGAACGGGATCTGAGTACCCTGCCTGGTGCTCCGGTTGACTTGTTAGCTCCCCGGTTTGGGTCCGAAGGGTCACCACCCTCTTCTCGATCCCTACGGTTCCACAGTTCAGTCCCTGACCGTACTCCTGCAGATGGCCACCACCGTCTGCCTGCCTGACCGTTCCAAGGGGTCCTAGGCTCCGTCCTAGGCCCCTGACTCTCAGCTCGCCACTTTTACTCCTCTCATTACTCCTCACCCCACTCGACTCACTTGTCCTTTCCCTGCCTGGCTCCGCCCACCTGGTGTGCCTTGCTAGACCTGAGGGAGGCAGTAAGGACTTGTTGGCTGCTGGTGCCTCATTGGGGTGGGGGTGTGTGTGGTGTTGTGTGTTGTTACCTGTGACCCCTAGGGGGTCCAGGGTGTCACAGATCCTGGGTAAATTTATGTATTTTCCCTCCTTGAGTTTTTTTGCAGTACGCAAACAAACGGAAGGCACACGGATGACATACGGACCGTATATGGAACAGAAACGGATGCCACACGGATGCACCCGTAAAAAAAACTAACCGTTTTTTGCGGACCGCAAAAACGGATCGGTCGTGTGAATGTAGCCTTATTCTGATCTGCCGTTTATAAACAGCAGGCAGAAATAAGTGAATAGCGCCCCCCAGCGTCAGAAAATCTCCGGGGTTTCAGGGGTAGCTGAGACCCTGGAGATCATGATTTAGGCCGCTTTTTCCGGTCCCCGCTCACGTGATCACCGGTATACACAGTATACCGATGATCACGTTACAGTAAATGACAGCGTCGGTAACAAATTATTTATCTCCCATCTGGCATGAACAAACAGGATAAATCTCCTCCCCGGTCCCCCGGTGTCGCCAAAGTGCCCCCCCTGACCCCCTCCTGGAAATCCAAGATGGAGCGCGCCGGCCGCATTCACCCCACTCCTCTGATTTCTGTCGCATGTGCCATTACACATGCGACAGAAAACTCCTCCCCAGGCCCTGTAGGTCACCCCCTATGACCCCACCGGTGTTCCCCGGTGTCCCATGGTACCTGTGCAGCGTTGATCCCCCGCAGCCCTCTCTTTCACAATAGACGCTGCTGCATGCACAGAGCGGCTGTCAGCTCAGCGTCCTGTGTTCAGACACAGTGAGTGGTGGTAACCATGCATCTGTAAGCTACTGCAATGCCCTGCTCATGAGGTAAGGAACATAGTTGATCAGGAGAGCTATACTACATTTACAAATGGAGGGATTTGATATTTCTGTTGCCCTGCTGAACGACTACCAAACATGAGAGTCCGTTATACGCCACAAGAAAACATGTCTAAATAGCGAGCTCTGTTGTTTAGTATTCATTCAGCTGGATAACTGGACTTAAAGGGGTATTCCATCTCCAAGATCCTATCCCCAATATATAGAAGGTGAAATAGCAATAATATCAGCAAATACCAATATTTGGAAATGTAGAATAGTTCTCCTGATTAGGCATGCCCTTACCTCATGAGCAGGGCATTGCAGCTTTGGTAGCAACTGTTACGACATGGACTCTGCTGCTGTGGACCCGGGGAGAGTGGGTGCAGATTCATTGCACCCACACTCCTCACATGGAGGGTCTGCACTCCTAGAAAATGGGGGATACATTCCCTGAGTGTCTCCCCCCATATTCTAGACAGTCCAGAGTCGTCGTGGGACCCCCTTATTTTTTTTCTTACAATAAATTGGTGAAAGAGGGAATGTTTTGGGGAGTGTTTTTTCAAATACATTTTTTTTGTCGATTTTTTTTGTTAGTACTGACAGTTTGTGATGTCGGGTATCTGATAGATGCCATGACATCACAAACTGCTGGGCTTGATGTCAGGTGACTTTACAGTTAGTATCAACCCCATTTATTACCCCGTTTGCCACTGCACCAGGGCACGGGATGAGCTGGGGTGAAGCGCCAGGATTGGCGCATCTAGTGGATGCGCCACTTCTGGGGTGCCTGCGGCCTGCTATTTTTAGGCTGTGAAGGCCCAATAACTATGGATTTTCCCACCCTGAGAATACCAGACCACAGCTGTCCTCTTTACCTTGGCTGGTGATCCAATTTGGGGGGGACCCTACTTTTTTTGTAATTATTATTATTTATAAAATAATTATAAAAAAAAAGCCTGGGGTAACCTCCACCTTGGATCCCCAACCACAGTAAAGCTGCCAGCTGTGGTTTTCAGGCTACAGCCGTCTGCTTTACCCTAGCTGGCTATCAAAAATGGGGGGACCCAACGTCATTTTTTTTTTAACTATTTTTTAAATAAAAAAATTAATGGGCTTCCCTGTATTTTGATTGCCAGCCAAGGTAACGTCAGGCAGATGGGGGTGGCAACCCAAAGCTGTCTGCTTTATCTGCACTGAGAATCAAAAATACCGTGGAGCGCTACGTCATTTTTTTAAAGATTTATTTTTACAGCACTGTCATGTCAGGCAATCAAAATACAGGGAAGCCCTTTTTGTTTTTAGTTATTTAAATAAATAATTAAAAAAAATATATATGGGCTCCCGCTGCATTTTTTTCATTGCTAGCTAAGGGTAATCCAAGCAGCTACTGGCTGCTAACCCCCACTGCTTGTTGTTACCTTCACTGGCAATGGAAATTCCAGGGAAGCATTTTTTATTTTTTTTGCCAAAAACTACAAAAAAATGACGTGCGCTTCGCTATATTTTTGTATGCTAGCCAGGTACAGCAGGCAGGCACGGCTGCCCCCAACCCCCAGCTGCCTATTTGTATCCGGCTGGGAACCAAAAATATAGGGAAGCCCTTTTTTTACTTAATTCATGAATTTTATGAAATAATTTAAAAAAAGAAACCGACGTAGGCTTCGCCCCATTTTTGTGTCCAGCCGGGTACAACTAGGCAGCTGGGGATTGGAATCCACAGCACAGGTTAGCCCGAGGTTTCTGGGTGCCTTTGCTGCGAATTGCAGTCCGCAGCCGCCCCAGAAAATGGCGCTTTCATAGAAGCACCATCATCTGGCACTGTATCCAACTCTTCCAACAGCCCTGGAGCCGGGTGGCTTGTTGGGTAATCATGAGTTAATACTAGCTTTGTTTTACTAGCTAGTATTAAGCCAGAGATTCTTAATGTCAGGCACATTTGACCCGGCCATTAAGAATCTAAAATAAAGGGTTAAAAAAAACACCACACAGAGAAAAAATACTTTAATAGAAATAAATACACAGACACACATAGAGACTCCATCTTTATTACCCTCTCTCACCCCTCCACGATCCATGGTCTTCTGTCTTCTTTCCCCTTCAACATATGCAGCTCTGTCTGCTCCATCAGACAGCAGTACATGGGGGAAGACGCTGTGCTTCGTGCAGAAATCACTCTGTGAGAGTGACCACAGGCTCCCGGCTTTAAGCGTGGCACGGGTTGCCATAGCAACGCTGCTCCGATCACGTGTTTCCGGTGCCGCTGCGTGGTGGTAGTGGGACGTCCCCGTCACCGCTACCAAGCGCATTGCTATGGCAATGGTGATCTCCGTTATTGACCGGCTGTGTCAGCCGGTCAGGAGCCGGCTTCTGCGGACGCTGGTAACTACGGTAAACATCGGGTAACTAAGAAGCCCTTTCCTTGGTTACCCGATATTTACCTTCGTTACCAGCGTCCGCCGCTCTCACGCTGTCAGTGCCGGCTCCCCGCTCCCTGCACACATAGCCAGACTATACATCGGGTAATTAACCCGATGTGTACTCTGGCTAGGAGTGCAGGGAGCCAGCGCTAAGCGGTGTGCGCTGGTAATCAAGGTAAATATTGGGTTGGTTATCCGATATTTACCTTAGTTACCAAGCGCAGCATCGCTTCTACGCGTCGCTGCTGGCTGGGGGCTGGTCACTGGTTGCTGGTGAGATCTGCCTGTTTGACAGCTCACCAGCAACCCATGTAGCGACGCTCCAGCGATCCCTGCCAGGTCAGGTTGCTGGTGGGATCGCTGGAGCGTCGCTTAGTGTGACGGTACCTTAAGGGAACGGGGAAGCAGAGCGGGGAGTTGACCGTGTGCTAGAGCATGTTGCCGGTGCATGGCGATACACAAACGTTCACCGTGTAACAGAGAGATGGAATGACAGGTCCTAGCATGACACGTCATAGTCATGTGACCAGTCTGTAGCCAATGAGTCACATGGTCACATGGCTATTTTGACATCACGATAGCTCTTGCATCACTGCTGGTGTTCCCGGAGGACGCAGCGATTACCGATGGAAAAGCTGCGGGAGACAGAGTGCAGGATGTATCCCGGGGACAGGTAAGTGCTATGGCAATGTTTATTAACTGTATGTGTACATTTATAATGTGTTTTTATGTATTTGTGATTGCCTCCGATTGTTTCCTATGTGGTTCGAGTAGTTCGCCGAACCGGTTCGCCGAACCGACGTCGAACCAGATCTCGGTTCGACGAGCCGAACGGCTCCTCATTCAGCCTCTAAATAGTGATTGTTAATTTAGTGATAGGTGACTGACTGGTGTAGGACTAGGATTGCGAAACCAGCTGGCTAAAAGAGGAAAAGGGTACATCAAAACATGAGTGGGAAATTAGTGTATTTAACACCCTGCGTGAGTGTATTTTGCACCCTGTGGTCTGATACACCTAAATTAAATAGTGAGTGGCCAGTGCCTCTACAAGTCACTTAATTAGTAAATTGAGTCCATCTGTGTGTAATTTATTCTCAGTATATCTACAGCAGTTCCGTGAAGGCCTCAGTGGTTTATTTGAGAAAAATAAGGAGCAAACAGCATCATGAAAACCAAGGAGCAAACAAGATAGGTCAGGGATAATGTTTTGGACAAGAGTAAAGCAGGGTTAGGTTATAAAATAATAGCACAAGCTCTGAACATCTCATGAAGAACTATTTAATACATCATCCAAAAATAGAAGGAGTATGACACAACTACAAACCTACCAAGACATGACCATCCACCTAAATAGACATCCCAAGCAAGGAGACCACTAATTAGAAAACAGCCAAGAGAGGCCCATGGTCAGTCTGGAGGAGCTGCAGAGAGCCACAGCTCAGGTGAGAGAATATGTCCAACAGACAACTATTAGTCATATATCCTCAAATCTGGCCTATGTGGAAGAATGGCAAGAAAAAAACTATTTTTAAAAGCAAGCTATAAAAAGTCCCATTTATAGTATGCAAAAGCTACAGTGCCTTGCAAAAGTATTCGGCCCCCTTGAATTTTTCTACCTTTTCCCATATTTCAGGCTTCAAACATAAAGATAAAAATTTTAAATTTTATGGTGAAGAAACAACAAGTGGGACACAATTGTGGAGGTGAATGATATTTATTGCTTATTTTAAATTTGTGTAAATAAAAAACTGAAAATTGGGGTGTGCAATATTATTTGGCTCCTTTAAGTTAATACTTTGTAGGGCCACCTTTTCCTGTGAGAAAGAGACAGAAATTCTTGCCCATTCTTCCTTTGCAAACAGCTCAAGCTGATTGAGGTTGGATGGAGAGCCTTTGTGAACAGCAGCTTTAAGTTCTTTCTACAGATTCTCGATTGGATTCAGGTCTAGACTTTGACTCGGCCATTCTAACATCTGGATATGTTTATTTGTGAACCATTCCATAGTAGATTTTGCTTTATGTTTTTGGATCATTGTCTTGTTGAAAGACAAATCTCCATCCCAGTGTCAGGTCTTTTGCAGACTCTAACAGGTTTTCTTCAAGAATGGTCCTGCATTTGGATCCATCCATCTTCCCATCAATTTTAACCATCTTCCCTGTCCCTGCTTAAGAAATGCAGACCCAAACCATGATGCTGCCGCCACCATGTTTGACAGTGGGGATGGTGTGTTTAGGGTGATGAGCTGTGTTGCTTTTACACCAAACATATTGTTTGGCATTGTGCCCAAAAAGTTCGAGTTTGGTTTCATCTCACCAGAGCACCTTCTTCCACATGTTTGGTGTGTCTCCCAGGTGGCTTGTGGCAAGCTTTAAATTACACTTTTTATGAATATCTATGAGAAATTGCTTTTTCTTTCCACTCTTCTATAAAAGCCAGATTTGTGCAGTGTACGACTGATTGTTGTCCTATGGACAGACTCTCCCACCTCAGCTGTAGATCTCTGCAGTTCATCCAGAGTGATCATGGGCCTCTTGGCTGCATCTCTGATCAGTCTTCTCCTTGTCTAAGATGAAAGTTTGGATGGACGGCCGGGTCTTGGTAAATTTGCAGTGGTGTTGTGAATACTGTCTGGTGGACGTCCGCTCTTGGACTCCCTACTGTGGTCGCTGAGGTTAGTGGTTAGATTCTGTTCCCCAGTTCTACACACCTGGTTTGCAGCTCAAACTTTGATTTTGGATATAGGTGTGTGCTGGCTGTTTATCTTTGCCAGTTGTCTGAAATTCCAGAGACTATAGGAGTCTGTCTCTTGTCCCTCTGGCTTCCCCGCTACCAAGCTAAGCTAAGTTCATGGTTTTGCTTCATACTTTTTGGGTGTTATTTGCTTATGCTTCTGTGAATTATCTCTGAAGGTTTTTTGTATTGTATCCTGTTTTGTTTGTGCCTTCAGATAAGGAAGATTTATCTTCCTAGTCAGTCTTTGCTATTTATTTTAGCGAGGATTAGTCAGCAGGGTAATTGCTAGTTTTTTCCTACATTTTGACCAGAGTCTTGTACGGATTGTGAACGTGCGAGTATTAGATTACTCATCCTTTTTTGCACATTGCGTGTAGGAAGTTTTGATAGGGTTTTTTCATACCGACCGCAAGAGTTCCCTATCCTGTCTTTTGTATTTAGTATAGAGTGGCCTCTCTTTGCTCCATCTAGCTCTTTATGTGTATGTCTTTTCATCTTCGCTCACAGTAAGTACATGTGGGAGGCTGCCTGTTTTCTTTGGGGAAATCTGTTCTGAGGCACGATAGTTTCTTTTCACTTTCTGCCTTGTAGGTTATGTAGTCCTCCGGCTGGGTTTGAGGCATCTAGGTTGTTAGGCATGCTGCACGGCTACTTCTAGTGTGGTGTTAAGTTCAGGGCTTGCGGTCGGTACGTTATTAGGTTAGGTACGTTATTAGGTTAGGTACGTTATTAGGTTAGGTACGTTACCTACGACTCTGGTGGATTGTGCTCATTGTAGTCATTGAACATCGGATCATAACACAGTGGTATGATACTCCTTCCATTTCAATATGACCACTTGCACAGTGCTTCTTGGGATGTTTAAAGTTTTGGAAATCTTTTTGCAACCAAATACGGCTTTAAACTTCTCCACAACAGTATCATGGACCTGCCTGTTGTGTTCCTTGGTCTTCATGATGCTATCTGCACTTTAAACAGAACACTGAGACAATCACAGAGCAGGTGCATTTATACGGAGACTTGATTACACACAGGTGGCTTATATTTATCATCATCAGTCATTTAGGACAACATTGGATCATTCAGAGATCCTCAATGAACTTCTGGATTGATTTTGCTGCGCTGAAAGTAAAGGGGCCGAATAATATTGCACGCCCCAATTTTCAGTTTATTATTTTTTGCAAAAATTTAAAATAAGCAATACGTTTCGTTCACTTTAACAATTGTGTCCCACTTGTTGTTGATTCTTCACCATAACATTAAAATTTTTATCTTTATGCTTGAAGTCTGAAATATGGGAAAAACTTGAAAAATTCAAGGGGGCCGAATACTTTCGCAAGGCACTGTATGTAAGGAACACAGATATCATGTGGAAGATACAAAGCAGGAAACATTGGGCACTTCATCCATTGTACTGTCCACTTTTTCAGCACAATATATATAGCCGCTAAACTTGCGGGAGTAGCATGTTCAAATGAATCGCTCTATTTTTCTGCAGTAGGAGTATATACAACCAGGTCGTGCTCTTCCCAAAACAAGAAGATGACAAATTCAAAATATGGAAAGATTGGAGGCAGTCACCGTCATAACAATTTACTGCTTTATTCAAACTTCATGCATCAGGGGAGGGAGTGAGTGCAAAGCACATCCGGACTACGGCTGCCGTTTCGCACTAGCTGTGGTGCTTCAACGAGACCCGTTGAAGCACCACAGGTGGTGCGAAACGGCAGCCGTGGTCCGGATGTGCTTTGCTCTCACTCTCTCCCCTGATGCATGACGTTTGAATAAAGCAGTAAATTGCTACTACGGTGAGTGCCTCTAATCTTTATATATTTTGAATTTATCATGTGGAAGATGGTGCTCTTATCAGATAAGATCAAGGTAGGACTTTTAGGGCTAAATGTAAAATGCTATGAATGGTGGAAAACTGACATTGAACCCTGAAAACACCATCCCTTCCATCAGGGCTGGCTCCATGTTTTTGCGGGCCCTGGGCCAAAGACGCTCAGTGGGCCCCAACCACACATATACAGGCATACGTACACATACATATTTAAAGAGAAACTCAAAAAAACACATATAAATAGACATAAATCTAGACACAGTCATATACACTGACATACATATATACACATCATACATGCACACACAGACACATTAGAGATATTTCTAATATTGGGAAGCCGACAACAGCCTCATTCACCTCACCCACTTGTCTCCATCCAGCTCCTCCTGGGCATGTGTCTGTGCCATGCTGATTGGTGGCCGTTACTAACAGACATGGCCGCACATAGAGAACACTGACACTGCTGTATATAGATCACAAGATAGGCTGGGGACATACACATTACTGGGGGCATACATATTACTGAGGAAAGGGGTATACAGTAATTGGGGAGTATACAGCTCCAGAGGGTTGCATACAGCTCTAGAGGGGGGCAGTGGCTTTGGGGTGGGGGGACAAACAGCTCTGAGGATGGAGGGTGACATACAGCTCTGTGAGTATACAGCTCTGGGGTGGGGGAGGACATACAGCTCTGGTGGGCATACAGCACTGGGGTGGGGGGGACATACAGCTCTGAGGGGGTATACAGCACCGGGATAGAGGGGACATACAACTTTGGGGGTATAGTAGTATGCTAGTATGCAGCCCCCATATTCCTCTATATAGTGTTATGAAGCCCCAATAGTCCTCCATATAGTATTATGTAGCCGTCATGTAGTATTATGCAGCCCCCATATGGCACTATGTAGCCCCCATATGGCACTATGCAGCCCCCATATGGCACTATGCAGCCCCCATATGGCACTATGCAGCCCCCATATGGCACTACACAGCCCCCATATGGCACTGCACAGCCCCCATATGGCACTATGCTGTCGCTCTGACCTCACTTCAGACATGCAGTGTTGATGTCACCGCGCTCCGCTGCTGAGCTGTCAGAATGCCAACAGACACAAAGGGAGAATGAAGACCAACGGAGCGCGCCGCTCCATCTTATCATTGTGTACCGCCCCGGGGCTCTGCTGGCAGCCGAGCCGCTCGGATCTTTGGCTAGTCGGTGGATGGCTCGAGCGCCTCTGGACCTCTCGGGAGTCACGTCGCTCTAAAGGGAAGCTGGCGCTACGTGAGGGGGTTTCGGTGGGGAGGTTCACGGCCGGGGCCGTGGTGTTTAGGCATGTAAGTTCGTGATGCCACCCATGGGTTGTGGTGAGTGTGGACACCACCGCTGCCGTTAACTAGGCTCCCGGGGACAGTGTTGTGCAGCCTGGTGTTGACCCCTCCGTGGGCAGAGGGTGATGGTCCCGGGGCCCGGTGGTTGCGAGGTGCGGGCGTGTTAGTGCGGTGCAGTGCGGTGCACGTCCCGAGGGCACTGTTGTACTCACTATGACAGATACACCAGAGTCTCTGGTAAACCAAAAAGATGGTGGTCGGTGCCCGCAGCCAGCTGCGTCTGGTCCCCCACCAGTTCAGTGGTTCCCGCCTATCTCCTTCACCTCGTTTTATAGATTTTGACTGCCTACGCTTCAGCGACGGTAGTCCGCTTCCCGGCTATGTGTGTGTCGGGGAACCCGTTTGCCCGCAGGCACTGGCCTGTGGGATCTCTCTGCCTGTGCAGTGGCTTTCTATCCCCCTCGGTGGGCTGTTGCCGTCTTTCGGGTCTTGGGATGGGAAAGGACCTAAGATCCAGACCTCAATCAGTAAATTTGACGTGGTCCAGTGGCTTCTGGACCTCGTTCTGAGTCTGAGTGACCGTCCTGGTGCTCCAGTTTCCAGTTGGTTCCCCGGTTCGGTACCGGCGGGCCACTACCCTGTCCCGGTCCCTTACGGTTCCACCAGCGGTCTTCCCAGCTTCTGCAGGTGGCAACCATCGTCTGCCTCCTGGCCACAGGGTATCCAGGCTACGACCCATCTCCCTGACAGACGTTTACTCTTAACTCCTCTCCAACTACTCCACTCTCCTCTCCCTCCTAACGGGTCTCTCTGTGTTTTTCCCACCTCAGGCTATCCGAACTACTTGGTGGGCGTGACCAGCCGCCTGGCTCTGCCCCCTTGTGTGAACATCAAGACCTGAGAGGGGTGACTCAGGGTTTTTAGGTTGGCTGCTGTTACCTTGTTAGGGGATGGGTGTTTGTGCAAGGGCCTGTCTGTGACTACCTGGCTAGTCCAGGGCGTCACATTCCCCCTTGGTTTAATGCAGACCGTCCACGGGCTGCCCAACCACCACCGGTTTATTTTTGTTTGCTGTAAAAGATAAACGGGAAAAACAGGTACAAGTATATTAAACTTTTTACATTTTAAGCAGGTTTTGAAATCATCCCTTACGGGAGGCACATCCTTAAACGTTGCACATATATAAAACATTTTTATTAACGGTAACGGGACCGGATCCTTCCAGTTGCCCACCCAAGCAAACCTAGCCTTGATGCTGCCCCTAAGAAACAGGCAGCACCCCTTTTCCCCAGTCCAGGAACAGGAATGGGTCCAAGTATTGCCCAAACGGGCTGGGTAAAAAGTTCCTTACCCGGCAGTCTCTCAGAGGCCCCACGTCCAGGGGACCCCTGACCCAGAGGGTCGTCACCGATTGCATTGGTGACAGGGCCTCGGCCTTCACATTCCCGCAGGCCCTTCCTCCAGTCTGCCTTTCCGGAGGCCGTGGGAACGAAAGGGTGGTTCGGGAATTATTTACAAACCCAAAAGTTATTGGGTGGCCTGCTAGTTCTCGGCCTTGTCTATGGGTTAAACGGGACAAACAATATTCAACAAAGTCCCAACGGGGACAGGCAGTATGGTCCCAACGGGGACTTCAACATGGCAGCCGGGATCCGCTGCCTTTTTACTCTGCTTCCTCATATTATTCCTCAACCACGACCTCAGAGCTGTACGGTGGGGAGGAGACTGAGGCCACCTCGGGACATCACGGCTTACCCTCCTTCTGATGTTGAGGACAAACCAGCCCCTCTCCCCGCAGTACCGGGTGTAGATTACTAGGTCGCTGGGCACCAGATCCCGATCCGGATGGCCCATCAGGAGGTGAGGATAGACATCCCGACGGGAAACAAAAATCTCGGCCTTCAGGCCCGGTTCAAAGATGAACCCCCATCCATGCTGGGGGTCAAAACAACGGACCTGGCCCTCGTGAGTCGGGCCCCATACCCGGTAGGTGGCACTCCGGAGTTTCTCCTTTTCTTTAATGGTCCGGGCCAGCACTTCTGCCTTCTTCTTTTCCCGGGCCGCAATCTCCTGGCCCAGCTGGCGCTGCTGCCGCTCCCAATATGGAGCGTCTGCCTGCTCCCTTTGCGCAAGGGTTGGGCCGAGCTGGAGCTCCCCCGTGCCGGCTACGACCGGCACCTTCACTGGGGAACTAAGCTGTATCGCGGCCTGCTGTGCTGCCTTGCAGCGACAACCCTGCGATGCCTCAGCCGAGGCCTGGGATCAGGGAGCAGCCAGCTCTACCTGCTGGGCGGGTCTCCGGGCAACATCCACCTCCATCTTAGCCGGGCGGACTGCCGGGGCCTGGTCCTCCTGGGGCGCGGTCACTTCCGGGATCGGCGGGTTCACTCTGGGAACGGGCACCTTCCATGGCAGCGGGATCGGTGCGGGCCGAACGAGCGGCCGTCCGCGGGCGGCCTCCCCAGGTGGGCCCTCACAGGCTGATGGGACGGGCTCCGCCACCAGTGTCGGGGGCAGCGGACCGAGCAGGGAAGCAGCGGCAACTGCTACGGGCGGTGGAGGAGGCAACATGGGAAGCAGTGGCAGACTGGGTCCCTCAGCCGCGTCGGCTGGTCCCTCGGGGACATAGGGGCGTGGGTCGCTCGCCCGCTCCTCCAAATTTGCCTCCATCTCACGTGCCCGCACGGCCGAAGCTATCTCCCCCATCTCGGCCGCCAATCGCTCCATGAGGTACCTCACCTGCGCTTGCCATCGGCAGCACATCAGAGTCATCCGGGCTTCCACCCACGCCACTTTTTCTGGTGCGGGCTCCGGGAATTCTGGCAGACATGTTGTTGCTTGAGTGTGCAGGAACCAAATTGGTGGAAAGGTCCTGGAGTCCCTGTCCGAGCCGCTCGGATACGGGCTAGTCGGTGGGTGTCTCGAGCGCCTCTGGACCCGGGGGTCACGTCGCTCTAAAGGGAAGCTGGCGCTACGTGAGGGGGTTTCGGTGGGGAGGTTCACGGCCAGGGCCGTGGTGTTTAGGCATGTAAGTTCGTGACGCCACCGACAGGACGTGGTGAGTGTGGACACCACCGCTGCCGTTAACTAGGCTCCCGGGGACGGTGTTGTGCAGCCTGGTGTTGACCCCTCCGTGGGCAGAGGGTGATGGTCCCGGGGCCCGGTGGTTGCGAGGTGCGGGCGTGTTAGTGCGGTGCGCTGCCCGAGGGCACTGTTGTAGTCACTATGACAGATACACCGGAGTCTCTGGTAAACCAAAAAGATGGTGGTCGGTGCCCGTAGCCGGTTGCGTCTGGTCCCCCACCAGTTTCGGTGGTTCCCGCCTTTCTCATGCACCTCGTTTTGTAGATTTTGACTGCCTATGCTTCAGCGACGAAAGTCCGCTCACCGGCTTTGTGTGTGTCGGGGAACCCGTTTGCCCCAGGCACTGGCCTGTGGGATCTCTCTGCCTGTGCGGTTGCTTTATATCCCCCTCGGTGGACTGTTGCGATCTTTCGGGTCTTGGGATGGGAAAGGACCTAAGGTCTAGACCTCAATCAGTAAATTCGACGTGGTCCAGTGGCTTTCCCAGTTCGGTACCGGCGGGCCACTACCCTGTCCCGGTCCCTTACGGTTCCACCAGCCGTCTTCCCAGCTCCTGCAGGCGGCAACCACCGTCTGCCTCCTGGCCACAGGGTATCCGGGCTATGACCCAGATCCCTGACAAACGTTTACTCTTAACTCCTCTCCAACTACTCCACTCTCCTCTCCTTCCTAACGGGTCTCTCTGTGTTTTTCCCGCCTCAGGCTATCCGAACTCCTTGGTGGGCGTAGCCAACCACCTGGATCTGCCCCCTGGTGTGAACGTCAAGACCTGAGAGGGGTGACTCAGGGTTTTTAGGTTGGCTGCTGTTACCTTGTTAGGGGACGGGTGTTTGTGCAAGGGCCTGTCTGTGACTACCTGGCTAGTCTAGGGCGTCACAATTGCTTTCAATAGTATCGGCAACTGCGATGCTGATACAATTGAAAGTGCGATCCTTGGCGGGCGAAGAGGCCGGTGACAGCGCGGCACCGGGCCCCCCTGACTAGTGGTATGCCACTCCTGCCACTGCAAGTGGGCCCCCCCCGGCAGTCCAGGGCCCTGGCATTTGACCGGGTTTGCCAGGTGCTGACGCCGGCCTTGCCAACCATCAAGCATGGTGGTGGCAGCATCATGCTGTGGTAATTCTTTTTTAAGTAGGAGGAAGAAAGCTGTTCAGAGTTGATGAGAAAATGGATGGAGCTAAGTACAGGGGAATCCTGATGGAAAACCTGTTAGAAGCTACAAAACACTTGAGACTGGGGCATAAATTCACCTTCCAGCAGGACAGCGATCCTAAACATACTGCTAGAGCTACAAAAGAATAGCTTAGATCAAAGCATATTCATGTGTCTGAATGTCCCAAAGTCCAGACCTAAATTCTATTGAAAATCTGTGCTAAACTTGAAAATTGCTGTTCACAGATACTCTCCATCCAATCTCACTGAGCTAGAGCTACTTTGCTAACAAAGAATAGGCCAAAATGTACGCCTTTAGATGTGCAAAGTAAGTACATTCCTTTAAAGATTTGCAGCAGTAATTGCAGGTGGTACTAAAAGTATTGACTCACTGGGGCTAAATACAAATGCACGTCAGAATTTTAAAATTTATATTTGTAAAATAAATAGTAATCTATGTATCGTTTCTTTTACACTTCATAAATACATGATGCTTAGTGTTGGTAAATCACATAAAATTCCTACAAAATATATTTAAACAGGTTGTCTACTACTTTTACATTTGTCAGCAGGTGACTGGAAATGCTCAGTTCCAGAGCTGCCCTGTTAACTGATAGCAGCTACGGCCATGTACTGCACATCTGCCACCCATTCAAATCAATAGAAGGTAGATGTGCAGTACCTAGCCACATTTGCTATCAGAAGACGGAGCAGCTCTGGAACTAAGCATTTCTAGCCGTCTGCTGCCTCCACTGGCACTGAGAACCGCTGATTGGCAGGGGTGTCAGGGTGTCAGACCCCGGCCGATCAGGCATTGATGACTTGTTTCTAAGGATAGGCCATTAGTGTAAAAGTAGTGGACAAACTCTTTAAATTTGTGGGTATATTGTGATCAAATGTGGAAAAGTTCATGGGAAATGAATAATTTTTCAAAACACTGTACAAGACTACTGTAGCTGGGGAACCTCATAAACAATTGTTGGAGTGTTTGTCTCTATAAGTATGAACTGTGCACAATTTTTGGGCAAGAAGATAGCATATTTGCAATTTTACTGCATAATATCCATGGCACGCTAATGTGATGCCCCTGGACTAGTCAGGGCATCATAGGGGATTGCACGCTCTTTATTCTTAGTGCAGGACTCAACCCCTCTTGGTTCTGGGTTCCCAACTTGCAGCACTGCCTCCATCAGCATCCAAAAATCCCAATCACACCTTGCACCACACCCTGTCAGGCACACCAGTGGCCTGCTAAGCTTGAGTAGGGCCGCCCGCCTAGGGGTCAGGCAGAGAAGTTGGAGGTGACAAGTAAGTTGGCTCCAGGGGAGCAAAGGGAGCGTTGAGTGGTAGTCCTCGAGCAGTGAGGAGCTAGGAGGGAACGTGTGGCTCCCAGGTAGGAGAAGATTGAGTTGCAGAAGGTGGTCTGGACCCGGAGGAGTCGGAGACCCGGTTGCGGGATATTGGGACTGGGTACCTGGACTTAGTCTTGGAGGACGGTCTGTAAGTCAAGTACAATAGCCGGTCTGGGACTGAAAGCACGTCGGGGTACTGGACCCTAGGTCGGGTAGAGGCCTCAAGCAACCCGGCAATTAACCTGCGGAGTATAGGGCCTTTATGGACTGTCCCCATGAAGCTCAAAGATCGGGGGCACTAGCGCAATGAGGGGAATAGGGCTTTCCAACCACCGCAGCCCACTGAAATCTCAAGCATAAGCTCCTGAGAGCACAGCTCCTTCACACCAAAAAGTGGCGAGCGGGGCCCGGACAGCTATAAGCTTATGAGCCACATGGACACTACTAAAATTTGTGCATGTAGACAGGCTCTGGACCATCAGGCAGTACTGCAGGGTACGGAGACCCGGACGAGCTCCCCCAAGAGGGCAGCGGCACCCAGAGACTTGGTTTACTATGTTGTCAGCGTCTGCTTTCCTTCTGAGTGAGTACCTGATCTCCCCTTGCTCCCAGCGAGCCTGCTCTCCCCTGCAATCCATCCCATCATCCAGAGTCCCGGGGTCTTCCCTACCTTGTGGAGGGTAAAGTCATCTGGCTGCCCCCGTTCCATCACCCCGGGTACTCTCAATGGCGGTACTCCCTATTACCGCACACCACGGGTGGCATCACAAACTATCTAATCCCCTGTAAATAACCCCCCATCACATTTTAGAGTGACCCTGAGCCCCAGGGTCCGGAGACCGTCGAGCCACGAGTAGCGACACCTGGATCCGAGCGGTTCGACCGCTGCTGGAGCGGTACACTAACTTCTTGAAATTGTATGTGTGGCCAAAATGATTACTACGGCAATAGATGAATACTTTAAATGGTGTAGCTTCCAAAATGGGTTCTGTAAATCACCAAATTGAGACACAATTGTGCATGGTACTCTCACTTGTGAGCCATGTCATATGTCTAGGCAAAAGATTAGAGCTACTTGAAGGGTATTTTTAAAATGGAGAAATACAGCATAATATGTAGAAACCTGTGTTTTAAAAATGTTTCAAGCTTTCAATTTTTTTGCAAACTACGTGGGGACAAAATGTGTGCTAGACAGCTAGATAAATGGTGTCACTTTCTGGAGTAGCTGAACAATGCCCCCCTACAGAAACAATGTTACTGGTGGGCCCTTGTCACCCAGTCCAACAGATCCTAGGTTGTCGACATCTAGAGATATACAGTATATTGTTTCATGTAAAGTTCCAGTCACACATAACGAGATCATTAACGAGATCGTTACTACGTCACAGGTTCTGGATCATTGTTAAATCGTTAGTGAGATGTCACACAGTCATTTTCCCAACGACTTTAGTAACGATGCAGCGACCTGTATAACGATCTCATTGGTCGTTGGGACCCTGTCACACATCAATAGCAGGAACAATTACCCAAACCAGGGAAATTAATATATCAGCAAGGTAATAATGATAAAATATAACTTTTAAATATTCCATTAAAAACAGGGGAAATAAACAAACAACATATAAATTTGGTGATAAGCCGATACTGAATGTAATTGTCAGTAACCGCAAGGTCAGTCTGACCTGTACCAGTAAAGGTAAAAAGGCCCACTAAATCATACAACAGTGCAGGGGCTCATAAATGGGTACCAATGATAACCCTAATAAATATGACATAGAATGGATCGATCCCACCGGTATAGCTTCATAATCTCTTTTCAGGTGAAAGCAGGATCTCAGAGGCCTGCTGGCATCTACCTCTGCACAAGAAGTGTGTTACTTTTCATTTATGTCCAGCAAAGCTCCCCTGATGAGAGCCTTGTGACGAAATGTGTAGGGAGACTGGAGTACGCCACCATTGCATCGTCACTTGATGGGTTATTTGGTAGCCATGTATAAGTGGCTCCCCCTCTGAGATCCTGCTTTCACCTGAAAAGAGACTATGAAGCTATACCGGTGGGATCCATCCATTTTGTCATATTTATTAGGGTTATAATTGGTACCATTTTATGAGCCCCTGAACTGTTGTATGATTTAGTGGGCCTTTTTGCCTTTACTGATACAAGTCAGAGGGACCTTGCGGTTTCTGACAATTACATTCAGTATCGGCTTATCACCAAATTTATATGTTGTTTGTTTATTTCCCCTGTTTTTAATGGAATAATTAAAAGTTATATTTTATCATTATTACCTTGCTGATATATCCATGACCCTGTCACACAGCAGCTATGTAACGATTCCGACCTCGAATAGGGGCGTAGTGTTTGACGCTGTAAGCCACGTAGGCGTGCATATGCGTTGCCTTTTCCACAAACCCTCCACTCCGATTGGTGGCCAATACTGCGTTCTGATTAGGCAGCCGGTCTAGAAGGCAACTTTGTATTGCTTCATCCTTTGTCCCTTTTTGAGCCTTGCTTTGAGGATAGAACCTGTGACTCCACCCAGATTCATTCGTACTTTGTTCCCGGTTGCATGCTTGCTTTTCGGATCGAAGCTGCATCTGCACCCGGATTCATCCCTCCTTCGTTCCCGAGTGTTTGCTTACTGTTCTCAGCGCCAACCAATTGGTGCAGAGGGGGCGCGGAAAAGGTGACGCAACTACACGCCTACGTTTCACACTTTAAGTTCTCATCTACTTCGTTAACGAGATTGTTGGTAGTTGTCAAACATACAGATCCAACCTGCCCAGCAGGACTCCAACGAGCCAAAAATGGCCCAGGACATTCAGCAACAACGAACAATCTCACAGCAGGGGGCGGATCGTTGGTACATGTCAAACATAACGAGATTGCTGGTGAAGTCGTTGTTTCGTCACAGAAACTGTGACATAGCAACCATGTCGTTAGCGATCTCGTTATGTAAGAAGTGGCCTTAACTAAAATGAGACCCCTTGAGGTATCTCTGATTGCTGTCTTTAAAACAGTAACTTTAAATGTAAAGTGCATAACTAATTTATGCCTATTTACCTTTAGGGAAAATTCTACAGCTGTACTGATAAAACAAAGATGACAGCGGATGAGTGCAGGTATGCTCCGTGTACTATTGGTTTCTTAGTGTCTGAGGTTTTTTATGTTTTCATTTAATGGTAAGAAATTTTTCCTCTGCATTTAACTCTGCTAGTATATTTTAATATTGGCTTTTTCATCCTCAGGGGTTATTTTATTGACGCTAAAGATGGGGACCCAACTCAGCTGGAATTAAAGTCAAGAATGTGGACGCACAGTGAATTCCATTTTGATAATGTACTCTCTGGAATGATGTCTCTTTTTACCATCTCTACCTTTGAGGGTTGGCCACAGTATGTAATTACAATTTGTATATGCCTTACATAGTTATAAACTGTGTTAATCATAACATCATCTCTCACTGTGCACACTTTTTTATTTTACAGCTAACAAATTTTATATATATATATATATATATATATATATAAAAAAGTATTATTCACTCTTCTTCATTGCAGCCATTTGGTAAATTAAAAAATGTTCATATTTTTCTCAATAATGTATACTCTGCACCTCATCTTGACAGAAAGAACTGTAGAAATGTTTGCAAATTTTTTAAACAAGAAAAACTGAAATATCACATGGTCATAAGTATTCAGATCCTTTACTCAGGCACTCATGTTTAAGTCATATGCTGTCCATTTCCTTGTGATCCTACTTGAGATGGTTCTATTCCTTCATTGGAGTCCAGCTATGTTTAATTAAACTGATAGGACGTGATTTGGAAAAGCACACACCTGTCTATATAAGACCTCACAGCTTGCAGTGCATGTCAGATCAAATGAGAATCATGAGATCAAAGGAACTGCCCAAGGAGCTCAGAGACAGAATTGTGGCAAGGCACAGATCTGGCCAAGGTTTCAAAAGAATTTCTGCAGAACTCAAGTTCCTAAGAGCACAGTGGCTTCCATAATCCTTAAATGGAAGAAGTTTGGGACCACCAGAACTCTTCCTAGACCTGCCCATCAAGCCAAACTGAGCAATCGTGGGAGAAGAGCCTTGGTGAGAGAGGTAAAGAAGAACCCCAAGATCACTGTGGCTGAGCTCCAGAGATGCAGTAGGGAGATGGGAGAAAGTTCCACAAAGTAAACTATCACTGCAGCCCTCCACCAGTCGGGCCTTTATGGCACAGTGGCCCGATGGAAGCCTCTCCTCAGTGCAAGACACATGAAAGCCCACATAGAGTTTTCAAAAAAACACATGAAGTACTCCCAGACTATGAGAAATAAGATTCTCTGGTCTGATGAGACGAAGATAGAACTTTTTGGTGATAATTCTAAGCAGTATGAGTGGAGAAAACCAGGCACTGCTCATCACCTGCCCAATACAATTGTGCCGCCCCCGTGCCAGCAGCAGAGCTGCTCAGCTCTGGATCCACGGTGGCTCGAGGCGTCTCCGGACCCGGGGTCGTGCAGCCACTCAAATGAAGGGGGTATTTACAGGGGATTGTAAAGTTTGTGACGCCACCGTGGTATGTGGTAATTGGAGTACCACCACTGCAGTTGGGAGCACCCGGGGATGATGGAACGGGGCAGCCAGGTGTTGTGACCCTCCACGGTTAGGGGGCAATACCCCAGGGCTCGGTGATAGTGTAGGGGAGTGCCATTGGGTGCAGAGGGGTCACTTGCATACTCACTCAGTCCATTAAGCTGACACCGACAACTGGATAAACCAAAGTTCTGGATACCGCTGCCGCTGAGGGGAGCTAGTTCGGGTCCCGTCCCCAATGGTGCTGCCTGGTGATCCATGACCTGCCTACTGGCACTAAGTTTACTTCTCTGTTGGTCCCGGTAGTATGGAACTTGCCGGGTCCCGCTCCCCACTATGGCTAAGTGTGGGAGCTTGCTCTCAGGGTTCACGCTTGGGATTTTCTGGACCGTTTTAGTGGAAAATCCTATCCCCCTCGTTGCGCTAGGACCCCGATTTTGGAGCGGGTGGAGACCGGATCTTGATGGCTCCATTCTCGTCAGGTAAATTGTCAGGTTGTCTGAAGCTACTCCCTGACCTAGGGTCCACGTACCCCGTCATGCCCTGGTCCCAGCCCGGTGATGGTGCAAGGCCGCCGGCTGTCCTCTACAGTTCTGTGCCCCTTGCCATGATCCCCTGCAACTGGGGGTCCAGCTCCTCTAGGCCCAGACCACCGTCTGCCACCTAGATAACTTCCTAGGAGCCCGGCTCCTGACCTCCTCTCTCCTTCATTTCAACTCTCAACTCTCTACTGCTGACAATCCTGACCTCCCCTCTCCAACCCTCCCAGGTGGGCGACTCTATTCCACTCAAGCCGTCCACTGGTGTGTTTGGTGAGGGGGGTGCAGAGTGTACCTAGGGTTTTGATTAGCTGATGTAGGCAACACCATATAGTTGGGGACCCATAACCAAGAAGGAGGTGGATATTGAACAGGAGGGCAGATTGTGCAATACCCTGTGACGACCTGATAGTCCAGGGACGTCACACAATCCCAACAGTGAAACATGGTGGTGGCAGCATCATGCTAGGGGGGTGTTTTTCAGCTGCAGGGACAGGACGACTGCATGCAATTGAAGGAAAGATGAATGTGGCCAAGTACAGCGATATCCTGGAAGAAAACCTTTTACAGGGTGCTCTGGACTTCAGACTTGGCCAAAGGTTCACTTTCCAACAAGACAATGACCCTTAGCTCACAGCTAAAATAACAAAGGAGTGGCTTCAGAACAACTCTGTGACCATCCTTGAATGGCCCAGCCAGAGCCCTGACCTAAACCCAATTGAGCATCTCTGGAGAAACCTGAAAATGGCTGTCACCAATGTTCACCATCCAACCCGATAGAACTGGAGAGGATCTGCAAGGAAGAATGGCAGAGGATCCCCAAATCCAGGATCCTAACAAGACTAATGGCTGTACTAGCTCAAAAGGGTGCTTCTACTCAATACTGAGCAAATGGTCTGAATACTTATGACCATGTGATATTTCAGTTTTTCTTGTTTAAAAACTTGCAAAAATGTCTACATTTCAGATTTTTCTGTCAAGATGGGGTGCAGAGTGTACATCCATGAGAAAAAAATTGAACTTTTTTTACCAAATGGTGGCAATGAAACAAAGAGTGAAAAATGTAAGGGGTCTGAATACTTTATGTACCCACTGTATATATACACAGTATACAGTGCCTACAAGTAGTATTCAACCCCCTGCAGATTTAGCAGGTTTACACATTCGGAATTAACTTGGCATTGTGACATTTGGACTGTAGATCAGCCTGGAAGTGTGAAATGCACTGCAGCAAAAAAGAATGTTATTTCTTTTTTTATTTTTTTTTTAAATTGTGAAAAGTTTATTCAGAGGGTCATTTATTATTCAACCCCTCAAACCACAAGAATTCTGTTTGGTTCCCCTAAAGTATTAAGAAGTATTTCAGGCAAAAAGAACAATGAGCTTCACATGTTTAGATTAATTATCTCTTTTTCCAGCCTTTTCTGACTAATTAAGACCCTCCCCAAACTTGTGAACAACACTCATACTTGGTCAACATGGGAAAGACAAAGGAGCATTCCAAGGCCATCAGAGACAAGATCGTGGAGGGTCACAAGGCTGGCAAGGGGTACAAAACCCTTTCCAAGGAGTTGGGCCTACCTGTCTCCACTGTTGGGAGCATCATCCGGAAGTGGAAGGCTTATGGAACTACTGTTAGCCTTCCATGGCCTGGAAATCCTTTGAAAGTTTCCACCCGTGCCGAGGCCAGGCTTGTCCGAAGAGTCAAGGCTAACCCAAGGATAACAAGGAAGGAACTCCGGGAAGATCTCATGGCAGTGGAGACATTGACATTTTAGTCAATACCATAAGTAACGTACTCCACCGCAATTGTCTCCGTTCCAGACGAGCCCGTAAGGTACCTTTACTTTCAAAGTGTCATGTCACTCGTCTACAGTTTGCTCATGATCACTTGGAGGACTCTGAGACAGACTGGTTCAAGGTTCTCTGCTCTGATGAGACCAAGATCGAGATCTTTGGTGCCAACCACACACGTGACGTTTGGAGACTGGATGGCACTGCATACAACCCCAAGAATACCATCCCTACAGTCAAGCATGGTGGTGGCAGCACCATACTGTGGGGCTGTTTCTCAGCCAAGGGGCCTGGCCATCTGGTCCGCATCCATGGGAAGATGGATAGCACGGCCTACCTGGAGATTTTGGCCAAGAACCTCCGCTCCTCCATCAAGGATCTTAAGATGGGTCGTCATTTCATCTTCCAATAAGACAAGGACCCAAAGCACACAGCCAAGAAAACCAAGGCCTGGTTCAAGAGGGAAAAAATCAAGGTGTTGCAGTGGCCTAGTCAGTCTCCTGACCTTAACCCAATTGAAAACGTGTGGAAGGAGCTCAAGATTAAAGTCCACATGAGACACCCAAAGAACCTAGATAACTTGGAGAAGATCTGCATGGAGGAGTGGGCCAAGATAACTCCAGAGACCTGTGCCAGCCTGATCAGGTCTTATAAAAGACGATTAGCTGTCATTGCAAACAAGGGTTATTCCACAAAATATTAAACCTAGGAGTTGAATAATAATTGACCCACACTTTTATGTTGAAAATTTATTAAAATTTAACTGAGCAACATAACTTGTTGGTTTGTAAGATTTATGCATCTGTTAATAAATCCTGCTCTTGTTTGAAGTTTGCAGGCTCTAACTTATTTGCATCTTATCAAACCTGCTAAATCTGCAGGGGGTTGAATACTACTTGTAGGCACTGTATATTCAAAATGCAGCATTATTCTGTGTATGGACTGAAAAAGTGAAAAATTCAGGCTCTGTTTGTTTACATGTCTAGCTATATTTTCCAGTTGTTTGTTTAGTTTAGAGTAGACAAATGAAACGGATAAACAAAATTTGTATCCTACATGTTCAAATTTTCTCTCCAGGACAGGAGACAAACTCTAGCGCAGCGCCACCTATTGTAAGTAGCGATCCTAAAAGTTAAATGTGGATTTTTAATAATCCTTTACATATAACTTAGGATATATATGCCAGATCAGAATCCCAATTTGCAGACACGGTGTTTCGGGGTGCTTGCCCCTCATCAGTGCAAAGTATGGGGTATCTAGGGGTATCCTACATGTGTAAGAGTGGTGAACTGTGGCGGTTGTGTTCCTAGCCCTGAAGACACCATTTGCATCAATGGGTATTTTGAACGGTGTCGTGTGTGAACACTGTCCTGTGCTGGAAATGAAAGAGTAAGGTTTCTCCTTGTAGAAAGTGACATGCAAGGTCTGGCATGCGAGTATGAGGAGACAAATGTCTGCAATGCTTCTCTAGAAAAGAAAATATGTAAATTGGCTCCTTTGAGAAATAGAGGACTCGAACTCTAGTGCCACTTATTGGAAGTAGCAATCCTAAAAGTCAAGATCAACCCTTTAACAAGCCTTGCAATATGAGTTAGGGTGAAAAGCCAAAGCAGAATCTCAATTTGCAGACACACTGTTTCATGGTATTGCCCTTCATCAGTTAAAAGTATGAGTTCTGACTATATTTGTAATTAAGGAGTAAGGTTTTTGCTTGTAGAAAGTGGCATACAAACTCTGGGAAATCAGTATGAAGAGACTTAAATGCCTGCAATGGACCTCTGGGAAATTAAATGTGCAAATTGTCTCTCCAGAGAGCAAAAAGACTTGAACTCTAGTGCCATCTATTGGAATTAGCAATCCTAAAAGTCAAGCCTTGCTATATGACTAAGGATAATAAGCCAAACCAGAATGTCAATTTGCAGACACGGTGCTTCGAAGTTTTACCCCTAGTCAGGGTAAAAAAATCAGCCCAATCAGATCTCATACTTTGCACTGATAAGGGGCAATATCCCCAAAACATGGTGTCTGCAAATTAAGATTCTGGTTTGGCTTTTCATCCTAAGTCATATGGCAAGGCTCATTGAAGGTTTGATATCGACTTTTAGGCTTGCTACTTCCAATAGGTGGCACTAGAGTTTAAGTCTTTTTCTCTGAAGAGACAATTACACATTTTCTAACTAATGTGATATTATGTGTTATGCTCGTGGGGCGAGCACGGTAGTAGTGGGTCCAGTGGACTGAAAGTACCATTCACTTACATGGAGGACCGAAGTGTCCCGACCGCCGAGTCTTTACTACTGCCACTGGAGGTGGCAGCAGGTAAACATGCTGGTAATCGGCTGGCAGAGGGCAGCCCCAGGGGGATCTGTATTACCTCGGCAGCTTGCGTCACTGATACAGTACAGTCTCTACTTGAAGCAACAGTGGCAGCGGGCAGAGCCGTGGATCCATCCGGTATGGATAGATGGATTCGGCAGCAGTAATCAGCGGGGATACTTGCAGCAGTTGGAAGCTAGCCAGCGTGGATGATTATAGCAGTAGCAGCGCAGGATAGCACTGAAACATAGACACAAGTCAGCAGCAGAATGTACCACAAATATCAGTAGTGACAGTAGCACTAAGGACCTGAGAACTAGCAAAGTAGCTAACTTGTTGCCCAGGCCTCTCCCTGAAGAGGAAGGTGTCCTAAATACCTGAAACCTCTCAGCTTACCTGAGAGGTACTTCAGGGTCAGGGTGCACTAGCCATTTAAAAAAGGGGTGTGGCCACGTGCACACAATCTACAAGCATTCCCAGGAGGCCTGTGAGGTGTGTGCAGGCCCAGTGAAAAAGCAGCATGATCCAAGAACAGGGCAGACACCACAGGACGGCCAGACACGTGAGAGAATTGACGTCCCCACCAGGAGAGGGGGCAGGACATTAGAGGGAAATTGGTCTGGGCTTTACAGTACCCCCCCACCAGGAATCTCTTAAAGAGAAAAGGGGCATCAATATTCTTTCTTGGTTCCTATGACCTCTCCTCAGGACCAAACCCCCTCTACTCCACCAAATAGTTGGTTTTACCTCAGACCTTTTTAGCAGCAAGGATGGCCATTGCCTCAAAGGTGTCTTCATCACTTACTGGAGGAGGCCAAATACCTGGCTCCTTGTAGTAACGGCTCAGGGTGACAGGTTTGAGGAGAGACACATGGAACAAGTTGGGGGTTCGTAGGGAGGTCTGGGAGCTTCAGCTTGTAGGACACCTCGTTAATCCACTGGAGCACCTAGAAGGGACCAATAAAGCGGGGACTCAACTTGTAGAAAGGCAGCTTGAGACAGACATATCTGGAACAGAGCCATACCTTGTCTCCTAGTCGGAACGAAAGAGAATCTAGACATTACTTGTCTGTGTGCTTCTTCATATGGATGGAGACCTGCTCCAGGGAAGACTTGGTCTCTGCCCAGATGTCAGAGAAAGTATTTACAAGGTAAGAGGCCAGAGGATTATCAAAGGTGAGTGCCACTGGTAACGGGATTCTGGGTCATTGTCCATATCTGAAAAGGAGATTTGGCAGAGGACTCACTCACGTGATTGTTTTAAGAGAATTCCGCCAAGGAAGGAACTTGACCCAGTCAATGTGATGCTTGTTCACAAAGTGCTGCAGGAAGTTCATCAGGATCTGATTCACCCACTCTACTTGGCCGTTGCACTGTGGATGGTAAGCCGATGAGAATTTCAGGAAGACATCCAGCAGCTTGCCGGTGGCCCTCCAGAATCACAAAGTAAACTAGATACCTCTAACGGACATGATGTGGAGGGGTAGACTGTGCAGCCGGAAGAAGTGCTGGATGAAGAGCTCAGCGAGTGCAGAGGGTAAACCAGTCGGCGCCGTGAAATGGGTTATTTAAGAAAATCTGTCTACCACCACCCAGATGGCGGTGCAACCGGAGGAATTTGGCAGATCGGTAATAAAGTCTATCCAAATATGCTGTTAAGGGGCAGATGGCACCAGCAAAGGAAGCAATGGAACAGCAGGAGGCTTATTCTGAGTCTTGATGCAAACACATGATGGACAAGCCGAAACAAACTCCAGGACGTCTTATCGCAACATAGGCCACAATGCCGAGAGATCCGCTGCAAGGACTTCTTCTGTCCAGCGTGACAGGCCAGCCTGGAGAAATTACCCACTGAAGAACTTGCTTCTTGTCTGCTTGCGCAATGAAAGTCTTAACATGGGGAACCTGGGTCTCACCTGCAGGAGCCACTATCACCATCCAGGAAGGCTTGATAATGTGCTGAGTCTCCTCCTCCTGATTGGAAATGACTGCTACAGCTCATCGGCCTTGACGTACTTCTCAGCAGGGCAGAAATGCAGAACGAAATTGAAGAGGGCGAAGAACAGCGACCACCGCGCTTGGCGTGTGTTCATACTCTAAGTCAACTGGTGATAACCCAGGTTCTTGTGGTCTTTGAAGATGACGACTGGATGCACCGCTCCCTCCAGAAGGTATTGTCACTCCTCCAAGGCCAAGGATCACTCCTTGATCGCCAGAAATTCTTAGTCGCCAATTGAGTAGTTTCGTTCTGCTGAAGTTAAGGCCCTGGAAAAGAATCTGCAAGTTACAGTCTTACCCGTAGTCGACTTCTGTGTGAGGACCGCACCAGAACCAGAGGACGAGACATCCACCTCCAGGATAAAACTACTTGCTATTCTCTCGTCTATGCAGCCCAGGGGCTGAGGAAAAGGCCTGCTTGAGGGAGATAAGGGCATCTTCTGCTTCTGGGGTCCACACTTTCGGATTTGCCCTTTTGCGAGTCAAGGCTAAGGTGGGAAGGACCAAGGACAAGAACCGCGAGATGAATTACTTCTAATAAATTGGCAAAGCCGAGAAACCGTTCAATCGCTTTCAGGCCGTTGGGATGGGGCCACTTCAGTACTGCTGACAACTTGTCTGGATCCATCCTCAGGCCGGTATCCAAGATGATGTAGCCTAAGAAAGGCAGGGAGGATTGCACAAAAAGGCACTTCTCGTATTTGGCCTATGGACAGATGACATGACCAGTGATACCATAAATTCACCCTTGAATATTACCTGCTTAACCCAGCAGGAAGTACGCCGCCGCCTCGAAATCACTAAGGTTGATAAATCTCCGGGCCCGGATGGCATACATCCCAGAGTACTACAGGAATTGAGTTCTGTGATAGATAGACCATAATTTTTAATCTTCACAGATTCCTTAATAACAGGGTCGGTACCGCAGGACTGGCGCATAGCAAATGTGGTGCCAATATTCAAAAAGGGGACAAAAACTGAGCCGAGAAATTATAGGCCGGTAAGTTTAACCTCTACGGTTGGTAAAATCCTTGAGGGTTTCTTGAGAGATGCTATACTAGAGTATCTCAAGAAAAATAACCTTATGACAGAGTATCAACATGGGTTTATGAGGGATCGATCCTGTCAAACTAATTTGATCAGCTTCTATGAAGAGGTAAGTTCAAGCCTGGACCAGGGAAAGGCAGTGGATGTTGTGTATATGGACTTTTCAAAAGCTTTTGATACGGTGCCACACAAAAGGTTGGTACATAAAATGAGAATAATGGGGATAGGGGAAAATATGTGTAACTGGGTTAAAAACTGGCTCAGTGATAGGAAACAAAGGGTGGTTATTAATGGTACGTACTCGGACTGGGTCTCAGTTCATAGTGGGGTACCACAGGGGTCAGTATTGGGCCCGCTTCTTTTCAACATATTTATAAATGACCTTGTTGGGGGCATGCGGAGTAGAATTTCAATATTTGCAGATGATACTAAACTCTGCAGGGTAATCAATACAGAGGAGGATAATTTTATATTACAGGGAGATTTATGTAAATTGGTTTATGTAAGTGGTTTCCTACCACTGAGCCAGTTTTTAACCCAGTTACACATATTTTCCCCTATCCCCATTATTCTCATTTTATGTACCAACCTTTTGTGTGTAAAAATAGCAACAAAAAGAGGACAATGTCCTCCAAAAATTAAGTATTACTCACAGCAAGTTGGGCTGCAGTGTGTACATCGCCCAGGCCAAAAACTAATGCTCTACCAGGATACAGCTAAACCCCCACTAATGTGGAAGCATCACAAGTGCAGGAGAAGCAGATCACACACACCTCCATGGAATGGAGGGGAGGCAAATGCTGGATGATAAAAACTGCACACTAGTGGCTTGCATAGAGCGCTGTTCACATGCAGATGGCACAGTCACAAACCCGCAGCCTATTAGGTGACGCCCTTCTATTAGATCAGGCGGGCTGCCAAGCCGTACCCCACTGTGTATCATGCACGGACAGACACTCTACAATGCAAGGCCCAACAGAAAGGGACCTGGCTGTATCCTGTACAATAAAAAAATATGAGGTTTTTGTTGGTATTTATGGCCATAAAACGTAAGCCTACACCCTCGTCACGGGACCTCATGTCTGTAGGTCCCTACACTAAATATAAAAATAGCAACAAAAAGAGGACAATGTCCTCCAAAAATTAAGTATTACTCACAGCAAGTTGGGCTGCAGTGTGTACATCGCCCAGGCCAAAAACTAATGCTCTACCAGGCCTTGCATTGTAGAGTGTCTGTCCGTGCATGATACACAGTGGGGTACGGCTTGGCAGCCCGCCTGATCTAATAGAAGGGCGTCACCTAATAGGCTGCGGGTTTGTGACTGTGCCATCTGCATGTGAACAGCGCTCTATGAAAGCCACTAGTGTGCAGTTTTTATCATCCAGCATTTGCCTCCCCTCCATTCCATGGAGGTGTGTGTGATCTGCTTCTCCTGCACTTGTGATGCTTCCACATTAGTGGGGGTTTAGCTGTATCCTGGTAGAGCATTAGTTTTTGGCCTGGGCGATGTACACACTGCAGCCCAACTTGCTGTGAGTAATACTTAATTTTTGGAGGACATTGTCCTCTTTTTGTTGCTATTTTTATATTTAGTGTAGGGACCTACAGACATGAGGTCCCGTGACGAGGGTGTAGGCTTACGTGTTATGGCCATAAATACCAACAAAAACCTCATATTTTTTTGTTTGTACAGGATACAGCCAGGTCCCTTTCTGTTGGGCCTTGCATTGTAGAGTGTCTGTCCGTGCATGATACACAGTGGGGTACGGCTTGGCAGCCCGCCTGATCTAATAGAAGGGCGTCACCTAATAGGCTGCGGGTTTGTGACTGTGCCATCTGCATGTGAACAGCGCTCTATGCAAGCCACTAGTGTGCAGTTTTTATCATCCAGCATTTGCCTCCCCTCCATTCCATGGAGGTGTGTGTGATCTGCTTCTCCTGCACTTGTGATGCTTCCACATTAGTGGGGGTTTAGCTGTATCCTGGTAGAGCATTAGTTTTTGGCCTGGGCGATGTACACACTGCAGCCCAACTTGCTGTGAGTAATACTTAATTTTTGGAGGACATTGTCCTCTTTTTGTTGCTATTTTTACACACAAAAGGTTGGTACATAAAATGAGAATAATGGGGATAGGGGAAAATATGTGTAACTGGGTTAAAAACTGGCTCAGTGGTAGGAAACAAAGGGTGGTTATTAATGGTACGTACTCGGACTGGGTGTTAGGGCCAGATGGACGGGCAGACCCAGAAGGTGGATCCACTGGGCCGAACACCTTCCTGAAGGCAAGGAGTCCGGTAGCCGGAGCACTACGGGTAGCAGGACAGTCCGTGCAACAGAGTAGAATGGTGAAGTCCCTGGGACCACGAAGTCACTGATGGTAGTCCGGGTGACGGAGCTCAGGTTCGGAGGCCGAGGTGTTGTCAGGCAGAATCCGGAACCGATGGAGCGAGAGGACGGGTCACCACAGGGATCAGAGATGGAACGGACTGACGGGATGGCAGATAGTCAGCGTTCGGGGTTCGGGAGTCGGCAGGACCGGATGGCGAGGCAGGAGCGGCTCTAGAAGAGAGATAGGTGAGTATATCACAGAGACACAAGGAGACCTGACTCCTAGCTTAGGAAACACGAAGAACAGGCCCCGCCCACTTGGACACTAAACCCCTTTATACCCTGTACCTGTGTGTTCAATTTCCTGTCAGTGGACGCTGGCCCTTTAAGAGAGGGTCAATGACCGCGCGCGCGCCCTAATGCGCATGCGTGAGGCCCGGGTGCCAGAAGCCAGGGCAGGGAGCGGTGAGCAGGAAGCAGGAGAGCCGGGCTGGGGCTGAGTAGCCGACGGGCGCCGGGAGCGGGGACCAGGACGCCTGGGGACCGCAGGCAATGGAGGCTGGAGACCGGGGAGCGGCGGACGCCGGACAGAGGAACCGGGGAGCGACGCAGGGAAGCCGGGGAGCGTGGCAGGTGAGCCGGGGAGCAGAGCAGGGGACCCGGGGAGCGTGACAGTGGGGCTCAGTTCATAGTGGGGTACCACAGTATTGGGCCAGCTTCTTTTCAACATATTTATTAATGACCTTGTTGGGGGCATGCGTAGTAGAATTTCAATATTTGCAGATGATACTAAACTCTGCAGTGTAATCAATACAGAGGAGGATCATTTTATATTACAGGGAGATTTATGTAAATTGGAGGATTGGGCTGAGAAGTGGCAATTGAAGTTTAATGTAGATAAATGTAAGGTCATGCACTTGGGTAGAGGAAATAAAATGTATAATTATGTAGTTAATTGTAGAACACTAGATAAAACAGACACAGAAAAAGACTTGGGTGTATGGGTGGATGGTAAACTGAACTTTAGTGGACAGTGTCAGATAACTGCTGCCAGGGCTAATAAAATAATGGGATGTATTAAAAGAGGTATAAGTGTTCATGAAAAAAATATAGTTCTACCTCTGTACAAGTCACTAGTGCGACCGCACTTAGAATACTGTGTACAATTCTGGTCACCGATATATAAGAAGGACATAGCTGAACTGGAGAGGGTGCAGAGAAGAGCGACCAAGGTTATTAGAGGAATGGGTGTGCTGCAATACCAAGACAGGTTATTAAACTTGGGGTTATTTAGTTTGGAAAAACGAAGGCTTAGGTGGGATCTAATCACAATGTATAAATATATGAGGGGACAGTACAGAGACCTTTCCAAAGATCTGTTTACACCTAGGCCTGCGACTGGAACACGGGGGCATCCGCTACGTCTTGAGGAAAGAAGGTTTAATCATAATCACAGACGAGGATTCTTTACTGTACGAGCAGTGAGACTATGGAACTCTCTGCCGCATGATGTTGTAATGAGTGAGTCACTACTAACATTTAAGCACAGCCTTGACGCCTTTCTTGAAAAATGTAATATTACCAGTTATGTATATTAGATTTTAAGACAGGGATTGTTGATCCAGGGAACTAGTCTGATTGCCGTATGTTGAGTCAGGAAGAAATTTTGTTCCCCATTGGAGCTTGTTTGCCACATTGGGTTTTTTTTTGCCTTCTTCTGGATCAACATGTTAGGCTACGGGTTGAACTAGATGGACTAAGGGCGGCTTTGCACGTTGCGATATTGCACGTGCGATGTCGATGGGGTCAAATCGAAAGTGACGCACATCCGGCGTCGCAGTCGATATCGCAACGTGTAAAACCTTTTTGATACGATGAACGAGCGCAAAAGCGTCGTTATCGTATCATCGCTGCAGCCTCCGACATTTCCATAATGCCGGTGCAGCGACAGGTACGATGTTTTTCCTCGCTCCTGCGGCAGCACACATCGCTGTGTGTGAAGCCGCAGGAGCGAGGAACTTCACCTTACCTGCCGCCGGCTGCAACGAGAAGGACGGAGGTGGGCGGGATGTTTACATCCTGCTCATCTCCGCCCCTCCGCTTCAATTGGCCGCCTGCCGTGTGACGGCGCTGTGACGCCACACGACCCGCCCCCCTAAGGAAGGAGGCGGGTCGCCGGCCAGAGGGACGTCGCACGGCAGGTATGTGCGTGTGAAGCTGCCGTAGCGATAATAATCGCTATGGCAGCTTTCACTAGATATCACACGTGCGACGGGGGCGGGACTATCGCTGCAGCATCGGTAACACATTGTTACCGATGTCGCAACGTGCAAAGCCCGCCTTAGAGTCTCCCTTCAACCTTAAAAACTATGATACTATGATGACAGTACTCCCTTAACCTCTGCAGCACCTGAAGAACATTCCTCCTGTGTGTAGGCAGGTCTGGTGAGAATACGAGAATGTTATCCAGGTATACCACCACACACGTGTATAGCAGATCTCTAAATATGTCTTTGACGAATTTCCGAGAAGACCGTGGAGGAATTGCTAAGCCCAAATGGCATCACCCGATACTCACAGTGACCATCATGGGTGTTGAAGGCCATCTTCCACTCGTCACCCAATCGTATAAGGAACAGATTGTACTCACCATGGAAGTCGAGCTTAGAGAATATCCTGGAACCTTGGAGTCATTCAAACAATTTCGGTATAAGCGGTAGTGGATACTTATTCTTGACCATGATTAACTGAGACCTCTGTAGTCAATACTAGGGTGCAGGGACCTGTCCTTTTTCTTGACAACAAAGAAACTGGCTGCAGGCAGAGAGGAAGACTTTTGAATGAAACCTGTTCCCAGATTCTCCTTTATATACTCGGACATAGCTTGTGTCTCAGCTTGACACAGAGGATAAATACAACCGCGGGGAGGAGTAGACCCAGGTAAGTAGGGCAGTCCTACTGTCTGTGTGGTGAAAGAGTCTCAGCCTCTTTCTTGTCAAAGATGTCCACATTGGCCTAGTAGGCGGACGGCAAACCTGGGAGGTTAGAGGGTCTCACAGGCGGCAAAGCGGGTTGCATGGAAACAAGACAGGAGTGACCCCCACCTTATCACATCTACAGATCTCCAGTACAGAACTAGTTCATGCTTCCGAAGCCATGGCAGGCCCAGCAACAGTGGATGCAATATTCCCGGTAAAACGCCCCCATGTGGGCATGCTGAATGCAGCATGCCAACATGGGGGTCAACTTCCTCGGTGAAAAACTGGATGGAATTGGTGATAGGCTTTCTATCATCGACAGCACTGTCATGGGAGTTTGCAGCTGACGAATAGGAATCCGATACCACAGCCTGCTGTATGAAATTTCCGTCAGCACCAAAGTCCAGGCTGTTTCAGAGAACCAGGAAACGCCACTGGCAATGGACACAGTCAAATAAAGAGGTGAGGAGGACTTGCTCTCACCTAGGGTAGCCACTCCTACTTACCCTAAGCAGGGAAGTTTCCTGGCTTCTTGGGACAAAAACGCATCAGCATGTGGAACTTTCGCAGTAGAAACACCCCTCAGCGGTGCGTCGGCCTTCACGGGGGCGACTTGCATGGTGCACTTGCTCCTCTTCCATGGGCTCATAGGACACACTGCAGATAGCGGCATAATGGGCCTCTGAAATGAAGGAGCCAGGTGCAACAACCTCTTCTCCCAATTCACCTCTCTCGCTCGTTTCTGGAACCGAAGGTCGATTCAGATAGCCAGCTATATTAGGTCGTCCAGGGAAGATGGGACATGACAGCCCACCAGCTCGTCCTTCATTCTTTCAAATAGACCTTCCCAGAAAATAGCCACATGTGTTCGTTAGTCCAGCTCAGTTCAAAGGATAGGGTGCGAAACCGGACAGCATATTTGTCTACAGTAAGACTCGCTTAGTGGAGTTTGAGCAGCGAGGATGTGGCTGAAGAGAGACAGCCTGGATGATTGAAAATCTTACGGAATGTCTCCAAGAAAACCAGTAGGTTGGAAGTAAATGTGTCATCTCTCTCCCACAATGCATTCATCCAGGCTAAAGCCTTTCCCTCTAGGTGGGATATGAGGAAGGCTGTTATGTCCTGATAGTGGATCCTCTGGGCCGTGCACCGGACTTCCCCAGTGAGGCAACCCGGAGCTAACCCCTGTACAGGGACTGTCCTGATCACCCCACCAGAGGGCCTAGATGCACGGTAGCCGGAGCACTAGTGGTGCAGGATCAGTGTCCTTCAGGAGACTGGTAGAAAGATGTCTCTGGGGCTACAGAGTTCCTGGAGGCAGTGCCGATGACGGAGATCAGGTTCTGGTGCCGTGTAGGAGCATCAGGCGGGATTTGGATCCTGCTGGACGTGAAGGCTGAGATCACCAGGTGAAGTCGAGGATCGGAGACGGGTTCTGGCTGAAGGAAGATGATGGGATTCACAGCCAACAGTCACCGGAAGAGTTCTTGGGTAATCCGTAGTTAGGACTGGGTTAAGGTGGCAGGGCTGGCTCTGCGAAAGAGACAGGGTTAACAGGAGACAAGGTACGAGGGGACCTGAACACCTAGCTAAAGTAACACATTGAACAGGCACCGCCCACATGGAAAGGAAGTTCTAATATGCCCTGTACCTGTAATTGGCAATATCCTGTTTCTGGGATGCTGGCCCTTTAAGAAGAGGTCAGTGACCGCGTGCGCGCCCTAATGCGCATGCGCGAGGCCCGTGTGCTGGAGACCAGAGCAGGAAGCGGTGCAGAGGATGCAGGAGGGCCCGACGGTGTGTCCTGGGTCACAGGGGAACGCCGGGAGTGGAGGACAGGAAGCACGGGGGGCACAGAGAAGGAAGAGTGAGCCAAGTAGCCGTGGGCAGGAGGACCGGGGGCCGGAGCGGTGAGTAAGGAGCGGCGTCGGGACCCGGGGAGCGTGACAAAGGCCACTTTGGCTTGATCCTAAGTGAAATGTTGAGGGAGAAGCTTAAAATGAAGAGAGCATTGGTTCAGGAACCCTCAGCATAAATGTGTATCTCCATTAATTTGTGGGGGAGCCGTGAGACGTAGTCTGGAAGAAGGGATGGAACTAACCACCGAATCTGGAACTTCAACCCAAGCAGGAGCCGGAGAGATGGCAGCTTGCAGACTATTCAGCCGGATATCCACTGATCTCATATAGGCCAGCATCCGGGTCTCTGTCTCACGTTAGTGGACAAGCTCCTATTGTACTCCGGCCAATTGGGAAGCATTGGCGCCAGCGGGATCAATGACCTGGGTAAACTGGTATGCTCATGGGGCAAGCAAGTTATTAGTGAGTCCACTGGAACAAAAGCACCATTCACTTGCCTGGGGGAACGAAATGGACTGTCTGCCAAGTCTTCACTACAGCCACTGAAGGTTGCAAGCGGTACACATGCTGGTAAGTGGCCAACAGAGGGCATCCCCAGGGGACCTGTAGTACCTCGGCAGCTGGCACCATAGATACAGTACAATTTCTAATGAAAGCGACAGCGGCAGCATGCAGAGTCGTGGATCATTAAAAAGTGGGTGGGTGGATGGATGGATTCAGAGCAACGACTGACATGGATACTTGCAGCAGCAGGTAGCATAGAAGCCAGCCATTATAGATGATCATATCAGCAGCAGCAGCTTAGTATAGCACTGAAACATAGACACTGGTCTGCAGCAGAGGGTAGCAAACTAACAGCAGCAACAGCAGGACCTGAGAACTAGCAATGTAACTAACTCATTGCCCAGGCATCTCCCTTAAGGGGAAGGTGCCTTAAATACCTGGAACCTCTCACCTGACCTAAGAGGCACTTCCGGGTCAGGGTGTGCTGGCCCTTTAAGAAAATGGGTGTGGCAGTGCGCACACCCAACGGGCATTCCCAGGAGGCCTGTGAGGTGTGTGCAGGCCCTGGGAGACATAAGCATTATTCAAGAACAGGGCGGACACCGCAGGACGGCCATGAAAGTGAGAGAACCAAGGTCAATCACCGTGGGAGGTGGCAGGACATCACAGGGACACCGGTTTGGGCGTTACATAATGTATCATGTAAATTGTATTGTAAAGTATTTTTGCTTGTCTAGTGTAAGGTACATATTATAATGTATTGTGATATAGATTGTGCTAAGCATTAGTAATGTGATTCTGTATAATGCGTAGTGTAAGGCATAATGTAAAGTAATAGAGAGAATGTGTGACGCCCTGGCAAAACCAGGTAGTCACAGATAGGCCCCTGCACAACACCATCCCCCACTTAGGAAACACACAGCCAACCTGAAACCCTAGTCACCCCCCCTTAGGGAAAGATAGACACACCAGTGGGCGGGACCAGGTGGTTGGACACGCCCACCCAGGGGTCTAGACAACCCAGGGCGGGAAAACAAGTAGATTAAGCTGTAGTTCAAGTTGAGAGGAGCGTGGGCTGGAGCTAGGTGTAGCTCCAGCGGAGGAAGTTCAAGTTGAACGATGCCAGCGTAGGAGCCCTGGTGCCTTAGTTAGGAGGCAGACGGTGGTCTCCGTCAGCAGGAGACGGGAAGACGGCTCTTCAGAACCGAGGTGGACCAGGACAGGATTGCAGCCCGCCGGTACCAACACGGGGAACCGACCTGGAAACCGTAGCACAAAGGGGGGTACTCAGACCCTGAAGCCAGGACCGGAAACCAGCGCTTGGTTAATTAACCGATTGAGGCCAGGACTAGAGATCCTGTCCCACCCAAAGTCCCTCATAGAAGACAACAGTCCACCGATAGGACAACAGCATCTGCAGGCATGGCTCCTTAGGCCACATCCAGCCGGGAGCGGACTCCTGAGTTCCAGACTAGGAAGTCCACCTTACAAAAAGTCAGTGCAGAGGAAAAGGATAAAACCACCAGCCCAGGTGGGGGATCCGAATGCAACCGGCCACGGCGCTGGCCACCAGCACCTTGGTTTACCAAAGACTCATGTAATTCATTGACTGTGAGTAATCAAACATCTCGAAACACCCGGGTCCAGAGACCCTCAAGCCACCACCCTAGAAGGCCCGTATCCGAGCATCGCCGGCTGCTGGCATGGGGGCGGCACAAATGCATAGTATAAGGTTTAATGTAGTGCATAAGAAGATACAGTCATATGAAAAAGTTTGGGCACCCCTATTAATGTTAACCTTTTTTCTTTACAACAATTTGGGTTTTTGCAACAGCTATTTTAGTTTCATATATCTAATAACTGATGGACTCAGTAATATTTCTGGATTGAAATGAGGTTTATTGTACTAAAAGAAAATGTGCAATCCGCATTTAAACAAAATTTGACCGGTGCAAAAGTATGGGCAACTCAACATAAAAGTGACATTAATATTTTGTAGATCCTCCTTTTGCAAAAATAACAGCCTCTAGTCGCTTCCTGTAGCTTTTAATGAGTTCCTGGATCCTGGATGAAGGTATATCTGACCATTCCTGTTTACAAAACAATTCCAGTTCAGTTAAGTTTGATGGTCGCCGAGCATGGACAGCACTCTTCAAATCATCCCTCAGATGTTCAATGATATTCAGGTCTGGGGACTGGGATGGCCATTCCAGAACATTGTAATTGTTCCGCTGCATGAATGCCTGAGTAGATTTGGAGCGGTGTTTTGGATCATTGTCTTGCTGAAATATCCATCCCCTGAGTAACTTCAAAATCATCACTGATTCTTGCACATTATTGTCAAGAATCTGCTGATACTGAGTTGAATCCATGCGACCCTCAACTTTAACAAGATTCCCAGTGCCGGCATTGGCCACACAGCCCCAAAGCATGATGGAACCTCTATGAAATTTTACTGTGCGTAGCAAGTGCTTTTCTTGGAATGCCGTGTTTCTTTGCCTCCATGCATAACGTCTTTTTGTATGACCAAACAACTCAATCTTTGTTTCATCAGTCCACAGGACCATCTTCTAAAATGTAACTGGCTTGTCCAAATGTGCTTTTGCATACCTCAGGCGACTCTGTTTGTGGCGTGCTTGCAGAAACGGCTTCTTTCGCATCACTCTCCCATACAGCTTTTCCTTGTGCAAAGTGCGCTGCATTGCTGACCGATGCACATTGACACCATCTGCAGCAAGATGATGCTGCAGGTCTTTGGAGGTGGTCTGTGGATTGTCCTTGACTGTTCTCACCATTCTTCTTCTCTGCCTTTCTGATATTTTTCTTGGCCTGACACTTCTGGGCTTAACAAGAACTGTACCTGTGTTCTTCCATTTCCTTACTATGTTCCTCACAGTGGAAACTGACAGTTTAAATCTCTGAGACAACTTTTTGTATCCTTTCACTGAACAACTATGTTGAATAATCTTTGTTTTCAGATCATTTGAGAGTTGTTTTGAAGATCCCATGATGCCACACTTCATAGGAGATTCAAATAGGAGAACAACTTGCAAGTGGCCACCTTAAATACCTTTTCTCATTATTGGATACACCTGCCTATGAAGTTCAAAGCTCAATGAGGTTACAAAACCAATTTAGTGCTTACGTAAGTCAGTAAAAAGTAGTTAGGAATGTTCAAATCAAGAAATTGATAAGGGTGCCCATACTTTTGCACCGGTCAAATTTTGTTTAAATGCGGATTGCACATTTTCTGTTAGTACAATAAACCTTATTTCAATCCAGATATATTACTGAGTCCATCAGTTATTAGATATATGAAACTGAAATAGCTGTTGCAAAAACCCAAATTGTTATAAAGTAAAAAGGTTAACATTAATAGGGGTGCCCAAACTTTTTCATATGACTGTATAACAGTGTTATGTAAGATGTTTGGTAAGGTTTTATAATGTTTGCAAAAAACTGTGTGAAAGGTTAAATCTGCCCAACAACAAAGTGTTCGGACTAGCCCACCCAGGGAGGAGTCAGCTGCAAGGGAAAATGATGGTTCATTCCAGAAGATGCAGTGAAGGCCTAGTGAGCGAACATTACAGACGTATAGTCGGTCGGTCGTGAAGGTCGCATACAGTGGCTGGTTTGGGGCAACGAAAGTAAGGGCACAGGAGGCAACATAACATGAAGTTCAAGTGTGGCCAGAGATACAGTGTGTGAATAGTGTTGTAACTAGAGACTGATGTTTGAACAGAGTGGCCGAAGACAATAGGAGACGGAGGACAGAACCCTAGCAACTACAGTCCCTGAGAAAAGTTCTGTCGCTTATCTATGTTATGTAAATTAAAGCTTATAACCTGATTTTACATTCATCCATTGGTTTCATAAATTACTATTTTGAAAGCTGAAACCCTCCCAAATTTGGTTTAGGTTATGAAAATAAAATTGCTGCAAAGCTGAAATATTCACCATTTAATGAACACAGAAAGGTAAAATTGTGGCAAGACAAAAGTTTTGTCACCCACAGAAAGTAATGTGAAATTCAAACAAATAATTAACTTCTAATACAAAGATATGTTGCATAACATTGGTGAATGAAGTTGTGGTGTTATTAGAGCCATATTTAATATTTTGTGTGGCTTCCATGAGCTTGAAAATCTGCATCCATGCGGTTCAACAATGATTCATACAATTTATTGATGAAGTCATCAAGAATAGCAAAGAATGCAGTCTTACATGCCTCCCAGAGTTCATATAGATTCTTTGGTTTTGTCTTCAAAGCTTCCTCTTTCATCCTACCCCAAACATGTTCAATGATGTTCATGTCTGGTGACTGGGCTGGCCAGTCCTTGAGCACCTTGATCTCCTTTGTCAGGAGGAACTTCGTTATAGAGATGGATATATGAGATGGAGCACCATCCTGCTGTAGAATTTGACCCCTTTTATGATTGGGTATGTAAGAGGTAGCTAATAATTCTCGATATTTTAGGCTATAGATATTGCCTTTTACCTTGCAAATGTTTCGCACACCGCCATACTGAATGTAACCCCAGACCATGATCTTTCCACCACCAATCTTAACTGTTTTCTGGATCCATACGGGCTCCAGTAGGTCTCCTGCAGTATTTGCGGTGGCTGTGGTGTAATTCAACTGAAGATTCATCAGAGAAATCCACCTTCTGCCACTTTTCCAGCATCCAACTGTTTAGCAGGCTGTGGGACTTGGCAAATGCCACATAGTTTTTTAATTGCCTTTTGTTTAGTGCTGGCTTCTGAGCACTGATTCGACCATGGAGGCCATTTCGAGACAGAATCCTACAAACTGTTCTAGTTGACACAGGGACTTGAGGTGACCAGGCCTTTTGGAGCTCTGCTGCAGTGAAAGAAGGTCTGGCTTTGGATTTTCTAACCAACAAACATTCCTCCTGAGCAGTTGTCTTGAGGGGTCTGCCGTACTTGAGCTTGTCAAAAACTTCTCCAGTCTCTTCAAATCTTTTTTTAATTCTTTGTACTTGACGCTGAGACACATTTAAAGTGTCACCCACCTCTATATTGGATCTGGTCTTCAGCCTCTTGATAATCAAGGCTTTGGTCGCAGGGTGGATTTTTGGCATGTTGTCAGAGGTCAAGTTGCAATTCAAGTGAATTTCTGGGTTGCTGGGTTTCTTTTTATACACACCCACTAATTAACCAATCACAGCTGAGCACAGGTGAGGATGTAAACTAGGATTGGGTGCATTATATGACAAGGCAACAAAACTTTTGTCTTGCCAAAATCTGACCTTTCTGTGTTCATTAAATGATCAATATTTCATCTTTGCAGCAACTTTATTTTCATAACCTAAACCAAATTTGGGAGGGTTTCAGCTTTCAAAAGAGTAATTTATGAAACCAATAGATGAAATTAAAGTCAGGTTATAAGCTTTTATTTACATAACATGGATAAGCAACAGAACTTTTGTCAGGGACTGTAGGCCCCTTATACAGACAAGGTACTGGGTGTCTTCTATTGGTGCAGGACTCTAGCGGCCAGGACCCGTAACCGTCAATGTACCGAGTTAATTTCAACTGGCATGTGAACATAATGAACTGACCAAGCGAATTCCTGCTAAATGTCCGAGAGTGAAAAGCTTAACTCCGCTCATTATAGGACCCTTATGGAAACTGGATGTGGGGCTGCAGAAAAGGAGGGTGACTATTGTGGTGTGTGCTGTAACACTGGACTGGATTGTACTGAGAATCACAGGCTGTCACACTCCGACTAGCGAGTATCCTACACATGGCGTGACAGATGCTCATAGACAAACGACTGTCCTAGACATGGCAAAATACAAGGGTATCAACAGGGATTGTAAAGGAGAGGATGACCCTGATGATAGGGAGCTAGGGATGGTTCCATTCCTAACACTGACCTCTGTCTGGTCCCTAACTCCCCTAACTTCCCTATATGAGTCGTTCCCCTCATCGCCATCACATGCTTAGTCCCTTACTGTCCCTCCACTCACCCTGGAAAGTGACAAGGTTGGTTAGTATACTATATGTCACCACTATGGTATCGACACACAGGAGAAGTAGGACAAATAGGGGAACATAGACAAAAGAATATAAAAATATACTTTACTGCAGTAGCCAAACACCAAGGCTGCAGCCAACTAGGCTCCAAAATATAGAGCACTCCAACAGCTAAACACCAGCAGCAGTTTCAAGAAATTTCTGATCTCCACAGTGGTCAGAAACAGAATAATGTTCTATTACCAGCAGCAGGTGATGGATCATGTGACTATTTAAAGAAGGTGAATTAACCAGGAGCTACAAGTAAGGAAATAATCATGAACCCTTCCTGCACCAATAGAAAGCAAAACACATGTAAAATCACAGAGCAATGTGAAGCTCTTGTCACAAAGTTGTCACAAGTCTCTCAAGCACGAGAGACACTTGTGACATTGGACCAGTTAGATTGGATGCAACTCAGAGGGCAGTTGAACTGTGCCTGACATTATTGTGCAAAACTGTAATGTGCTAGAAAATTTGTTCCCGCTATCTGAAGTGTAAATCTGTGAAGAAGAATGAACCGTACAGTAGAGTCGTGGTTTAAAGTAAACTATTGGTCTCCTTGTGAGTGGTCATCCGGTCCTGCAATAGTAGACGGCATGGGTTCCCATCCCGCACAGTGAAAATCCACAAACTCAGCCACGACCAGGTATATCATGTAGTGTGCGGAGCCAATCCCCTGCCAATAACTACCGCACCACTCTACACATAAAAAACTGTTTCCTCCAAGCAGTAACTACTTTTGAAAACAATCATATTGCATTTCAACTAACGTTTCATTTAATACACTGACTAGTAGAGATGAGCCACCCCTCTAGTGTTGGAGTTCGGTTCGGTTCGTCGAACGGCGGGTGTGTTCATCGAACGTTCGACGAACACCTTCGAACCCCATTGAAAACAATGGCAGGCAAACACAAACACATACAAACACCTTCTAAGGTTTCCAAAAGGTGACAAACAACTCCCAAGACACCACAAACACATGGAAAAGTGACAAGTACATATACTCATGCTGAAAGAAAAGAGCTGGATGAGTAAAAGGAGGAGGAGACACAGATGTAGTAGTATCTCCAAATGAACATCGATGCCAATGACTCTGCAACTGGAGCCTTGCTCATTTTGGGCTTCCAATCTGGAAAAATGGCCTGAGCTTGCCACTTACGCTTGGAGATCTTGTCGTGCCCCGCAGCCAGCGTTCTCTCGGAATGTGTATTCAGTGCTGCTGGGGGTGTGCTGACAGATAAGCGCACGTGTCTGTCCAGTGACAATGTGAACAGACTAACGTTCATCAAGATCAACAAATCATGGATCCACAAGGACTTTTCTACCCCTGTGTCATCCTGGGGAGAGTAAAGGCTTGTGGATTTTTGATTGTGCTTCATGCAAATCAACATTTTAAGTTTGCAACTGTGGGACAATTGATGCCACTTAAGTGGTGTCTGTGACCAAATTTTTGGAAAACATGGAGACTCTTGTTGCAGTCCCCTTGCTGTGTTTTGCATGATTTTAGAAGGGCATGACATGCCTAAAAGGTTGACTTTCAACATCTGCAAGCTGTTGGCTACAGAAATGCTGCCATTCCACCCGGTGGACACAGAGGATTTTTGAGACCTTATGTCCATTGCAGTGCCCCAAGAGCAGATGCCCAGTCGCCACTACTTCTCCAAGAAAGGTGTGCCTGCGCTACACCAGCATGTCACACACAACCTCACCGCTTTCTTGAGAAACTCAGTTTGACAGATGCATTTCACCACAGATACTTGGAACAGTAAGCGTGGACAGGGGCGTTACATGTCACTGACTGGGCAGTGGGTAACTATGGTGAGAGATGGAGAAGGGTCTGCTGGACAAATCTTGCCAAAATCTGACCTTTCTGTGTTCATTAAATGATCAATATTTCATCTTTGCAGCAACTTTATTTTCATAACCTAAACCAAATTTGGGAGGGTTTCAGCTTTCAAAAGAGTAATTTATGAAACCAATAGATGAATTTAAAGTCAGGTTATAAGCTTTTATTTACATAACATGGATAAGCAACAGAACTTTTGTCAGGGACTGTAGGCCCCTTATACAGACAAGGTACTGGGTGTCTTCTATTGGTGCAGGACTCTAGCGGCCAGGACCCATAACCGTCAATGTACCGAGTTAATTTCAACTGGCATGTGAACATAATGAACTGACCAAGCGAATTCCTCCTAAATGTCCGAGAGTGCAAAGCTTAACTCCGCTCATTATAGGACCCTTATGGAAACTGGATGTGGGGCTGCAGAAAAGGAGGGTGACTATTGTGGTGTGTGCTGTAACACTGGACTGGATTGTACTGAGAATCACTGGCTGTCACACTCCGACTAGCGAGTATCCTACACATGGCGTGACAGATGCTCATAGACAAACGACTGTCCTAGACATGGCAAAATACAAGGGTATCAACAGGGATTGTAAAGGAGAGGAAGACCCTGATGATAGGGAGCTAGGGATGGTTCCCTTCCTAACACTGACCTCTGTCTGGTCCCTAACTCCCCTAACTTCCCTATATGAGTCGTTCCCCTCATCGCCATCACATGCCTAGTCCCTTACTGTCCCTCCACTCACCCTGGAAAGTGACATGGCTGGTTAGTATACTATATGTCACCACTATGGTATCGACGCACAGGAGAAGTAGGACAAATAGGGGAACATAGACAAAAGAATATACAAATATACTTTACTGCAGTAGCCAAACACCAAGGCTGCAGCCAACTAGGCTCCAAAATATAGCACTGCAACAGCTAAACACCAGCAGCAGTTTCAAGAAATTTCTGATCTCCACAGTGGTCAGAAACAGAATAATGTTCTATTACCAGCAGCAGGTGATGGATCATGTGACTATTTAAAGAAGGTGAATTAACCAGGAGCTACAAGTAAGGAAATAATCATGAACCCTTCCTGCACCAATAGAAAGCAAAACACATGTAAAATCACAGAGCAATGTGAAGCTCTTGTCACAAAGTTGTCACAAGTCTCTCAAGCACGAGAGACACTTGTGACATTAGACCAGGTAGATTGGATGCAACTCAGAGGGCAGTTGAACTGTGCCTGACATTATTGTGCAAAACTGTGATGTGCTAGAAAATTTGTTCCCGCTATCTGAAGTGTAAATCTGTGAAGAATGAACCGTACAGTAGAGTCGTGGTTTAAAGTAAACTATTGGTCTCCTTGTGAGTGGTCATCCGGTCCTGCAATAGTAGACGGCATGGGTTCCCATCCCGCACAGTGAAAATCCACAAACCCAGCCACGACCAGGTATATCATGTAGTGTGCGGAGCCAATCCCCTGCCAATAACTACCGCACCACTCTACACATAAAAAACTGTTTCCTCCAAGCAGTAACTACTTTTGAAAACAATCATGGAAAAGTGACAAGTACATATACTCATGCTGAAAGAAAAGAGCTGGACGAGTAAAAGGAGGAGGAGACACAGATGTAGTAGTATCTCCAAATGAACATCGATGCCAATGACTCTGCAACTGGAGCCTTGCTCATTTTGGGCTTCCAATCTGGAAAAATGTCCTGATCTTGCCACTTACGCTTGGAGATCTTGTCGTGCCCCGCAGCCAGCGTTCTCTCGGAATGTGTATTCAGTGCTGCTGGGGGTGTGCTGACAGATAAGCACACGTGTCTGTCCAGTGACAATGTGGACAATGTGGCAGATACTGCTCCTATTATACCTGATGAAAGCAATTCTGCTGAAACGCGTTGTAATAATAGGAGTACCTAATCAATAAAGTTCAAAAAATAATATCAGCAAATGTCCTTATTGCGCTATATTTAGACCGAAAAGAATTATCCATATACCTCCTCCCTATTGGGAATCGGTAATAGCTGCAAAGGACCTGCTGACCCATCAAAAAAATCCAGCTGGATAGCTGGAGGATTGAGGAACAAAAACCTGAATTCCATGGTGCCGGTGGAAATCAGTAGCCGACAACGATACCCCAAATCTGGACTCTTGAAGCCTGGACACAGGACTCAGATCGGAGGAACTCCAGACTGATAAGCTTACACTGAAGTTGTGCGGGGGCGCACAACCAGCAAAGGTGAGCAGTTTTAATATTATAACGCTAAAAGGTTTCCACAGATGCTTCTCATAGTGCGCTTGTCTTATTATCTATTTAAGTAACACGTGCCTTGTATGGCTCACGTGTTGAACCTGGTTGTCCAGCAATTTTTAATCCACTATCCCGGCCTACATGGGCTTCTGCAGAGGGCAAGGTGAAACGCCAGCCTGGATCCACACACGCATACGGGCTGTAAAGGATAGGCTAGAGGGAAGCCACTCACCAAGCAGGACCCCTAGAACCCTGAAACCCTTTAACCCCTATACAGGGATTTGGAATTACACAGGGCCCAAGGTGATCACTACCTGTGGAAGGCTGCAGTCCGAGAGAGTAGGCAGGCAGGGTCAGACCAGGAATTGTGGAACAGGGACAGAATCGGCAGGCAAGGACGTAAGAAAAAAACAAGCAGTGGCGAAATCCGGATCAGGCAACGAGGTACATAAACAGCAGGCAGGAGACATAGTCAGGAAACAAGCGGTAGTCAGCACACAAAATCACAAAACAGAACAGGGCGGAACAGGAACCACAAGTTCAGAACTATCTCTGGCAGTGGTCAGCAGACAGGAGGGGCCTAAAAAAGGGTGTGGTGTCTTCCCATAGGTTGTAGCTGGATTATGGTACTTCAGCTGGGAGACACTTGCCACCTACAGTCAGCCAGTGGTACTGCAGATCTCAAGGAAACCCAGCCCAGTGGATGAACGGTGCCTGCGTCCACCGGCGCCGCTGGCATCGACTCCTCTCCCATCACCAGCACTATCCACGGCAGGAACATGGCATCGCCTAGTGATCGGAGTTGAAGTCGCTGGAGCGGACTCCGGTGGTGACGTAACAGCCGTGTGCAACAATGCTGCAAACCTGGGTGCGGACCTCCGCCGGGGCAATGTGATACACGTGCCTTGTATGGCTCACGTGTTGAACCTGTTTGTCCAGCAATTTTTAAACCACTATCCCGGCCTAGATGGGCTTCTGCAGAGGGCATGTTCACTATGTGCTCACTTCCACCGTTCACACCCCGCAGCTCAACGACTTGCATCGCTCCAGAAGTCTTCCGGCCTGCCAGTTCACCGACTGAATTATGATGTGCTGACACGCAGGAATTTGAATCTGCACATGTTGTAGTGACTGTGGATGCACCGCCGAGCACTGCTGCAATACGTTATGACGTATAGCCTGGGCTAACGAGATCCAGAGGTGGGGCAGATCATGCTGCTTGAGTGGTCTCAGATCAAGGACCTATGCACCCTTCTTCACAGTTTCAAAATATCGACGAAGATGTTTATCGCTGACGATGCCATTATCAGCATGACAATTCATCTACATGCTGGAGCACACTCTAAACATTATTCGGAGTCAGGTGGTGGGACAAGAGGAAGGGGAGGAAGTACAGGAGGAGTCATATGCGGAAGGGATAACAAGATGTCCAAGGTCCAGACAGTCAGCAGCACCAAGGTGGCAGGCATGTGACGATGGGGGAGAGGGATTAAGAAGGGCGCATGGTAGCAGCCAAACTGTTGAGGAAGGTGCAGGAGCCCAGGAAGAAATGGAGGACGAACTGGCGATGGGCATGGAAGACTTAGCAGATGTGGGAGACCTTGATCACATTTCTGTGCGAGGTTGGCGGGAGAGGGCAGAGGAAGGAAGCATGATTCTCACCTTGCCGCCAACAACACAGCAAGGACTTGTTCCTCCTGGATGCGCAAAGACACATGAGCGCCTTCTTGCTGCACTACCTACAACATGACCCTCGGATTGTCAAAATTAGAAGTAATGCTGACTACTGGGTTGCCACACTCTTAGATCCCCGTTACAAGACAAAATTTGGCAAAATAAGTCCCGCCATAGAAAGGGACGCACGTATGCAGGAGTATCAGCAGAAGCTGGTACCCAATCTTAGATCGGCTTTTCCACTAAACACCAGTGCTGCACAGAGTGAATCTCATATTTCTAACTTGCCAACCATGGGACTGTCGAGTCATCATCACTCAAACCGTACCATCAACACCGTATCTGGTGGTAACAGTAATTTTATGGTACCGTTTCATGAATTTTTTTAGACCATCCTTTGCAAGGCCACAAGACACAAGAAGTCTGACACATAGTCAACGCCTAGAGAGGATGATACAGGAGTATCTCCAAGTGAATATTGATGCCATGACTGCTCATTTTGGGCTTCCAATCAGGAAAAATGGCCTTAGCCACTTATGCCTTGGAGATCTTGTCGTGTCCCGCAGCCAGCGTTCTCTCGGAACATGTCTTCAGTGCTGCTGAGTGTGTGCTGACAGATAAGCGCACACGTCTGTCTAGTGACAATGTGGACAGACTAATGTTCATCAAGATGAACAAGTCATGATCCATAAGGACTTTTTTACCCCTGTGTCATCCTGGGGAGAGTAAAGGCTTGTGGATTTTTGATTGTGCTTCATGCAAATCAACATTTTAAGTTTTCAACTGTGGGAAAATTGATGCCACTTATGTGGTGTCTGTGGCCAAATTTGGAGAAATAATTTGTGCTATAGAAAGTGACGTACGTATGCAGGAGTATCAGAAGAAGCTGTTACACAATCTTAGATCAGCTTTTCCACTAAACACCAGTGGTGCACAGAATGAATCTCATCGCTTTGTCATGGCTAGGAGGACATGGACTTTTACTTGTCCACATCTGAGGGACCGAGGGCTGGCTGCTGTGCTGAGACGGCATTGAGTAGGGTGTCCCTGCAAAGTTGCAAATTTGGTCATCTACAAAAGGAGTGGAAAAAGGACAGATACTGGTGGAAAGGGGAACAGGTGTGTTGGAAAGGGGAAAAAATTTTGTGTTTGTGGGGTTGGTGGTAAAGCAACAGTAACATCTGCTGAAAAAACACCATCTGTTATGGGGGGACTGACAGATTAAGATAAGGTGGTATATATCCCAATCGCCAGTCGGGGTCCACTGTGCTCCCAGATGGAAAAGGAGATGCTGGCAACCCGAAGATTAGGCGCAGGATACAGAGCTGGGTGGCTCTGAAACTAATAGGAGCCTGACCCGAGTTAGACGACACTCAGATCAGGAGACTGTGAACCCTGTTAGCGTCACAGGGTCCACACACCCAGCCCAGGAACTCCCTGTTAACAACACAGGGGGCCTGGGGTACGCTGTCCGTGAGCGTAGGGGGCACACCTGTGGACAGCAGGCGCAGCAGCAGCAGCCCAGTTTATGCCACTGGGCTGCACTAGCAGGACTAGTAGGACAGTAGCTGGCCATAACCGTGCCGCGATACCAAGTGTGGTGGTGTCCAGCACCGAGGCCCTATCCCTGCCTACTTCTGTCCTAAAGCCACAATGGGTTCAACACATGGAGGTGTGCTCTGTCAGAGCATATTAGAAGACTGCACACCTCCATGTTGTATCCAGCCCCTTTTATAACCTGGTTCCGCCCCAACCCAGGGTGGACCACAATGCACCTCCAGGAGCCAATAGCAGAGTGCCACGTCATCAGTGACATAACCAGCGGCCTATCCGGAACCACCACTTCACTGACAACCTCGTGGCAGCCATGCCCCAAACACCTCCCCAGCCATTGTCTGACAAAAATTGATGAGGTGCCAAGTCATTGGGGCAGGCCTCTGCAAGCCAGTCCGGAGTGTCCACATCATCAGGACACCTGATGCCCTCTGGCCTATCAGGGCCTGCCACCTCACGGACATGGCCAGTGAGGTCCTTACTAGACCTAGCCTCTGATGAACTAAGTGCCTCAGCATGCTGAGTAGCCTGAACAACAGACTCAGAAAACAGACTTGAAATCAGCTTGAGCATGCTCAGTAGGCACAACAAAGGCCTTAGACACGGCATGAAGTCAAAGTACCTGTGCAAAGAGGCTTTTTGCACTAAGTGTGGGAGCATGCTCAGTAGCCTGAACTGAGGACTTAACCTCAGGAATGGCACAATCAGGCTAATCATGCTCACTAGGCGAAACACTGGACTTAGGCTGTGGCTGGGGTAAATCGGCACACGCATGTGCACTAGCCGCCTCTCCACACTTAGACGTGGAGGAGGAAGCAGCCAGCTGAATGACCCAAGGCACGGTGTAGCTTTCTTGACAGCGGAGGAACGTCACAGACTATCCCAGACAATGGTACTATGCCCCAAAAAATTGCCTCCACTTTTTGCAGTTAAACATTGTGTAGCAGAAATGGAGAGGTGGTGTAGCTTTCTTGACAGCTGAGAAATATCACGGACTTTCACAGACACTCATTCAATGCCCCAAAGAATTGCCTGCACTCTTTGCAGTTAAAATTACATACCAGAAATGGAGAGGTGGTGTAGAATGCAGAGGTGGTGTAGCTTTCTTGACAGCTGAGAAACGTCACAGACTTTCACAGACACTCATACTATGCCCCAAAGAATTGCCTGCACTTTTTGCTGTTAAAATTGCGTAGCAAAAATGGAGAGGTAATGTGGAATGGAGAGGTGGTGTAGCATTCTTGACAGCAGAGGTACGTCACTGACTATCCCAGACAATGGTACTATGCCCCAAAGAATTGCCTGCACTTTTTGCAGTTAAAATTAGGTAGCAGAAATGGAGAGATGGTGTAGAATGGAGAGGTAGTGTAGCTTTGACAGCAGAGGAACGTCACTGACTATCCCAGACAATGGTACTATGCCCCAAAGAATCGTCTGCACTTTTTGCAGTTTAAAATTGTGTAGCATAAATGGAGAGGTGGTGTAGCTTTCTTGACAGCTGAGGTACATCACTGACTTTCACAGACACTCATACTATGCCCCAAAGAATTGCCTGCACTTTTTGCAGTTAAAATTGCGTAGAAGAAATGAAGAGGTGGTGTAGAATTGCGAGGTGGTGTTGCTTTCTTGACAGCAGAGAAACGTCACGGACTATGCTAGACAATTATACCATGCCCCAAAAAATTGCCTAAACTTTTTGCAGTTAAACATTGTGTAGAAGAAATGGAGAGGTGGTGTAGCTTTCTTGACAGCTGAGGTACGTCACTGACTATCCCAGACAATGATACCACGCCCCACAGAATTTCCTGCACTTTTAGCAGTTAAAAGTGCGTAGCATAAATGGAGAGGTGGTGTAGAATGGAGAGGTGGTGAAGCTTTCTTGACAGCAGAGGAACGTCACTGACTATCCCAGACAATGGTACCATGCTCCAAAGAATTGCCTGCACTTTTTGCAGTTAAAATTGCGTAGCAGAACTATAGAGGTGGTGTAGAATGGAGAGGTGGTGTAGCTTTCTTGACAGCAGAGGAACATCACTGACTGTCCCAGACAATAATACTATGCCCCAAAGAATTGCCTGCACTTTTTGCAGTTAAAATTGCGTAGCAGAAATGGAGAGGTGGTGTAGATTGAAGAGGTGGTGTAGCTTTCTTGACAGCTGAGGTACGTCTCAGACTTTCACATACACTCATACTATGCCCCAAAGAATTGCATGCACTTTTTGCAGTTAAAATTGCGTAGAAGAAATATAGAGGTGGTGTAGAATGGAGAGGTGGTGTAGCTTTCTTGACTTCAGAGAAACGTCACTGACTATCCCAGACAATGATATTATGCCCCAAAGAACTGCCTGAACTTTTGTGCAGTTAAAATTGCGTAGCAGAAATGGAGAGGTGGTGTAGAATAGAGAGGTGGTGTAGCTTTCTTGACAGCTGTGGTACGTCACTGACTTTCACAGACACTCATGCTAAGCCCCAAAGAATTGCCTGCACTTTTCGCAGTTAAATTTGCGTAGCAGAAATGGAGAGGTGGTGTAGAATGCAGAGGTGGTGTAGCTTTCTTGACAGCTGAAGTACATCACTGACTTTCACAGACACTCATACTATGCCCCAAAGAATTGCCTGCACTTTTTGCAGTTAAAATTGCGTAGAAGAAATGAACAGGTGGTGTAGAATGCAGAGGTGGTGTAGCTTTCTTGACAGCTGAGGTACGTCACTGACTTTCACAGACACTCATACTATGCCCCAAAGAATTGCCTGCTCCTTTTGCAGTTAAAACTGTGTAGCAGAAATGGAGAGGTGGTGTAAAATGCAGAGGTGGTGTAGCTTTAATGACATCTAAATTACGTCACTGACTATCCCAGACAATGATACTATTCACCAAAGAACTGCCTGCAGTTAAAATTGCGTAGCAGAAATGGAGAGGTGGTGTAGAATAGAGAGGTGGTGTAGCTTTCTTGAGAGCAGAGGAATGTCATTTACTATCTCAGATAACGATACCATGCCCCAAAGAATTGCCTGCACTTTTTGCAGTTAAAATTGCGTAGCAGAAATGGAGAGGTGGTGCAGAATGGAGAGATGGTGCAGCTTTCTTGACAGCAGAGGAACGTCACTGACTATCCCAGACAATGGTACTATGCCCCAAAGAATTGCCTGCACTTTTTGCAGTTACAATTGCGTAGCAGAAATGGAGAGGTGGTGTAGAATGGAGAGGTGGTGTAGCTTTCTTGACAGCAGAGAAACGTCACTAACTATCCTAGACAATTATACCATTGCCCAAAAAATTGCCTCCACTTTTTGCAGTTAAACATTGTGTAGCAGAAAAGGAGAGGTGGTGTAGCTTTCTTGACAGCTGAGGTATGTCACTGACTTTCACAGACACTCATACTATGACCCAAAGAATTGCCTGCACTTTTTGCAGTTAAAATTGCATGGCAGAAATATAGAGGTGGTGTAGAATGGAGAGGTGGTGTAGAATGGAGAGGTGGTGTAGCATTCTTGACAGCAGAGAAACGTCACTGACTATCCCAGACAATGATACTGTGGCGCCCCTGAGGCTTCCGTCGCCACAGGTCATTGCACCCCATCCAGCGGTGTGATGCCCATTCTGGGTGAGGAAAGGAGTGAACACCGGTCCCCTTGTAAATCTACACTACACCCATTGCTAGGAACACACTGGGACCAGGGATAGTGGCAGAAACCCTCCCATGCTGCATGCTGGGAGGGGCCGTAAGACCCATCCCTGCTCCTATAGGGTAGATCAGAGCAACTGGGGAGGTGGGAGGAGCCACATGAGAGCAGACACAGAAAGGAAAGTCTAGTGTGAGCAGAGAAAGAGAGAGTGTGGGGAAGGAGGAGGAGGTCTGCAGGAGGCAGGCAAGGAGGAGAAGTGAAAGGAAAGAGAGCTCCAAGTCAGTCAGGAGCTGAAACGAAGAAAGAGACGCTTCCTGGTGAAGATCCTGGGACTCAGAGGGTCCAGGTGCCACCAAGCAGGGAACAGAAGGGGTCCCAGGGCCACGGGTAGCTGTAGAGCTGCGGTGGCCTGTTCCACAGGAACATCGGTGGAGGGATCAAGCTGCAACAGGGGACGGTCCCTAGAAACCGGAGGAGTGCAAAATCATCTCCAAACAGTAAAAACCGAGGCCCATGGAAAGTTGTAAACTCCCCGGGCCACAGCCCACAGCAGAACCTCTAGAAAAGGGGTAATCAGCCGACAGGTGACCCCCCAGCCTGGAGGCTGTTGTGGAGGCCAAGGCAGGTTTACCCTACAAAAGGCAAGGCTTAGGAAGACAGCGGAAGACAGAGACACTTAAGAGAAGGGCACCGGGTTTTGCTCCAAGAATCACCCAGAAACGGCGGAGGTCCCTGACAGTGGTCCCAGCAGTCCAAGGGTTTCTGCCGGCCTTGACAAGAATTGTGAGTAAAGAACTTGAACTGCACCCTTGGAGTGGTCTCTGTTATTTTATCTGCTTAGCCTTCCATTACACCATAGACTCTCACGAGCACCAACAGTGCCCCGGGCATTGCTCCACCTGTGGGGAGCAGTACCACCATTGCTGCCATATCATCACCCCGGAGGCCTCACACAGCAGCGGTGGCTTTATAGCCGCATACCACAGGTGGCGTCATGAACACAAACTTTATTCATCACCAAGACATCAGCCATATTAAACTGACACCCACCAGGGCCACGGAGTCGGGCCCCGCCACCACTGACGTCCCCCGGACTAGACCGGCCCAGCACCGGGTGTCCCATAGCCCTGGGGTGGGCGAGTCAATTTCATGTCCCAAAGACTTTCCTGCATTTTTTGCAGTTAAAAATGCGTAGCAGTAATGGAGAGGTGGTATAGAATAGAGAGGTAGTGAAGCTTTCTTGACAGCAGATAAATGTCACTATCCCAGACAATGGTACCGTGCCCCAAAGAATTGCCTGCACTTTTTGCAGTTAAAATTGCGTAGCAGAAATGGAGAGGTGGTGCAGAATGGAGAGATGGTGCAGCTTTCTTGACAGCAGAGGAACGTCACTGACTATCCCAGACAATGGTACCATGCCCCAAAGAATTGCCTGCACTATTTGCAGTTAAAATTGCGTAGCAGAAATGGAGAGGTGGTGTAAAATGGAGAGGTGATGTAGCTTTCTTGACAGCAGAGGAACGTCACTGACTATCCCAGACAATGATACTATGCCCCAAAGAATTGCCTTCACTTTTTGCAGAAAAAAATGCGTAGCAGAAATGAAGAGGTGGTGTAGAATGGAGAGATGGTGAAGCTTTCTTGACAGCAGATGAATGTCACTGACTGTCCCAGACAATGGTACCGTGCCCCAAATAATTGCCTGCACTTTTTGCAGTTAAAATTGCGTAGCAGAAATGGAGAGGTGGTGTAGAATGGAGAGGTGATGTAGCTTTCTTGACAGCAGAGGAACGTCACTGAATATCTCAGGCAATGATACTATGCCCCAAAGAATTGCCTGCACTTTTTGTAGTTAAAATTGCGTAGCAGAAATGGAGAGTTGGTGTAGAATAGAGAGGTGGTGTAGCTTTCTTGACAGTAGAGAAACGTCACTGACTATGCTAGACAATTTTACCATGCCCCAAAAAATTGCCTCCACTTTTTGCAGTTAAACATTGTGTAGCAGAAATGGAGAGGTGGCTTAGCTTTCTTGACAGCTGAGGTACGTCACTGACTTTCACAGACACTCATACTATGCCCCAAAGAATTGCCTGCACTTTTTGCAGTTAAAATTGCGTGGCAGATAAATAGAGGTGGTTTAGAATGGAGAGGTGGTGTAGAATGGAGAGGTGGTGCAGCATTCTTGACAGCAGAGAAACGTCACTGACTATCCCAGACAATGATACCATGCCCAAAAGACTTTCCAAGGCAAGGCTGATGTGGAGCTTATGGACACCGTCCCCACACCAGTTATTTCGGGAAAGGACCAGGGAGAGGTTGATGTGAGACTTGTGAACAGCCTCCCCACACCTGTCATTGTGGAGACTGACCAGAGCAAGGCTGATGTGGAGCTTATGGACACCGTCCCCACACCAGTTATTTCGGGAAAGGACCAGGGAGAGGTTGATGTGAGACTTGTAAACAGCCTCCCCACACCTGTCATTGTGGAGACTAATCAGAGCAAGGCTGATGTGGAGCTTATGGACACCGTCCCCACACCAGTTACTTTGGGGTCTGACCAGGAAGAGGTCCATATGGAGTTTATGGACAGCCTCCCCACACCTGTTGTTTCGGGGTCTAGCCAGGAGGAAGTTGAAGTGGGGTTCATAGATGGCCCCACCAAGCCTGTTGTTTCGGATACCACTCAAAGGGAAGTGAAAGTGGGGCTTGTGAATTACCTGCTCACACCAGTCATTTTGGAGAATGACCTAGGACAAGGACTATCCAGTCAGTTTGAAGCAGCCATCACCCACCTCCAAGCCAAGCAGGACCCTGATGTGGATCTTTCTAACATCTTTTCCCGGGATGGTTTGCATTCCCGGTCTCCATCATCCACTTCTGAGCCAAGAACCGTGAGTAAGCCTAACCACACTGTGGCTATTGACTGGGGGATGATTGATAGTGGGAGATTTGTGCAGGCCCAACTCATGGACCCCACCTTAGTGCTTGTCCACAATATGGCTGCTCAACTTGGGGGAGGTAATCAGGGGGAGGTGTATAGATGCAAGCCTCTGTTGCTGACCTCACCATTAAAAAGGACAATGCCGTCAAGAGGAGAAGGATGATCGGAAGCCTATCATGTCTGGCTAATATTAAGAAGGGGGAGGAATGTGACGACATGGACTCTCATGGGTTAAAGTTTCTTAAAATCCAGCCAGACAGCATGATAGATTGTCTATAGATGGGGGAGAAGTCCCTCATTGTTTTTACAAGACTCTTGTTGACTCAATGTAATTGTGTTGGCCACTGAAAGCTAGACGTATTGTTCTCCAGACTTTTCCAGTAACCATTGTATTGTAGTTGTGTATTGCTAATGTGATTACCTTAGTAGCCATTGTTGAGTCTGTGACTTGCCGACTCCATGTAGATATACTGAGTCTTTCTATGCACATCATTTAAATGAACATCATCCATGCAGCTTGAAATTCATCCAATGGGAGAAGCAATCTTGTCCAACCAATCGATGAGGACACAGTGTATCCTAAGGGAAGGTTATGGCTATAAAAGGGACTTCTTTAAGCCACCAGGGTTGATGAAGGTTGATGGATGCTGATGGATCCAGTCTAAGCTCTTTGGAGCTGACTAGAGGATCAGGATATCTTATGGCTTCAATCTAGGGACTCCGTTTCCGGTTGGAGACCATATCCACAGCCTAGGGATTTCGACTCCGGCTGCCAGGATTGTATCATCATACCAGGACTAGCTAAGGAGGACACTCAGGTTGGGACAGTTCAGTCACCTGTTACAGACTTTGCAGACCTCACACAGCTTCCTAAATCTGGCATTATTCTTTTCTCGGTGGGTGCCCGCCAAAAGCGGGGTGCTGCTGGATTTGAGTAAATAGCCCTGGAACCTCTGAGGCATGGACATTCTAAATCCCTGGTGAGCCAGCGGAAGGGTGAGACTCTGTTGCCTGTTACACTTGTCTGTTTTGCTGGTTATGTGTTATGTGCCGTTAATTGTTTGGGGATCCAATAAAGTCTAATTATTGTGGTTCCCTCACCCTGTGTTGCCTGAGTAGTGTTACGCCCACGGTTAAGGAGGCCGGCGTTCAGTTGGGATGAGCCCTGAGCCACGCTGTCTTTCTAAAGGCGGCGGGTTTTAGTGGACGAGAGCACCCACTGAGCCCCGTGTCTCCACAGTGCAGAATGGAGAGATGGTGCAGCTTTCTTGACAGTAGAGGTACGTCACTGACTATCCCAGACAATGGTACCATGCCCCAAAGAATTGCCTGCACTTTTTGCGGTTAAAATTGCATAGCAGAAATGGAGAGGTGGTGTAGATTGCAGATGTGGTGTAGCTTTGTTGACAGCTGAGATACGTCACTGACTTTCACAGACACTCATACTATGCCCCAAAGAATTGCCTGCACTTTTTGCAGTTAAAATTGCGTAGCAGAAATATAGAGGTGGTGTAGAATGGAGAGGTGGTGTAGCATTCTTGACAGCAGAGAAACGTCACTGACTATCCCAGACAATGATACCATGCCCCAAAGAATTTCCTGCACTTTTTGCAGTTAAAATTGCGTGACAGAAATATAGAGGTGGTGTAGAATGGAGAGGTGGTGTAGCATTCTTGACAGCAGAGAAACGTCACTGACTATCCCAGACAATGATACCATGCCCCAAATAATTGCCTGCACTTTTTCCAGTTAAAATTGCGTAGCAGAAATTGAGAGGGTGTAAAATGGAGAGATGGTGCAGCTTTCTTGACAGCAGAGGAACGTCACTGACTATCCCAGACAATGGTACCATGCCCCAAAGAATTGCCTGCACTTTTTGCAGTTAAAATTGCGTAGCAGAAATGGAGAGGTGGTGTAGATTGCAGAGGTGGTGTAGCTTTCTTGACAGTTGAAGTACGTCACTGACTTTCACATACACTAATACTATGCCCCAAAGAATTGCCTGCACTTTTTGCAGTTAAAATTGCGTAGCAGATCTATAGAAGTGGTGTAGAATGGAGAGGGGGTGTAGCTTTCTTGACTACAGAGAAACGTCACTGACTATCCCAGACAATGATACCATGCCCCAAAGAATTTCCTGCACTTTTTGCAGTTAAAATTGCATAGCAGAAATGGAGAGGTGGTGTAGAATGGCGAGGTGGTGTTTCTTTCTTGACAGCTGAAGTACGTCACTGACTTTCACAGACACTCATACTATGCCTTAAAGAATTGCCTGCACTGTTTGCAGTTAAAATTGCGCAACAGAAATGGAGAGGTGATGTGGAAAGGAGAGGTAGTGTAGCTTTCTTGACAGCAGAGGAACGTCTTTGACTATCCCAGACAATGATACTGTCGCGGGCGGAGGAGGTGACGCTGCGCTCTCCCACTGCTCGGGTCCGGCTGCTGCTGCGGCTGCTGCTCGGTGGTGGCTCGAGTGGTGGGCCAGATCCCGGAGACTCGAGCGGTGTTCCTCGCCCATGAGTGAAAAGGGGGTTGATTATGGGAATTGGATATTGTCCGTGACGCCACCCACGGTTGTGGTGAAGTTGTCACACCACCGCTGCTCTGGACGGGGATCCCAGGAGCGATGACAGGGAGCAGCCTGGATGTTAGTTCTCCCCTCCGTGGGTAGAGGGGTTGGTTGTCCCGGGGCCCGGTGATGGGGTAGGTAGGGATGGATGGCAGGTGGGTTGCGGGGCCTGGTGAGGTGCAGGGTCGCAGGGGCAGCGCTGTGCCGCACGGCACGGTGGTACTCACTCAGCCAATGATGAAGACACAAATCTCGGTAAAACACACGGCTGGATGGACGGGTCCCACAGACGGCTGCGGTGTTTCTGCTCCCGGCAGGTTGATGGTGACTGCCTTTCCCTGCACCTGTGTAGTGTTTGGTTCCAATGGGTTCCCACCGGTAACCCGCTCCCCCAGCTTGGATATAGGCTGGAAGAGCCCCTTTTGCCCGCAGGCTCTGGCCCTGGGAACGGTAGCCTTGGCGGTGCCTGTGTTTCCCTCTCACGGTTGGACGGTTGCCTTCTGTCGGGACTTGGCTGCTGGGAAACCCAGGAGGTTCCCTTCGCTAACGGATTTGATAAATTCACGGCGACTCCTAGCCTTGTCAGGGTCCGTAAACCCCTGCCGGATGGTGCTGGCTTCTCTTTGCGTACCGGTCCGGTACCGCCGGGCCACCGCCCGTCCACGGTCCTTACGGTCTGCTCCAATCGGCCTCTCCTGCAGACGGTCACCACCATCTGCCAACCTTGCTGCTCCGTCCGGGCCACACACCCGGCCTAACTGCAGATTGCTCGACTACCACTTTCATTCCTCTCACTTTCTCCTTCACAACTAATCTGTTTGTTTTCCCGCCTCCAGGACTGTGAACTCCTCGGTGGGCGGAGACCAACCGCCTGGCTCCACCCCCTGGTGTGGACATCAGCCCCTGGAGGAAGGCAACAAGGGTTTTGTCTGACTTCGGTGTGCCTGACCGGGAGTGTGGGGTGTGTTGGTGTTGTTCTCTGTGGCCCCTGGCTTGTCCAGGGCGCCACATTCCCCCTTAGTAAAATGCAGACCGTCCGCGGGCTGCCCGTCCATCACCGTTTTTTTTTTCACAAACTGAAAAAGATAACGGTAAACAGATTGCAAGTATAATAACTTCTTCCCACATCGGGAGGTACTCTTACTTAAACGTTGCATAATGGTACGGCTTCCGCTCTCTTCCACCCAAGCAACCTGGCCCTGATGCTGCCCCTAAGCAAATGGGCAGCACCCCTTGACCCCAGTCCTGCACAAGCTGCCCGAGCGGGTTCTGTCCTTTTCAGGGGACCCACGTCCATGGGGAACCCCTGAACCCCTCCAGAGGATTGCCACCGGTTCCGGTGGTGGCTGGGCCCCAGCCTGCTCCACTGCGGGCCCTTCCTCCAATCTGCCTCTCCGGAGGCGGTCACGGTACAAGCCAACAAAATATTTATTTACATGCCACAAGTTTGTGGTTACCCTGCTAGTTCTCGGGCTTGTCCGTAGTAGTTCCTACGCATAATTTGTAAAGGGGGTCCCAACGGGGACCAGTTGCCGGCAACGACCGGTTCAAATCAAGGTTGTCAATCAGATAAACTTCACGGTAATCATTCACTTATCATTTTTTAAAACTTTTAAACGGTATCCTTAACATGCAGGTGGTCCCAACGGGGGACAATTGCAACGGGACTCCGCTGCCATCACTCTGATTCTTTGGCATCGGTTGGGGGAGGGGGCGCGGTGCACACACGGGCCTCTTGGCTGCCCCTCAACTTTGCATCTAACGCAAACCACCCCTTCTCCCCGCAGTGCCGGGTGTACTGTACCAGGTCCCCTGGCATCAGGTTGCGGCCTGGGTGCTCCTCCGGCAGGTGGGCGTTAACATCCCGCCGGGCTATAAAGACTTCGGCCTCCAGGCCTGGCTCATAGATAAAGCCATAGCCCCGGCAGACATCAAACCGCCTCACCTGCCCTTCATACAGGGGGCCCCGGACACGGAAGGTCGCTTGCCTGAGACTCTCCTTCTCCCGGATCGTACGGGCCACCATCTCTGCCTTCTTTTTTTCCCTTTCTGCGATCTCTGGGCCTAGCGGCGTCGGCTCCCTATCCCAATACGGTGCTGCTGCGAGCTCCGGCGCACGGGTCGGGCCCTGCGAGACCTTATGGACACTGCCCACCACTGGTGATCTGGGTGGAAGGTCCCGCGGTAACTTGGCCTGGGAGGCTGCTTTGCAGCGGCAACCCGGCGCAACCTCAGCCGAGTTGTGGGGGATTGGCATAGGGGTCCTCTTCCGCCGGGCCTTCGGCACGGAGCGGTCTGTTGGCTCCGGCTCGGGGGAAGTCTCTACAGGTGCCTCCGGTTCGGGCTTTGGCACCTTCCACGGTAGCCTCTCGGGTTGATCACGGGCTCTGGCTGCAGGCCGATCCGCCTGGGTAGACGTGCGGGGTACCGCTACCGGTTGCGGGGGTGGCGGGCCTAGTGACGGGGTCGCGGCAGCCGATACGGGTAGCGAGGGAGGTAGCAGGGTGAGCGGGTTTAGACCGGGTCCCGCAGCCGCGATGACCGTCCCACTAGGGGTACCGGGACGTTGGTCACTCACCCTCCCTTCCGAAACTCCCTCCTCGCGTCTCCGCACGGTCGCTATAACCTCCGCCATGTCGGCCTCCCACTCCTCCAGGAGGAGCTGCATTTTGACCTGCAGCCGTTGTTGGAGCTGAGTGGTCCGGATCTCTACCAACGCTGCGGTTCTAGGCGCGGGAGCTACGGTGCTGCGGGACGGCATCAACATGGCTCTGGTGGCCTCTTCCAGGAACCAGCAACAAGATGGCCGCAGGGTCCTGGCATCCCTGCTTTTATAGCCGCGTTCACATGCGGCCAGCCGCCATCTTGTCCCCCTTAGTCTCTTTCCGGCTCCTCCTCTACAGGGGCGGGGTTTCGGCTTTCGCGCCTCCACTGCTCGAGGAGACGCTCGAGCGGGAATTTTTCGCGCCCAAGATGGCGGCTTCTCAAAATTTTCGGCCGGACACCTCGGGCGGTAACAAGGCGCACCTCTACCAGACGGCAGAGCGGTAAGATCCTGTTCACAGCGCCAAGTTGACGCTGCGCTCTCCCACTGCTCGGGTCCGGCTGCTGCTGCTGCGGCTGCTGCTCGGTGGTGGCTCGAGCGGTGGGCCGGATCCCGGGGACTCGAGCGGCGTTCCTCGCCCGTGAGTGAAAAGGGGGTTGATTATGGGAATTGGATATTGTCCGTGACGCCACCCATGGTTGTGGTGAAGTTGTGACACCACCGCTGCTCTGGACGGGGATCCCGGGAGCGATGACAGGGAGCAGCCTGGATGTTAGTTCTCCCCTCCGTGGGTAGGGGGGTTGGTTGTCCCGGGGCCTAGTGATAGGGTAGGTAGGGATGGATGGGAGGTGGGTTGCGGGGCCTGGTTAGGTGCAGGGTCGCAGGGGCAGCACTGTGCCGCACGGCACGGTGGTACTCACTCAGCCAATGATGAAGACACAGTTCTCGGTAAACACACGGCTGGATGGACGGGTCCCACAGATGGCTGCGGTGTTTCTGCTCCCGGCAGGTTGATGGTGATTGCCTTTCCCTGCACCTGTGTAGTGTTTGGTTCCAATGGGTTCCCACCGGTAACCCGCTCCCCCAGCTTGGATATAGGCTGGAAGAGCCCCTTTTGACTGCAGGCTCTGGCCCTGGGAACTGTAGCCTTGGCGGTGGCTGTGTTTCCCTCTCACGGTTGGACGGTTGCCTTCTGTCGGGACTTGCCTGCTGGGAAACTCAGGAGATTCCCTTCGCTAACGGATTTGACAAATTCACGGCGACTCCTAGCCTTGTCAGGGTCCGTAAACCCCTGCCGGATGGTGCTGGCTTCTCTTTGCGTACCGGTCCGGTACCGCTGGGCCACCGCCCTTCCACGGTCCTTACGGTCTGCTTCAATCGGCCTCTCCTGCAGACGGTCACCACCGTCTGCCAACCTTGCTGCTCCGTCCGGGCCACACACCCGGACTAACTTCAGATTGTTCGACTACCACTTAACCTTCCTCTCACTTTCTCCTCCACAACTAATCTGTTTGTTTTCCCGCCTCCAGGACCGTGAACTCCTCGGTGGGTGGAGACCAATCGCCTGGCTCCACCCCCTGGTGTGGACATCAGCCCCTGGAGGAAGGCAACAAGGGTTTTGTCTGACTTCGGTGTGCCTGACCGGGAGTGTGGGGTGTGTTGGTGTTGTTCTCTGTGGCCCCTGGCTTGTTCAGGGCGCCACAATACCATGCCCCAAAGAATTGCCTGCACTTTTGCAGTTAAAATTGCGTAGCAGAAATGAAGAGGTGGTGTAGAATGCAGAGGTGGTGTTGCTTTCTTGACAGCTGAGGTACGTCACTGACTTTCACAGACACTCATACTATGCCCCAAAGAATTGCCTGCACTGTTTGCAGTTAAAATTGGGCAACAGAAATGGAGAGGTGATGTGGAATGGAGAGGTAGTGTAGCTTTCTTGACAGCAGAGGAACGTCTTTGACTATCCCAGACAATGGTACCATGCCCCAAATAATTGCCTGCACTTTTTGCAGTTAAAATTGCGTAGCAGAAATGAAGAGGTGGTGTAGAATGGAGTGGTGATGTAGCTTTCTTGACAGCAGAGGAACATCACTGACTATTCTAGACAATGATACTATGCCCCAAAAAATTGCCTGCACTTTTTCCAGTTAAAATTGCGTAGCAGAAATTGAGAGGTGGTGTAGAATAGAGAGATGGTGCAGCTTTCTTGACAGCAGAGGAACGTCACTGACTATCCCAGACAATGGTACCATGTCCCAAAGAATTGCCTGCACTTTTTGCAGTTAAAATTGCGTAGCAGAAACGAAGAGGTGGTGCAGAATGGAGAGATGGTGCAGCTCTCTTGACAGCTGTGGTACGTCACTGACTTTCACAGACACTCATGCTAAGCCCCAAAGAATTGCCTGCACTTTTCGCAGTTAAATTTGCGTAGCAGAAATGGAGAGGTGGTGTAGAATGCAGAGGTGGTGTAGCTTTCTTGACAGCTGAGGTACGTCACTGACTTTCACAGACACTCATACTATGCCCCAAAGCATTGACTGCACTCACGGGAGAGGAGCGCCGTTCGAGTCCCCGGGATCCGGTCCACCGCTCGAGCCACCACCGAGCAGCAGCGGCAGCCGGACCCGAGCAGTGGGAGAGCGCAGCATCCCCTCCTCCGCCCGCGACAATTGCGTAGCAGAAATGGAGAGGTGGTGTAGAATGGAGAGGTGGTTTAGCTTTCTTGACAGCAGAGGAACGTCACTGACTATCCCAGACAATGATACCGTGCCCCAAAGAGTTGCCTGCACTTTTTGCAGTTAAAATTGCGTACCAGAAATGGAGAGGTGGTGTACATTGGAGAGGTGATGTAACTTTCTTGACAGCAGAGGAACGTCACTGACTATCCAAGACAATTATACTATGCCCCAAAGAATTGCCTGCACTTTTTGCAGTTAAAATTGCTTAGCAAAAATGGAGAGGTGGTGTAGAATGGAGAGGTGGTTTAGCTTTCTTGACAGTAGAGGAATGTCACTGACTATCCCAGACAATGATACCATGCCCTAAAGAGTTAGCTGCACTTTTTGCAGTTAAAATTGCGTAGCAGAAATGGAGAGGTGGTGTAAAAAAGAGAGGTGGTGTGGCTTTCTTGACAGTAGAGGAACGTTACTGAATATTCCAGACACTCATACTATGCCCCAAAGCATTGCCTGCACTTTTTGCAGTTAAAATTGCGTAGCAGAAATGGAGAGGTGGTGTAAAAAAAGAGAGGTGGTGTGGCTTTCTTGACAGCAGAGAAACGTCACTGACTATCCCAGACAATGATACTATGCCACAAAGAATTGCCTGCACTTTTTGCAGATAAAATTGCGTAGCAAAAATGTAGAGGTAGTGTAGAATGGAGAGGTGGTGTAGCTTACTTGACAGCAGAGGTAGGTCACTGACTATCCCAGACAAGGGTACTATGCCCCAAAGAATTGCCTGCACTTTTTGCAGATAAAATTGCGTAGCAGAAATGGAGAGATAGTGTAGAATGCAGAGGTAGTGTAGCTTTCTTGACAGCAGAGGAACGCCACTGACTATCCCAGTCAATGATACTATGCCCCAAAGAATTGCCTGCACTTTTTGCAGTTAAAATTGCGTAGCAGAAATTGAGAGGTTTTGTAGAATGTAGAAGTGGTGTAGCTTTCTTGACAGCAGAGGAACGTCACTGACTATCCCAGTCAATGATACTATGCCCCAAAGAATTGCCTGCACTTTTTGCAGTTAAAATTGCGTAGCAGAAATTGAGAGGTTTTGTAGAATGTAGAAGTGGTGTAGCTTTCTTGACAGCAGAGGAACGTCACTGACTATCCCAGACAATGATACTATGCCCCAATGGATTGCCTACACTTTTTGCAGTTAAAATTGCGCAGCAAAAATGGAGAGGTAGTGTAGAATGGAGAAGTGGTGTAGCTTTCTTGACAGCAGAGGTACGTCTTTGATTATCCCAGACAATGGTACTATGCCCCAAAGAATTGCCTGCACTTTTTGCAGTTAAAATTGCGTAGCAGAAATGAAGAGGTGGTGTAGAATGCAGAGATGGTGTAGCTTTCTTGACAGCTGAGGTATGTCATTGACTTTCACAGACACTCATACTATGCCCCAAAGAATTGCCTGTACTTTCTGCAGTTAAAATTGCATAGCAGAAATTAAGAGGTGTTGTGGAATGGAGAGGTGGTGTAGCTTTCTTGACAGCAGAGGAATGTCATTGACTATCCTAGACAATAATTCCATGACCCAAATAATTGCCTGCACTTTTTGCAGTTAAAATTGCGTAGCTGAAATGGAGAGATGTGTCGCGGGCGGGGAGGACGCTGCGCTCACGCACTGATCGGGTCCGGCACTGCTACTTCGCTTGCTCGCTGCTCGGTGGCTCAAGCGGTGGGACGGATCCGGGTACTCGAGCGGCGCTCCTTGCCCATGAGTGAAAAGGGGAATGGTTTTGGGGAATGATTGTCCGTGACGCCACCCACGGTCGTGGTGAGGTTGTGACACCACCGCTGCTCTGGACGAGGATCCTGGCAGCGATGACAGGGAGCAGAGCAGTTGTTGTTTTCCCCTCCGTGGGTAGGGGGGTTGGTTGTCCCGGGGCCCGGTGAGGGAGGGGGATGTGTAGCAGGTGGGTTACGGGGCCTGGTGAGGTGCAGGGTCGCGGGGACAGCGCGGTGCCGTACGGCACGGTGGTACTCACTCAGCCAATGACGAATGCAAAGTCCTTGGTAAAACAAACGGCTGGATGGACGGGGCCCACTGACGGCTGTGGTGGTTTCTGCTCCCGGTAGGTTGATGGCGACTGTATTTCCCTGCACCTGTAGAACGTTTTGGTACTGATGGCTTCCCACCGGTAACCCGCTCCCCAGCTTGGATGGATGCTGAGGGAGCCCCTTTTGCCCGCAGGCTCTGGCCCTGGGAACTGTAGCCTTGGCGGTGACTGTGTTTCCCTTCACTGTTTGAGCTGTTGCCTTCTATCGGGTCTTGACTGCTGGGAAACCCCGGAGGTTCCCTTCGCTAACGGATTTGACCGGTTTTACGGCGACTCCAAGCCTGGTCGGGGTCCGTAAGCCCTGCCGAATGGTGCTGGCTTCTCTTCGTTCCCCGGTCCAGTACCGGCGGGCCACCGCCCGACCCCGATCCTTACTGTTCACTCCAATCGGCCTCTCCTGCAGACGGTCACCACCGTCTGCCAACCTTGATGTAGGTGCCCAGGCCACGCAACCGGACACGGTCAGTCAGTTGCTCCTTTTCCACTTCACTCTCCACTTAACTGAACTTCAAATCTACACAGCACTTCCTTTTCCTGCCTCCAGGACTGTGAACTCCTCGGTGGGTGGGGCCAACCGCCTGGCCCACCCCCCTGGTGTGGACATCAGCCCCTGGAGGGAGGCAACAAGGATTTTGTCTGACTTCGGTGTGCCTAGCCGGGGTGTGGGGTGTGTTGGTGTAGTTTTTGTGACGACCTGGCTTGTCCAGGGCGCCACATTTCCCCTTAGTAAAGTGCAGACCGTCCGCGGGCTACCCGTCCATCACCGGTTTTATTTTTGTTAACTGAAAAAGAGTAAAATTATATGTAAAAACAAGCATTTTTCAATCTTCCCACAACGGGAGGCACATCACCTAAACGTTACTAAACGTTACATTTTTATTAAAACGGTTACGGCTTCCGCTCTTCTCCCACCCAAACAACCTGGCCCTGATGCTGCCCCTAAGAAAATGGGCAACACCCCTTGACCCCAGTCCTGAACCAGGCTGCCCGAGCGGTTACGGTCTCTTTCAGGGGACCCGCGTCCATGTGGACCCCTGAACCCCCGTAGGATCGCCACCGGTTCCGGTGGTGGCTGGGCCCCAGCCTACTCCACTGCGGGCACTTCCTCCAACCTGCCTCTCCGGAGGCGGTCACGGTTTCAAGCCAACATATTTTTATTCACATTCCACAAGTTTGTGGTTGCCCTGCCAGTTCTCGGGCGTGTCCGTAGCAGTTTCTACGCAATGGTTACAAGAGGTCCCTACGGGGACCAGTTGCCGGCAACGGCCGGTTCAATCAATGTTGCAAATTAGATGAACTTCGGTTGATCCATTTTATCATTCAAAAACTTTTAAACTTTCTTAACTCTATACTTAACACACAAAGCCCACCCCTGTAAAGAGTAGTTTCCCTGTACCTAAGTGGGGGTCTACCTAGGTTGGGGCGTGTGGACCTTCGGGGCCCAGTGTCAGTGATAGGCAGTGGGGCAGGGGAAACAACCAGTTCCTCCCCCCTGCTATCGTGTGGGGCAGGCGGAGGCGTAGGGGAGCTGGGTACAGGTGCATCCCTGGGTACGGGCTCATGGTCAATCACTTCCATCACTTCCTCATCCCCGGGTTGTGGGAACAGTATCACTGGAAGAATCACCGCGCCGTTCTGCGTAGGCCAGTCTGCCGGGAAATCACCCATCATGGTATGGATTACCTCTTTTTCTTTCTCCACCGGCCTGGTAACTGGAGCTTCAGCCGCTACCCTCAATGCTGGTGGGCACCTCTTTAGATGGTCCCGGGAAACCGTGGCCAGAGTCCCTCCTTGGTCATGACTGATCTGGTAGGCCTTCCCATTCTCCCATCCTGTAGGCTGTACTACGTACGGGGTTTTTTGCCATTGATCATCCAGGTTGTGGGTCCTTCTTTTACGCTTCAGCACTACATCCCCAGGCTGGAGGGGACCGGCTGGCGCCTTCTTGTTGAAGCACTGCTCTTGTTGCTCCCGACTCCGGCATAAGTTCCTTTCAACATATTCCTGAAACTGGCGGTACTGTGTTCTCCGCCAAGTGTCCCATTCAGCTGTCGAAGGGAGTGCTTCTGGGGCTTCCAAACCCATTTCTAAATCCACTGGTAGCCGGCCGGGACGGGCCCTCATCAGGTAGGCTGGACTGCATTTCGTAGAGCTGGAAGGGATGTTGTTATACATATCGACCAGGTCAGGTAGCTTCTCCGGCCACAGGTTTCGCTCTTCCAGCGATAGTGTCTTGAGGAGGCCCAGGACCAAGTGGTTCATCTTTTCACACATGCAATTGGTTTGGGCATGGTAAGGTGTGGTCCGGATTTTCTTGCAGCCGTACAACTCGCAGAATTCCGGAAATACCTCTGCTTCGAAGGCCGGGCCCTGGTCGGTAAGCACCCTCTCGGGGTACCCATGCGGTCGACAGAAATAAGCCTGGAACGCCTTAGCGGCGGTACGGCCGGTCAGGTCCTTAACGGGGACTACCACCATGAACCTTGAGTAGTGGTCTACAATGGTTAGAGCGTAGGTGTACCCACTTCGGCTGGGGGTGATCTTTACATGGTCGAGGGTAACCAGCTCCAGCGGTTGATGCGTAATGATCGGGTGTAGGGGTGCCTTCTGGCTGGCCTCGTCCTTCCTTCTCAATGCGCAGGGGCCACATTCTCGGCACCAGGCCTCCACAGATTCCCGCATTCCACTCCAATAAAACCGCTCTCTCAACAACATCTCCAGCTTCTTCCACCCGAAGTGCCCAGCCCCATCATGGTAGGCTTGCAGGACGGTGGGCACGTTAACCTGGGGAATCACCAGCTGGCGAATCTTTTCGTGGGTCTTTGGATTAATCAGCTCACGATACAACTTCCCCTGGTGTAGGTACAGCCGGGTCTGTTCTCGCCACAGATGTTGGGCCTCGGCAGGGGCGGCAGGGTCTATCCCAGCAGAACCCTGTTCCATCAGGGTCTTGACCAGGCGGACAGCAGGTGCCTGGTCCTGACCTTCTTGCCACTCCTGACTGAGCAGAGGGTCCAGGTTCACCCGTTGTTGATGGACATGCACCTTCTCAGTTAGCGGGAGGTGAAATGCAGGCAACTCGATTTCTTCGAGGTCGTCATACTCCGGCCCCTCTTCTGACAGGTGGGGCATCCGGGAGAGTGCATCGGCATTAACGTTGGTACGGCCAGCCCGGTACTTGATGGTGAAATCGTAGTTGGCTAACATGGCCAACCACCGCTGTTCCAACGCGCCCAGCTTGGCTGTATCTAAATGGGTTAGCGGGTTATTGTCCGTGTAGGCGGTGAACTTGGCTGCTGCCAGGTAATGGCGGAACCGCTCAGTGATGGCCCACACCAGCGCTAAGAGCTCAAGCTTGAAAGAGCTGTAATTCTCAGGGTTCCTCTCAGTCGGTCGGAGTTTTCGGCTTGCGTACGCAACCACCTTCTCCCTTCCGTCTTGGACCTGGGATAAAACAGCCCCCAAGCCCACATTGCTGGCATCGGTGTAGAGGATGAATGGGCGGCTGTAGTCGGGGTACGCTAGGATTTCCTCTCCGGTCAGAGCTGTTTTCAGCTGGCGGAAGGATTCTTCATGCTTCTCTTCCCACACCAACGGGGCTCCTAAGGGTTTACCACCCTTGGTCTGTCCCATGAGGAGGTCTTGCATGAGGGCAGCCATTTTCGTTTACCCCTTGATGAAGCGGCGGTAATATCCCACCAGACCCAGAAACTGCCTCACTTCCCTCACTGTGGTCGGTCTCGGCCAGTCTTGGATGGCAGTGATTTTCTCGGGGTCAGGGGCGACACCTTCCGCACCCACAACATGTCCAAGGTACTGCACTCTGGGCTTCAGCAGATGGCATTTTGAGAGCTTCAACTTCATCCCATACTTGGCAAGGGACGCAAACACCTCGGCCAGGTGCTCCAGGTGGGTCTCATACGTCTGTGAGTACACAATCACATCATCTAAGTACAGCAAGACGGTCTCGAAATTTAGGTGTCCCAGACAACATTCCATCAGCTGCTGGAAGGTTCCCGAACGGCATGCTGTTGAATTCACAGAGCCCCATAGGAGTGGCGAAGGCAGTCTTCTCCCGATCTTCAGGCGCCACGGCCACCTGCCAGTACCCGCTGGTGAGGTCAAGGGTAGAGAAGTAGTTAGCGGTTCTCAACGCGGCCAGGGACTCTTCAATACGGGGCAGAGGGTAAGCATCCTTATGCGTTATCTGGTTAATCTTTCGGTAGTCCACACACATCCGCATGGTGCCGTCCTTCTTCTTAACCAGCACCAACGGGGCAGCCCAGGGACTACAGCTGTCCCTAATAACACCCGCCTCCTTCATGTTCCTCCACATGTCTTTGGCGCATTGGTAGTGTGCAGGGGGAATAGGCCTGTACCTCTCTTTAATAGGGGGGGTGTTCACCGGTGGGGATGTGGTGTTGGACCCCTTTAATCTGTCCAAAATCTAGAGGATGTTTGCTAAAAACTCGCTCATACTCCCGTACCACCCGGTATACCCCTTCTTTGTGATGTGCAGGGGTATCGTCAATGCCTACGTGTAACTCTCGACACCACTCGTCTAACTCCCCCAGGTATGGGTGAGGACTGGCAGTAGGCGGTGAGATCGGGGGAACGGCCTCGTGGATGGTGTGGGGATCTAGAGTGAGCAACTTGGCAAGGGTAGCGTACCGGGGAAGCCTAACCTCTTCCTCCCCACAGTTCAGCACCCTCACGGGCACTCTCCCTTTCTTGACGTCTACCACCCCTCGGGCGGCCATTACTGTGGGCCAGCGTTCGGAGGGCATGGGCTCTATCATGGCGGGGTAGTCCCGCCATTGGGGCCCTACCGCTGCCCTGCACCAAATCATCATCTCGCTCCTGGGAGGCACAATCAAGGGGGCCGCATCAATCACTCTCACTCCCCCAATCTCTCCTCCTGTCGAGTTCACATGCTGGCGATACATCAGGGCCCAGATCTCACGCTGCACAGCTCTCTGTTGGCTCCCCGCCGCTGTGGCGGCCAGCTGCTGCAGTAGGGTCAGCACGTCACTCATGCAGTGCTCCATCACATTAGTCCCTAGCACTACTTTCGGGTCATGATCACTGGGTTCATTCATTATCACAATCATTCCCTGGTGCTGCAGTTCAGCTCGTCCCACAGTCATGGCTACTTGTTTGTACCCCACTTGGGTCAATGGGAGTCCATCAGCGGCAATCAGTGTCATGCTGCCATCTGGGGGGGCAAGTTCGTCTTTCCCCCAATACCGCTGATACAGTGTGTATGGTATTGTGGTTACTTGAGATCCAGTGTCCAGGAGAGCCATCAGCGGGATGCCGTCCACGGCCAGGGGGATGATGGGCTGGGCTCCGATGTACCGGTCCCGCCAGTCTGGGGGGCCACGGGGTTCTACTCCTGAGGATTGGCCCGTGGCCCCAGGGGTTGCTCGATTAACGGACACTGTCGGGAGTAGTGGCCGGGCTTGCTGCACCTGTAACAAATCGGAGGTCCATACTGTGAGTCATTGACCCTTCTCCGCTGCATCCAGGGGACGTCCTCGGGGCTATCGGTGAGCTGCATTTTCGCCGGGGGCTGGGATCTGGTCGGAGACTGGAGTGCGGCGAGGATCTTGGCGAGGTCCCCATCCATGCGGCGGACCTGGGCAGCCAGTTCCTCCATCGTTCCGCTTGGGGCTGTAGGTACCAGAGGTGTTGGGAGGACAGAGGCCACCACGACGGGAGCCGTCTCAGCTGGCCATGGGGCTGTCTCAGGGACTTCCGATGCTGGGGGTTGCAGAGCTTTAATGGCCCGTTCCTTTAACACTGCAAAGTCCACATCAGGGTGTTCCAGGGCCCATAGCCGAAGTTGTTTGCGGTCCTCCGAGGACCTCATCCCCTGCACGAACTGCTCACTTAACATTTTGTTGCTGTCCGCACCGTTAATGGTGTCTACCCGCTTTAGTGTGCGGAGGGCGGTTTGTAGGCGCAAGGCATAGTCCCGAATACTATCCGCGGGCCATTGCCGGCATTGATAAAACTGCATCCGCAGCTCGGCTTCAGCACGGGTCTCGAAGGCAGTCTGCAGCTGATGGTGGCTACAGAGAACCGGTCCCCCTCGGCCCTGGTCTCCGCCTCCTGCTCAGCCGCGCCGGTTAGCTGCCCCAGCACTAGCGCTGCACGTTGCTTATCAGTCAGGGGGTACAGTTCTAGTAGTGGACTAAGCTTCTTCTGGAAGACCTGCAAGGTGTCAGGTTTCCCATCGTACTGCGGCAGCCAGGCAGCTCCGGGCACATAGGGCAAGGAGAACGGCATCACCTGAGCGAGAGCTGGGGCCGCGGCGGCCCCCGCCAGTGCAGCCGGGGCCTGGGCGGGCCCATTC